>NC_042999.1:117853994-117946494 GCF_006345805.1 Octopus sinensis
TACATACATACATACATACATACATACATACATACATGTTCAATAACACTCGAGAACTACCAAACAGTTTCATTCAAATTTTACATTTAACTTACTTAGAGTCCATGCATTGTCGTGAGAAAAAGTTTTAACTTCTTGCCTAATGCAAGCCCAGAGAAATCTCTAATCGCTTACACTATTTCGGTATTACGTGTTGAAAACTGAAATAAGTTCTCTATTGTAAAGTGAGATAATACTTTCAGTTTAATACTTTCACTATTATATATTTTGACTATCAATACTGGAACTATTATCTCACATATATCCATACACACACACACACACACACACACACACACACACACACACACACATATATATATATAAATATTATGTATTTATATATATCTATATATATATATGTTTATATTTATATATACATGTCTATATGTGTACATGTATAGATATCTATGTATACATGCATATGTATAGATATATGTGTATGTATATAGGTGTATATATATATGTGTATACATATAGATGTATATGTATATATATGTGTGTGTGTGTGTATATATGTATGTATATATATATTGATGTTCATATATATGTATGCATGTATATATATATGTGTATATATATAGATATATATATATAGATAGATAGATAGATTGATAGATAGATAGATGAACATTTGTAGATGTATATATATAGATGTCTATGTATATGTATATATATATATGGATATATGTATATATATATATATATATATATATATATATATGTATGTACATGTATGCATAAATATACGTATGCATGTATATGTGTCTGTATATGCGTACATATATATGGATGTATATATATATGTCTTTATATATGTGTACATATATATGTATGTATGTATATATATATATATATGTGTGTGTGTGTGTGTGTGTGTGTGTCTGTGTGTGTACAGCTACACACACTATGTTTTGAAGTGGAAAAAGTCCCACCAAAATCTGATGCGATGATACAAGTATTATCGCAGCTGTCTGGCGAGTGGTCACGTGAAACTGAAGACCAGTTTCAAAAGAATCGGGGGGGGGGGGGTAATAAATAGTATATTACTCTACCTTTGTTATTCGAGTGCTATTTTTTCACCTTTATTTTGCATGTATGTTCCTACGTATATATAGAGAGATAAATAGATATGTACATGTAACAAACATAATCGGATAAGTGAATACCAGCGGGAGCTTAAAAACGAGGAAAGCTCGTCAGTTCTCTACCGACATGCTCGATTTAAACATGGAGGCTGGTTTGATGACATAGGTGTTACGATTTTATCGACAGATAGAACAAACACTACAAATTACGTAGGCTACACACATAACAGAAGGTAGACCATTCCTCAACAGAAAACGTGAATGAAGTAATAAATCTACCACTCCAGCACATTACGCAACCTGATGACTAAAGACAGAATAAGTAAGCAAAATAAATAAGCAAATAAAAGATCCGGGTGTAAACAGTGTAGTATACATAATCAATATACACACATTACATATACAAAAGACTGAACGAGAAAAAGAAACCAAATAAATAAATGAATAATAGATAGCGTAATGTAGAAACCCATATGCACATACACAAAACACACACGCACCTTCTGAACACATAGCCACACACACGCACAAACACAGATAGGGATACATACCACAGAATGACAAAATGGAATAGACAAGACAAGAGAAGACACAAAGGACAGAAAATCGTTGAAGATGTCACAGAATGCATGATGAAAGAACTCTTACAAATAAATTTAAACAAGAGTAATATTGATAGGGCTAAAGTGAAGACCAAATATAAATTGCATGTGTTTGATTGGCAAAAGATGACCATACACAAATATAACTATATAATATGTACATACATACATACATACATACATACATACATACATACATACATCTATATATATATATATATATATATATATATATATATATACGTAAATACCGAACGAGTGTTGAACATGGCATTGGTGGATATACTTTATTTGTGAATTAAGGCTACTATTGGTTTCATGTAAAAAGAATGTAGGAAAATATCCTAGTTTCTTAACAATTTTTCAATTTGGAGATTACTTGGAAAGCTGGAAAGAAGAAAACAGTCTCGCTGGCATTGTTTGCATGTTTATCTCCCTTAAATTTATTTCTTGCATTTGTTCTGGACATGGTGTACACACACACAAAAATGTATATATATATATATATATATATATATATATATATACGTATGTGTACACACACACTCATAAAATTATTAAAATTATAATTAAGAGAACCGAAGAAATATCACCATGACAAAAATTGCAGTCAAATCCTGACTCTAAAACAACATAAAGTATTCATACAACATATGTGAAAACATACATGAAAAAATTAAATTAACCAAAACATTTAATGGATGATCCTAGATCGACGATTTCTGTTTATATATTTACATACTCTACCTCCTCATTCAGATATACCAAAATTAGTACATAATTACATATATATACATACAACATGCGAATAATTTACCTATACGCATGTATACATACATACATATATATGTACGTATATACTAATCAATTCACTTGTCCATCCTACACCATATGCTATAAGGTCAAAAATATTACCGCAGTGAATATGACGAAGTCATATAAAAAGGATAAGACCATTATCTAAAATATGCAGTGGCCAGCATAGAAAAAACTTATAGGTAATAATTATTATTAAAATTATAATTCAGGATAACGAAGAGATACCAGCATACCAAAAATAGCAGTCAAAACCTGATTCTAAAATCATATCAAGTATTCATATAGCACAGGTCAAAAGATAAATGAACAAATAAATTAACAATACATACATACATACATACATACATACATACATACATACATACATACATACATACATAAATATATATATATATGAAGGTTACAAACTTCATTAAAGGATTGCAAAATCCTATGAAATTACTTGTTAGTTACCTATACAAAGAATGTTGAACACTACAGTTAATATTCAACACACACTTACCCAACCACACACACACACACACATATATATATATATATGTTCGACGGGCTTCTTTCAGTTTCCTTCTACCATATCCACTCACAAATCTATGGTCGGCCCGAGACTATAGTAGAAGTCAGTTGCCCAAGGTGCCACGCAGTGTGACTGAACCTGGAACCATGTGGTTAGTAAGCAAGCTACTTGCCACACAGCCACTCCTGCGCCTATATGTACAGTTATTATTAATATTTAATAAGGTGGAAGACATTCCAGGCAATCTATTACTTATTGTAAATATCAAAAGGGTTAAAAGACATAACTTATATTTTAACTTAGATTATTACTTTAGATTATTATTACTTTAGATTATTATTACTTTAGATTATTCCCAGCAAGCAGTTCTTTAGCTCTTCACCTCTATATGAAATACCTACTTCCGGTTTTGAGGGCATTATATTTAGCTATTTAAATAATCGTACTAAGTTTTAATTAATCTTCTTGAACTGACCCATATTTAAGCCCTTCTTATTACTTTTATAAGCCTATATTTACTTCCTTTTAATTCTTATTTATTTATGTTAATTACTATATCTCTTTACTTGAGCCTCTTAACATATTTGCATCCGGTACCTCACTAAGGGAACGTTGCATATCTGAAACTTTAAAATGTTTGTCTAATTGTTCCTTATCTTTATTAATCTAGCTCAATAATAATTCTTTAAGTAGTGAAAAACTATAATTTGTAAGTCTTTATTCATTCATTTATTTTTCTCTATCTCTTCTTAATTTTACTATATTTTATTTTGTTTATTTTGTTTTATTCTTGATTATATTTTTTAAAATATATATACCCTAGCATTAAGTTAATATATCTTATAAGTCTTTTAACCCTTTCGATGTTTACAATAAATAATAGATTACCTGGAATTTTATTAATTAATTTTCTGAAGGATTTGAATTGAAACAGCTGTAAGATATGTTTGTCAATGTTTTAATTAATAAGTAATATTTTATTCTCTCTCTGTTTTCTTATCTTATCATATATATATATATATATATATATATATATATATATATATATATATATATATATATATATCCATTTATTCTTTTACTTGTTTCAGTCTTTTTACTGCAGCCATGCCGGAGCACCACCTATAGTCGAACAAATCGACCCCACGACGTATTCTTTTTAAACCGAGTACATATTCTATCGGACTCTTTTGTCGAGTCGCTAAGTTACGGTGACGTAAACACATCAACAGCGATTTTCAAACGGTGGTGGGGAGACAAACACAGATACACAAACATATACGTATATATATGACGGACTTCTTTCAGATTCCGTCTACCAAATCCACTCACAAGGCTGTGGTCGACTCGAGACTATAGCAGAAGACAACTATGCAAGGTGCCACGCAGTGGGACTGAACCCTAACCATGTGCTTGGGAAAATAAAGATTTACGTGCTCATGCATATATACCTACTTCATTGATTTGTCATTGGTCGGCCCTGGGATGCAGTACTAAACAGTAAACATTTGTATAAGGTACCCTGCTTTTGGACTAAGCATGAAACCAGCAGTAGAGATGTGTTTTTTACCGACAATATGCGATGTAACTACACAACAATATTTGTACCTAAATATATGTGTGTATATGTATGCATGTGTGTGTGTGCGTGTGTGTATATAAATACAAAACATCCATTATCTAGATATCCGTAGACGAGTATCACCCATATCAGAATTGGAATATGAATCACGCAATATGAATTCATGGTATAATATACAAATAAATCATCGTAAACCAAGAAACTAAGAACCCCATCACAAGTTTAACCAAACAAGAACTAGAATTACAATGCTGGAGGACACCTTCAAACCATTTAATACAAAATAAAAAATAGTATAGTCAACAAGTACATCAACAATATGTGTCCCATCCTCCGCTGCTTAACGAATATCATTATATTTACGACACATGCATGATACCATTCAAACCTGCATATACGTACATGCATATGAATGTGTGTGTGTATGTGTGTATATGCATGCCTAAATATGTATGTGTATGTATATATATATATATCATATTGGTATACGAACTCGTATCATGTATATATCATATTTTACGTACACGTTCGTGAGAAGAAAAGAATACACAAAATAAATAAATAAATAATTTAGCTCTTCACTAAAGAGAATGCAAATTTTATGTGTGTATGTGCGTTTGTGTCTGGGTATCTGTGTGTGTGTGTGTCTGCATATATGCGTTGGAGAGTGAAAGTGAAAGTGAAAGAAAGCTCACAAGTTTATAAATTTGTTTCTATCATATTGATTTCCACAGAGGTTTTGTAGATCAATACGAGTGATATAACTCCTAAATTAATAAACCATATGTATACGTTTGTGTGCGCTTGTGCGAGTGCTTGTGGATGTATGAGTGTGCGTGCGTGCGTGTGTGTGTGTGTGTGTGTGTGTGTGTGGGTGTGTATTTATAGGCTTTCCTGTTAGCATTCCACCAAGATCAAAGGACGATGTTCAGTGAATAGATGTTAAATAACTTCTCGCAAAATCAAAACCAATATGCTCGGAAGAACAGTCGATTACAAACGATATGGTTTCCTCGCGAAGCTTCTTTATACAGAAATTTTCATTTTAGAATCGTTTCATATTTTATTATTCAAATATATTTTTCCTGGAATCGGTAATGACATGATAAGCGAAGCTAACGATGCGATGCTGAAGTTAACGATGTAATTCCAAAGCTTCCTGAAGCCTGACATAGTTGATCTCAAATTGCTGGTGATGTATAATCATCGGAACTTGATGAAGTCTAAATAAAAGGACAATGACATTCTATTTATCATAATAGCTTAGTTATCTATTACTGTTATTTATTTTATTTTATAATTATACACTTGACTGTAAATCCGTTTGTTTGATATAGCAATTTTACTTTTGAGCTATTTTAAGAGATTTTCCTGCACATAGGTACATAGAATCCCAGCAGAAGAATATTCACTTCTCGTTTGAAATTTTTCATGAAATAACATTTACTGTTAAATATATCTATTGGAGTCGTTTACGTTGGACTGTAAACCTTCCCAAGTAAACGGGTGTATATTTCGTATGTACAGCCATATTTATCTATTGATTAACGAAGACACTCTGAGGTGATTAATGTGTTGTTTTAGTATATTCTCATACATGCTACGCTCCGTGATGAGTAGAAAAAGGGAATTAGAGAAGGATGGGGAAGAAAATAATATAGGATAGAGTCGCACCAAAAAGTTTAAGATAAACTTACTTGGAAATAATAATAATAATAATAATAATAATAATAATAATAATAATAATAATAATAATAATAATAATAATAATAATGAGAACTGAAAACCACAGAGCTCAAAATGGACCACCGACCATACCTCCCGAGAATCAAAATAAACAAAATAACAACACCTATTATAAACAGCATAAACCTAGCCGTCACTGAACTGATAGCCACTGAATAAAAAAAAGTGATATCACTGAGCTAAATAACCTAATATACGCAGCAGCCACTGCAGCCACAAAAGAAGCTGGATACTTACCCAAACCCGCCCAAACAGGAGTACCACCACCCAAACAAACCCTGTGGATAAATAACATCCAAAGCAAAATTAAAAAAAATTAGAAAAGACCTGTCGATTCTTAATGAAATCAGCAAACAATCAACGCTACTGGGCAACAAAAAGAGAACAAAAATACTCCGCAAATATAACATCACAGAGAAAGATTTGCCTGAAATAAAAGAAAAGCTGAAGCAAGATATCCTTGCCAAAGCACAAAGGATCCGCCGGTACAAGAAACGCCAACGCTTCTTTGAAGAAAACAAAAAGTTCAACTCTAACCCCAAAAAATTCTACCAAGAACTGGGAAAAAACAAAATAGAAGTCACTGCAGCACCAACGGCAGAAGAATTGGAAGAATTCTGGAGAGAAATATGGTCAGCGAACGAACCACCAAAAAAAAGGAGTATCAGAATAACAAACTCGGCATCTGAACAACTTTGGACCCCCATAACAACTGAAGAGGTCACCCAGGCACTGCAAAGACTAAGCAACTGGAAGGCACCTGGGCATGACAAGATCCCCAACTTCTGGTTGAAATATCTAACAGGAATGCACAAAAAGCTGGCTGAAAACTTTAACAAAGTACTAGCAGAGCCAGAGACAATGCCAGAATGGCTCACGAAGGGGAAAACCATCTTAATTCCCAAATCAAATGAAACAGAAAAACCAGAAAACTACAGACCAATAACCTGCCTCCCTACTATGTTCAAGGCATTTACTGCAGTGATATCACAAAGGCTGAACAAGCACCTGGACGAAAACAAACTGTTCCCAGAAGAGCAGAAAGGATGCCGCAAAGGCTCATATGGCTGTAAAGATCAACTAATGATTAATAAAGCCGTAACTGAAGACAGCCACAGAAAGAAGAAAGGCCTCAGTATGGCCTGGATTGACTACAAAAAGGCGTTTGATAGCATCCCCCACACATGGATCCTCGAAACACTAGCCATTAACAAAGTAGCACCAACAATCATAAAATTCATAGAGCACTCTATGAATAAATGGCAAACAGTCCTACACCTCCAAACAAAAGAGGGACTCATGAAAACCAAAGACATCCCCATTAGAAGAAGAATATTCCAGGGAGACACGCTCTCTCCACTCCTTTTCTGCTTGGCACTGTCACCTCTATCTGATATGCTAAATAGAACTGGATGCGGATATAAATGTTACGGCAAAACGATCAGCCACGTTTTATATATGGATGACCTAAAACTATACGCTGCAAATGACAAACAGCTGGAAACACTATTAAAGACAGTTCATGGATTTACCAAAGAAATAGATATGAAATCTGGATTAGAAAAATGCGCCAAAGTAACCCTGAAAAGAGGAAAACTAGTTAAGAGTAACAACATCACACTAGATAAAACCAATGAAATAAAAGAATTAGACCAAAGCCAAACTTACAAATACTTAGGAATCCATGAACTAGATAAGACACAACACACACAAATGAAAGAGAAAATAAAAAAAGAATATTATAGACGAGTTAGATCAATACTAAACACAGAGCTCAATGCTAAAAACAAGATAATAGGTATCAACACTTTAGCTGTCCCAGTTATAAGTTACAGCTACAATATCCTTAACTGGACACGAAATGAACTGACCAAAATAGATAGGAAAACAAGAAAAATAATGACAGGATCTAGGATGCATCACCCAAAATCTGACATAGAAAGACTATATATACAACGTATAGAAGGTGGTAGAGGCCTTATACAGCTGGAAAACTACTATAAAACAACCACCATAGGACTGCAAAAATATCTACTTCAGAAGGAAGGAAAACTGATCCAGATAGCGGCAAAACACGAGCAAAACAAAAAACTGTTCTCAGTATTTAAGGAAGCTGACAAATACAAACAAGAAATCATACCACCTAATAAACATGAAGAAGAAGAAGAAGATGAAGAAACAACAAAAGCTATAAAACAAATGAAATCCAAACTAAAAATAGAACAGCAACGAACCATGATAAAACGATGGCAAGAAAAGCCCCTTCATGGTAAATACTGCACTAAACTAAACGCAAAAGAAATAGACAAAGAAAAATCCCAGCAATGGTTGAGAAACTCAGGACTCAAATCAGAAACAGAGGGATTTTTAATTGCAGCACAAGACCAAAGCCTCCCCACCAGAAATTACCAAAAACATGTAATGAAAATAAATATTACAAGTAACTGCAGAATATGTGGAGATGGACAAGAAACAATAAATCATATTATCTCTAGCTGCCCAGTCTTGACTAAGAAGGAATATATTCACAGACATGACAGAGTTGGAACCTACATACACTGGAAGCTATGCCAACATTATGGAATAACAACAGAAAAAAGATGGTATAGGCACACACCAGAAAAGGTCACAGAAAACGAGAAAGCAACCATACTCTGGGATATGCCGATACACACAGATACAGAAATTAAGGCCAACAGACCAGATATAGTTGTCAGAGATCATGAAGAAAAAAATGCTTTCTAATTGATGTATCAATACGGCTGATGACAACGTGTCTCTAAAAGAAATGGAGAAACTCTCAAAATACAAAGACCTGGAAATAGAGGTAACTAGAATGTGGAATCTGAAAACAGAAACAATTCCTATCATAGTAGGTACATTAGGCATGATAAAAAAATATTCAGACAAATACATAACAAAAACACCAGGATTTACAAACACATATAACATACAAAAAATTGCACTACTAGGCACTGCACACATCCTACGCAGAACACTTTCCATACAATAACCATCAGAGCATCACAACAAATCACAGCACATACCCAAGGCACACAGAGCTGTGCTCGGTAGTGAAGTGAAAGCACGCTATAAAAATAAAACTACTGAATAATAATGATAATAATAATAATAATAAATAATAATAATAATAATAATAATAATAATAATAATAATAATAATAATAATAATAATAATGGATATATAGGCATATATGGGTTCCCCATTCTCCTCTTATTCCCTTTTCCCTCCCATTTCCCACACGTAGCCATCCGCTATCTCGCTTATCCTCGCGTGACCATCTTTCTTTTCCTGCACGATGTTCTAAAGACTGGATGTTTTCTATCTATCTCTCTCTTCTATTTCTATCTATCTTGATCTTCCACCTTTTCCCTTTACAAAGAAAATATTTCTCCCAACGTTCTCTATTTACCTCTCGTTCTGCTATAACGACCGTCTATGTTTATTTTCGTTCGGTTTCCTTGTATTTCTCCACTGTCCTCTTTTCCATTTTTTCTCTCGTTGTTTGCGTATTTAACTCTTTTGTTTCCGTACTTCATGTTATTTACACAGTTGGTGACGTTCTGTATCCATATATGCACACACACACACACATATATATATATATATAAAGTTCAATAAAAGTCCAAGAAAATCATGTGTGTGGTAACATGACTGAAGTAGATATGTAGGTAGGTAGATATGTAGATAGATTGATAATTAGTGAAATATTCGTATATCAATTAGAGTATAAAATCCTGACATAGATGATAATTGACTGAGATGGAATATAAGATTTGAGAGACAAAAATTTGATCTATCATTAAAATAGAAGCAAAGAAAATATTGATTTCAAATTTTGCCACAAGGCCAGCAATTTCGGGAGATGGGTAAGTCGATTACATCAACCCCCGTACTCAACTGGAATTTATTTTATCGTTCCTGGAAGTGTGAAAGACAAAGTCTACCTCGATGGAATTTGAACTCAGACGTAAAAACAAACGTAATGCCGCGAAGCTTTTTCTCCAGGTGTGCTAACGATCATGGCAGCTCGGCGCCCTTACAATTAGAGAAAATGTTGAAACCAGAAAATGTTAAAGGCAAGCAAACATGAAATTCATTACCCCTGTTTGATTGACATATTAGCAAGAAATAGCAGACTTAATTTCTCTGATATATAGTATTACAATGACAATGGAATGATGTAGTTCTATGGCTGAATAAATATAAAATAGTCATGGATGGAAAGCCTTTGATAACAGGTCTCATCCATCAGAGCTGTCAGGTCATTAACAACAGCAGCAGCAGCAACAACAAAAACAACAACAACATCAACAGCAGCAACAACAACAACAACAACAACAACAACAAGAACAACAACAACAACAGTAGCAGCAACAACAGAAAATGCCCTCAAAATATACCAAATTTGTACTGAATAATAAGAATGACATATAACATGACAAAATTACTGACATTAACTTCTCTTAAGTGTCTAATAAATGGTTGAAATCCATGCAACTTCTGGGCACTCATGAAAATGCTAATTTGATCAGTTTAGAGTTAATTGTAGTGTGCTGATGCTACAGTTTTAGGGATGCTTTCTGTAACACCATTTGAATATAAATTCTTAATCGAATAAAAGTATAATAAATTGTATTTTAAGCTATCAAACGACCGAAGATTCTAAAAGTATGATAAATAATACGTTAAATCTACTAAACGATCTAATCTTCTTCTAATATTTAGCCGAACAAGATATTAGTTATATTACATAATTGGCTTAGTGCTGATGACTGAGGATATTTTGAAATCTACATTTACGTTGTATGAAAGACAGTGCTATCTGGTCACTTTATTTGCGCATGCCGGACTTTATAAATGGCAAAATTAGTAAACTATCCAAAGAGCACATTAGTAAAAAACACCATCTCGCCTGGAAATCCATCAAAGACCTATCAGGCAAAAATTCTGGGTCATCAATTAGAATTAAAGGGGGATCAGCTAAGAATCGTTTAGAAAATTGGTCAACCCATTTTAAAAACCTCCTTGGGAAGAATGCCAAAATCCCTGATAACCCCACTCTTCCAAGTGTGCCTATATCAGACACGCTGGACATCAACTCCTCCTCTTTTACCATATTTGAACTAACAGCAGCCACCAAGCAACTAAAAGCCTCGAAAGCATTTGGTCTCGACAACATCCCAGCTATAATTTGGAAGGATGATAGATTTCACACACTTTTGCTCAACCTCTGCAACCACACACTTTCCACCTTTGTCGCTCCAAAGATTTGGCACCAATCTCAAATCATCCCAATACCCCAAAAAGGCGATTTATCCCTCGTCACCAACTACAGGGGTATATCTCTAATGTCAATTGCTGCAAAACTATACAACAAACTGATCCTAAATCGTCTTGTCCTTTTTGTTGAACCTTTGCTCCGAAAGAGCCAAAATGGATTCAGACATGGGCGCTCAACGCTGAGCCAGATACTATGCCTACGCAGATTTATTGAAGAATCAAAAGCATTTAATCGCGATCTTGCAATGGTATTTGTAGACTTTTCTAAAGCGTTCGATTCTGTAGATAGCTACAAGATGTTTGAAATCCTTAAGCTCTATGGGATACCAGACAAAATCATTTCTGCCATCAAGGTCCTCTACACAGATACGTCTTCAACCATCTTAACCCTTGACGGAGAAACATCATCTTTCTCATTCAAAGCCGAAATACTGCAGGGAGACACACTCGCCCCATTTCTTTTCATCATTGTTTTTGATTATGTGCTGCGTATGTCAGTTGATACCATCTCTGGCAAGGGCTTTGAAATAAAACCAAGAAGAAGTTCCAGACACCCAGCTGAGTACTTGACAGACACTGACTTTGCTGACGACATCGCTCTTATCAGTGATTCTCTCTCCAATGCCCAGTCTCTTTTACAATCTCTTGAACAAGCCTTAAATTGTGTAGGTCTTTACCTCAATGAGGCCAAGACTGAATACATAAACAAGTGCCTGTCCAACAGTGATTGCATCATCCATACTCTCAACAATGCGCCCTTAAATATGGTTTCTGATTACAAATATCTTGGGTCATACATATCATCATCTGGAAAAAACTTTCTAACTAGAAAGGGTATGGCCTGGTCAGCCTGTAATGACATGCATAAGATCTGGTCATCAAATCTAAGTAGAGACTTCAAACTTGAAATCTTCAAAGCCACACTCGAACCAATTCTACTATATGGCTCAGAAATCTGGACGTTATCAAAGAAGCTTGAGAGGCGGTTGGATGGAACCTACACTCGCCTCCTTATGAGAGCTCAAAAATCTCTCGTGGAAGCGCCATCCAACCAAAATGCAAGTATATGGGAAACTACCACCTGTGTCATCTCTTGTGAAAGGTAAGAGAGTCCAGTTTGCTGGACATTGTTGTAGAGCTGAAAAAGAGGTAATTTCTACTCTTCTCCTCTGGAAGCCATCTACTCGCAATACCAGAGGGCGCACACTCTCCTACCCTGATGTAATCTCCAGGGATACAGGCATCCAGCAACAAGACCTCCGTAATGCCATGATGGACCGTGAAGTCTGGCGTAGCATGGTAAATTCCATTGTCTCGACCACGGTCGAACAATGATGATGATAATGGTAGTAAATCTAACAGACTCACTATCTATAATATTGAATCCTGAAAGTTACAGTCTACCATATTTATAAGTGGAGGTGCAATGGCCCAGTGGTTAGGGCAGCAGACTCGCGGTCGTCGGATCGCGATTTCGATTCCCAGCCAGGCATTGTGAGTGTTTATTGAGCGAAAACACCTAAAGCTCCACGAGGCTTCGGCAGGGGGGGGAAACCCTGCTGTATTCTTTCACCACAACTTTCTCTCACTCTTTCTTCATGTTCCTGTTGTACCTGTATTTCAAAGGGCCAGCCTTGTCACACTCTGTGTCACGCTGAATCTCCCCGAGGACTACGTTAAGGGTACACGTGTCTGTGGAGTGTTCAGCCACTTGCACGTTAATAAATGAACTGCGACGTCGCTGGTGTCAAGCTGTATCGGCCTTTACCTTTCCCTTGGATAACATCGGTGGCGTGGAGAGGGGAGGCTGGTATGCGTTGGTGACTACTGGTCTTCCATAAACAACCTTGCCCAGACTCGTGCCTCGGAGGGTAACTTTCTAGGTGCAATCCTATAGTCATTCATGTAATAAGACCATACAGACTCCAGAAAATATTTGTCCTCTTGTTGATTTGCTTGTTGTGAATTTTCAATCATATGTATATACGACGATGGCTTAGCTAGCCGAAGCTTCAAAGTTACTGTCAACAATCTTCTTGCATAAGAATAATAAATTTATACTCTACAAAATTGAGTATTTAGTAACCCACCAGATTAAAACAAAACTGTTTTAATTATAACTGTATATAGAAACAAACATTACTATATATATATACATACACGCACAAACCCATACATATATAAATATATATGTACATGCATACACATATATTTCATAGTTGCATTTTGCATTTTACTATATGTGTTATGTTATGATTATGCCAGCTGAAGATATCGTTTTGCGCTAGTAGAGCGCATTAACTACATAAGTATGAAATATATCACTAGCTAACCAAATGAAGAAAAAGGATTATGAATTTGAGAAGTTTGGTTAGAAGAATCTGAAAACATATGGTTAGTGCTGATGTGTATCATTAAAAAACGGAGAATTCACATAGCAATTAGATCGTTGATTTTAACTGTGGTAGTTTTAGTGATTATGGAGTACCGCCAGTGTTGAAAGAAAATTAAAATATCTCTTAGACACGTGTAACGATTGTGATCCCTACACATTTTATACATCCCTACAAGAGTACTTAGATTTATAAAAGTTTTGAAATCAGTCGCTAAACTGTATTATGTTTAATCATTCAGATTGAAGAATAGCAAGGTAAGGTTATAATAGTTGCGTTGGGTTGCTGACTTTGGTATCCTGATATATATATATATGCAGAATTCTCAAAGGAAGTCTCGTGCAACCACGTGGAAATCATGTGATGAGAGATGAACGAGCTGGGCAGCCATGAAATGAGCGATATTGCAACGCACGGGAGAAACTAGGAATTGTACAGCATGGCCCTCGGAAGTGAGCTGTGTAACTTGCAGTTACGAACATTCACCATATTTTCTCAAGAGTGAAACACAACACATGTCGACGCGGATGAGATCCGGAAAACATTTAAATTGAACAGCTTGGAAGAAGCTAATACGTGGCTGATAGAGTTCGAAGCAAAAACCGAATGCGACGACGCTGAAGATGTAAAAAAAGCCTACATTTCTTTCTATCTGTGGAGTTGAAGCCATAAAGAAGTTAAAAGTTTTCAGAACACAGCATACCAAAAACCTAATGAATGCGTTGCAAACAATAAAGCCGAAAGACAGACTGTTAATTAGGGGCAGATTAAAATTACTGGAACTAAAGCAACCAGAAGATGAGTTAATCAACGAATTTCTTCTTAGGATTAATTCTCAAGCTTTCTTCTGTCATTTGAATAGGTTAAAAGAAAATCCAGAAGTGGAAATCATGGAACTCATTTTCTTCGCGTGATTGTCGTCGGCAGAGATAAAGTAAAAAATTTTTGATCAGTTACGATGCCATTCTAAAATGAATTACCCTGAGATAGCTGCTCTCTCGCATCCACCCTAGAATCGGAAACAATGTTTGCGAGTAGTTGACAAACAATAACAAAGAATACCTGCAGTCGTGACGTTGTAGCGAAATGTTGAAATTGTGGACGTACACACAAAGCTTGTGCGTGTCCAGCATATAGAAAGCATTAAGGGCTGATCTAAAATTTATCGCCGTCTGGACAACATAAATGTATCTCCAAGCGAGACTGGATCTGTCGACAGTTTGTTGCTAAACGTGAACAACAATGAGAGTGCAAATAACTCGGGGTTTTGGAAGTCTTTCATAAATAACAGAAGTATAGATGTGAAAGTGGATGCTGGAGCAAGCTTGTTCGATAGGTCCGTTGTCCTTTGTTTCACAGTTAGGTATCCCAATCGAATTATGTCACAATAGATTAACCACTTTTGATGGTTCAGATCTAATGGTTGTTAAATTAATCCAAGTGGCATTTAAACTCAATAACACCGACGATTCACGTAAATTTATTGTGGTAGACGGCCCATACTTTTTTGGGCTGATTGGAAAAATATTAAAGACAGTTTGTTTTGTTTCAATTTAAACATTGATGTTATCCCAGAGGTTAAAGGTTTTGTGGCTCGAGTTAATTGCTCTGATGCGAAATTAGGCGTGATGAGTTCAACGAAAAGCGTTCCGGTATATTTGGAAAAACAAGTGAAAGATGAGTTAAAGAGTATGGAAATGATGGGTATCATCACACCGTCGGATTACTCTGCAGTCAGATGTGCTTCACCTCTGGTATGGCTGAGAAAAAAGATGGATCTCTTCGCATGTGTGTCGATTACAAGGTTCATTTAAATGCACATGTTGACACCTATTCTTTTCCCAGGCCATCAATTGAGGCTATCTTCTCCGGAATATCAGGTGTGAAATTTTTCTCCACTCTCGATTTAAAGCATGCGTATTGGCAAATACCTTTAGCGGAAGAAGCAAGGCGGATTTGCCCTATTAATACAAGCTAGTGGTGTCTATCTGGTTAACAGACTTCAAAAAGGCCTTAAGAATTCGAGTGGCATATTTCTGAACTGCTTGGAAACTCTCCTAAAAGGGATCGAAGGAACCAAGATGATATCCTCATCTATGCTAGTGGCGAAGCAAAATCGACGAGCAGGGAAATTACGGTAGTTGCAAGGCTAACAAAACACAGTGCTCCAGATTCAGACATGTTAAGCGGGTATTTCTCCATCTCATGAATTGTTATCAAAACTAAAAGACATACAATCGACAGAAAATATTGACAAAATATTGGGTTCGACAAATTACAACAGATTTGTCCCGGCTGATGCTGAAAAAGTAGAACCACTCTTATCAACTAGATCTAAGGAATTTAAGTGGGGGTAAAAAGGAAAATGAGGCTTTCCGTATGCTTATCTTTTACCTTTCGGAGGCTCCAGATTTGCAACTGTACTCAATGGAGAAGATGAGCACTCTCACTGTAGATGCATCCTTTATTGCAGTAGCATGGGTGTTATCCCAAGAAGGACACTCAGTAACATTCATATGCCACACCTTCAGCCAGGCACAATGAAATTAGTCAAACATAGAGAGAGAGGCTTATGCAGTGGTGTGGTGCGTAGATAGACTGCGGCATTTCCTTCAAGGAAAGCAGTTTTATTTGGAAATAGATCACCATCTTTTAAAAACCATGTTCGCGAAGGATTTAGATGTATTTCGACGTGCTTCGCAAAAAATAGCCAGGTGCAGCTTGATTCTATCACAACACGATTTCATCGTTAAGCATATTCCGGGTAAAAGTATTCTGCACGTCGATGCCCACTCTTGGTTGAGGTGTAATGAGACTAACGATGGTGATATAATTTTCTTTGCTTCGCATTTAGACAAATACGACAGTGCATGGCAGGACATCGATACCGCAATAATGGAATGCATCTGAAAACAATTAGATGCAAGCGCATTATATTAGAAAATAAAGAAAGGAATTTTACAGCAAAATTGGAAATCGGTCTCAAATCTGGAACAGGCATTTGTTAAAGAGGATTTTCTAACATGCAAAAATTGCTTAATATATCATAAAATCGTCAGTATATTCCAGCACCTTATAGAGACCCAGTATTAGCTAAAATACACGACACACACATGAACATTCAATAAACAATTAAGGCTCTGTGTTTGGTGGCCTGGGTTGGCTTACTCGGTGGAGAAGTTTGTGAAATCTTCCGATACCTGCCAGAGAGTTAGCCCAATTTGAGTAAAGGCCTATTTCTGGGCCCTGGGAATGTGTGCATATGGATTGGGCATATATCCCAAACATCAGTAACATACTTGTAATTGTAGATGCCTATTCAACATGTATCAAAGCATTCTTGCGTCCTAATCGCTCGACCGAGGCGGTAAAAAACAAGCTGCTTGAGATCGTCGCTCGTTTTAGTGTACCCAGTTTTAGTATCGGATAACGGGCCTGAATTTGTTGCGTCAAAGAATATGTTGTCATTAATGTGTTGTAGAAAGATTGAGACAGCTGCTTACAGTCCAGCATCTAATGGCGCCGCTGAAAAGGCGTACAAGCTGTGAAAGATGCACTGAAGCATTTTGATCCAAAGACAGGGAATTTCGCCAACTACGTGAACCAAATTCTGTTCAACTATCGGAGTACCTCGGGTGGTTTTAAATTATCACCGGCCGAAAAGTTAACGAAAATACCGAGGGTTGCTATAAACCCATTCTTTAAAATAGGTGAGGTTGTAATACACAAAGCTATATTCGACAAGGTTGCAGCCAAGGCAAAATATGTGATACATGACAGAAAGAATACTGCATGGATTAAGAGGGCGGATCGCCTGTAGCAGTTACTATAAGTTGAGCAACTGGCCCCGCTAAACACACGGGAATCAGAAAGCGAATTGAGCACAACACCTGACACAATGGTTCATGCTGAGTCTCCAAGTATGCCTAAGAGTGACGGTGCGACCATATCAGCTCTCCAGGCTGGGTGTGACACCAACACCGGAGTTATAGAAGAAGTGGAGCAGCCGAGAGTGATAGAAGTGGATCAGCCTATTATTGATAATGCTAGTCGTCGAAGATCAAACACAAAAATTTTATCAAGTCCTCAACTGTGGTGACATGCAAGAATTACGGCAGGATGTAAAAAGCCAAATCGTTTCGAGGAGGCTAGGAACTGTACAGTGTGGCCCTCGAAAGTGAGCAGTGTAACTTGAAGTTACGAATTTTCAATGTATTTTCTAATGAGTGAAACACACCAAGGATAAACCTAGATATTCCTTTTATTAACTGGAAATTGCATAAATAATGATAATTGGCATAAAGTCAGAGGTTTTTCAAGAGGAATACGGGTGATAGACACTCGGTTCAGTATAGAACAAGTACTTATTCTATCGATTCAAAACTTTTCAGAGAAAGAAAGTTAGTGCAAGAATCATGATTTTACTTCAAAATTATGTCTATAATTACTATATCTTTTTATAGATTTATAGCGTATGTTTTGAGTCAGACAATATCTACATCAGATAATTATCGATAAAACCTGCTTCTGCAATGAATAAATCAATGTTGATGTGAATAAATTTTTATTATGTTATAAACAGCCGTCAATACGTTATAAGAAGATAGAATTCATCCTCTCACAAGAATCGTTCCGTACAGATATGTACGCGTGAGCACAAACATGGCAGAATTCAAATTTTGTTAATAAATATAACGTGTTATGAATTAACTGATACGAATTTACTTTTCCGCAAGTTCATTGACTGATTATTTCTTAATATCACAACCTACGTTAAACGTAAAATCTACTGCTGCTGAAGTATGAATAAAAATTTACAATTTTAGTCAATTTTAACGTATTTTGGAAAAAAGAATTTTCCGTTTTGATAAGACACACTGATCGGCTGCCTTGTGCTTATATTCCCTCCACATAAGAGAATTTTGCAAAGTGCTAGACTTACTGGATCAGTATGTCTTTTCCATGAGTAATACCTCTTCACATGTGTAATACATCCGTAGTCATTAGTTAAGCTTTCAAAATTAACATCATTCAATTAGGCTACACTCATTCGGAATATTTTACAACTAAATTTACCGTTTTCAGACCGAATAATAGAAAATAATTTGTTTCATATCGACGAAGTCAAGTTTTCTATTCATAGATTCTGTTTAAAGAGCATTGTACATAAGTAACTTATCAAGAAAGGTTAACTGCATTATAATATTTGTGTATATCACATTGAAACAAAAAATATACAGCACTACTAATAGATGTAAAACATATAAAAGATGTAAAATAGATGCAAAACATAGAAAATAATTGCATAATTTAACCAAGTTAAAAAACTGAAAAGTTATTGTGCTTAGTTTGCATATTTGAAATTTGAAAATATGGAAGCAATTTTGTACGTTTAATATGTGGCTCAAAAAGATAATGCTTAACAGATATAAACAATAGAGATAATTCTACTATAAAAATGGAGGTGTTTTATGTACGCATATTAATTGAACTTTCAGTTTTTCTGTACTACTACAGTTGTGGACAAAACCGTTGCCTAAAAGTGTATTTTCGAAAAACTGTTGTAGAAATATCTAATAAATTGTCCGTTAGATTTTTTAAAACTAAAAACGAAATTATGAAGTCTGTAATACCACATCTGCTGTTTAATCGATATGTCATATTTTTAAAATAAAGTTCTTTATAAGACGAATAATCACCAAAGTTCTTTTAAGCAACATGTTTCGCGACATGTTTCTCTCAACTTTGAAAGAAATTTAAATTGCGGTAACTCCAGGACGTCTGGTTCAATATACATAATTTTTCTATACGATGAAATTTCATACCAAGATCATTAAAATGCGACCAGGTTTGTATACGCCTCATGTATTAAAAATATTACTATAATTCCATTTTCTGTTATTCTCTTATTTTTGCACACTGCTTCCGTCTCGTCCAAGTATTTGAAATCAAAACTTGAATATAGATATGTAATAGTGTAAAAGTTGTGAAATATATTAAAAATATACTTCACGCTGTTGAAACAATATCCGATGTAGAAGTCAGTACACTTATTAGAGTGGACAGATATGTTTAATATGTCTAATGTCGACAATCTACACTAAGCTGTGCCCCGGATGTTCATGATCGTGGGGTACGAAAAATTGATTTCAATTTATTTAACGGTGTATTGCCCTTGATTGGGTGTAAAAGGTCTATTTGAAAACTAAGCAAATATGTACTAATTATTATAGGAATTGCTGTGGCAATCGTTAATAGCATTCAGGTTTGCAAGAAGTAGATTTACTTGAAATTATTTCCGAATTAAATTATTGACGATGATCTTGTTTGAACGATAAGAATTATTTGAAAATTTGGGAAAGAGAAAATCTGCAATTTGGGGATGTCAATTATACTAAGTTTAATGGTTAAAATTTTTCCCAATTGAAACTAGCTATCTGGGTGTGCTGGAAGAATAAGCGTACCTATGAAAATATTTAGACATAAGAAACAATACACATGCACATATGCACACGAATACACACAACATATTATACATACACATTCACATATATCCATTGCATACAAACTATTCGTAGTGTCTATCTTCCCGGTTTCTGCTGCTGAAGAGGAAATAACCATTCAGAAATGCACGCATCCAACAGTCTCGTTAGAGAGCGTAACGAACTGACCTGGCTTGTTTACACCTGTCTGTCGACAGCGAGGAATTTTCTCCATGGCAAAATACAGTGAATAGAATTTCTTACAGGTTCGAATATACTTCAAGCATATTTGAACTGATAATAAGTTTACATTTATATACAATACTATCTAGTGGTGTCATCCCGTATGTGTGTCTATATATATATATATATATTATATATATATTATATATATATATATATATATATATAATATATATATATATATAATATATATATATATATATATATATATATAATATATATATATATACATACATATATATATATATGTATATATATATATATATATATATATATATATATATATATATATATATATATATATTATATATATATATATATATATATATATATAAATACATATATAGATATGCATATATATATATATATGTCTATATATATATATATGCATATATATATATATATATATACATGCACACACACACACACACACATACACACATATACATACATAATTAAAAATTTACTTAATTCAAAAGGTATTAATTGTATAAAATAGCTTTATATAAACTATATTTATGCAGATCTGATGGAAAGTGTATTTCGGGCAAACAATTTCACTGTTTTCAGCATTTCAATGGTATAATGGCAAAAGGTAATCTGTGGTTTCTAATTTTGTTTTCATTGTCGTTCTCACTAATTTCGATATGTTTCTGATTGAAAATCCTTATAAGTTATTCATCATTTGCCTTTCATAATTGATGATATTCTTCCTTTACATTGAAAGGGGAATTATTTCTATTTCCCATTAGCACTAATGTCTAGATTTTACATGGATGATTTTACATTCGAAAGAGATGGACTACATTACATTAAATTCGTAAGAGATGGATTCTTGACTTGGGCTACTAATTTTATTCCATTTTGGCTGATATAGTTCTTGCATTGTAGGCATGTGATACAATAAATGACATATTCTGTTTTGCAATTCATAGTTACCTTAATCTTAAGTTCTTACTCGTTGTTGAATTTTTTCATGTATATATACATATAAAAACATATGCACATAGCCATAAATTCATACATGCATATAAACACCCACACCTACACCCCACCCTATTTATACGCGCGCACGCACACACACACACATATATATATATAAATAGACACACACACCTATTCCTGCTATCCATCTTTCTAGTTTCATCGATGTATCCTGTTCACTCATCTATCTTAAAACTATTCCGCATCCGTCAGAGAAAAAACACAAAAAATTAATAAATAAAAAGAGCGTATCTTATTCGAGTTAGTACACGCACATGAACTGCTGTTGACAGTGACTGATTTATTTTTATGCAACGTTATTATCGAACTAACCAAGCATAAACTGCGATGGGCCACCATAGCAACAAACAATAGTTGTCACTTGAAGCATCTACAGATGTCGTGTACACAATCGTAATGAAAAATTCATTCCGTAAATATGTTCTTCATAACTTTATTATAAATTCCACACCCTATGATATCTGAAAAAGCAACTTAATTCTATACTTCTCTTAACTATTTCTGGCCAAACAATAAAGCACATCGGAAACCTTAATTCGTAGGTTATAAACTATCGATGTACTCTTTTATTTTGAGCAATAGTTGAACGTATATGTTGTTGACAGCACTCTTAGAGATTCTTGTTTCAATTGAAATAATCCTTTTTTGGAGATCATTTATCAATATCGTTTTTAAAATGCATTTGGCACCATCATTTATAGAACTTATAATATCAATTAAATGAACGTTTAACAACATCACAACACCAGCATGTAAGAAAATCTAATTCACATAAATTATCTCTCCTGTAATGCGTAATATACTTTTAGCAGAAAGAAATGAATTAATATATTTAATAAGTTGTTAGCTGACACTATGAATCTTTTAATCATATTTTTCGCCTCCACTCTCACACAAATTTAATTATTTAGTACTGGGTTGCACAATAGATCTTTCGTTTTCTCCGTTTGTTTGTTTCTATTAAACATCTGTTGAACCATTGACTGTTATTAAGATTATCGAAACAAAACAACTCATTCATTTTATAATGATATATTTAAGAAGTAGAAAATGGTACCTATAAACGTCTCGTAAATAAATATATTACCCAAAATTAGGGAAAAAAATTATCTAGCGTACACACTTATAAAACTATAAAAATTTAAGCTAATACATAGCTTCAGTATTTTGAAGCTATATTGACTCATTAAGCTTTAGATAGGAGGATTAACTAACTGTGAAACATAGGTCACAGTGTAAGTTCGTAATAATATTTTTTCGTCCAGTACTAAATGCAAATTAAGCAATAATATGAAAACCGAGCTCGAATTAATTAGAAAATCGTCAGTAAGATTTGTAAGTTAGGTAACCATTAAAAATTGGATATAAGCAAGGTTAATTAATAATATTGGTTTCAAATTTTGGCACAGGCTAACAATTTGGGGGAGGTGGCTAATCGATTACCTCGGCCCTAGTACTCAACTTGAACTAACATTATTTAGAAAGGACAAAAGGGAAAGTTGACCCTGGTGGCGTTCGAGCTCAAAACGTGAAGACGGAAAATATTCTGCTAAGCATTTTGTCCGGCGCGATAACGATTCTGTCAGTTTGCCGTCTTAAATCAATTAATAATATTAATAATCAAAGAAATGACAAATTTACCGCATTTGATTTTCTCGAAAATTGTATGGCTCTATCGCAAAACATCTATTCATCAACGCCTAACAATTCGCAAAGCTAAATAACGATATAGATGATAATGAAAGAAATAACATTAGGTGCACCTGCGAAAACACTACTCACAACGGGTTTTCTGGGTAGGTTTTAAACAGTCTGTCCTCATAGGCTTTTTCGACATTCATACTGGGTCTTCAGACTGCGCGAACTTTTATGATTTTATTTGTGCATATCATATCTCTTTGCCAAAAAGCCTGTATCACTTCAACGCAGTCAAAATAGGATTATATAACGATAATAGACAGATTATATCCCAATGTACAAAAGGACACATTCTAGACACATCCAGAAAATAACTTATCATTAGCTTCAATAATAATGAAGCTCCATTAATTTCGGTCTAAAAGTGACTATAGCTACTAAAATAAGAGTTGTAATTTTTTAATGTTATTCTCAACCTATTTCTTTACCACCCAGAAGGGGCTAAACACAGAGTGGACAAGCAAGGACAGACAAACGGATTAAGTCGATTATATCGACCCCAGTGCGTAAATGGTACTTATTTAATCGAAACCCCGAACGGATGAAAGGCAAAGTCGACCTCGGCGGAATTTGAACTCAGAACGTAGCGGTAGACAAAATACCGCTAAGTATTTCGCCCGGCGTGCTAACGTTTCTGCCAGCTCACCGCCTATGTTATCCTTAACCTACACGCAGAAAAATATAATCCATATAGCAAACCTAACGGATAGTCACAAGCATTAATACAAATTCTTGTTATCAACACTTAAGTTTTAAAGTCTCATTAATAATAACAGTGGAAGACTCTTCAAATAAATAAGACTTCGAGAATTTGCTCCGCTGCAGTAATAAACTAGTAGAAGGTAGTGCATTTAAAAATAAGAATTCAAATTCCTTTAAAACCGATTCTGCAATATGAAGAAGAGATGTTATCAGGCTCGCAAACCACTACACTTTAAATGTTAAGATTAACATTGCTGAAAATTGTTTACTCTTATACTATATTCTTCAATAACCGGCACAGAAATCTATGCAATAGAAATCAAAAGTTATCAAACCAGCTTCTGCACTTGTTGAAATGCAAACGTATGTTTACTTAGTCAGTCATGCGACGCTTAAGCGTTTTTGTAAGAGTGAAAATACACCCCACCAAACCAAAATTAAAAACCGCGTGAACACCATACACATATATTGGAAGTTAACTCTAAACAATCGTACTTCAACATTACATCAAACTTCAAAAGTCTGTAAGGGAGGAATACAAACACCCTGCCCATTTACGTCTGATATTTGAATGAACAAGCCTTTCAATTCGAGACCAAATGAAAAATATGCAAAGAAGCATAACATGCAGAGATAGTAAAAGACGCTGCATGTCGTGCATATCTGTATAAAACCGCATATTCAAAAGCATTAACAAATCTAAATGTCAGATCAGAGAATTTCGCCAAATGTTATCACTTTGAAAATTACCTATGGAAACAGTTCTTCCATTTCTATTCGTGGTTAACTAATCCTGCCTTCTTTTTGATTCACAAATATACACAAACACGCACGCACGCACACACACACACACACACACACACACACACACACACACACACACACACACACACACACACGCGCGCGCGCACACATGTAAAAACATATATATACAATGTATAAGTCTATGTATGCTTGTATTATTTATACGTGCTTACATACAAGAAAATTAGCTTGAGATCGAAGAACTGGTCCTAATGCTTTTAAAATAATCGATTTCTGCAAAGAAACCAAATAATATACGTAAAGGAAATACACATTTGATTCCCAATTTGTGTAATGTTTCCAATTTATTGTGTCTAATTTCCATTTGTATTCGTTATTCGTGTAATAGTACTCGCTTGCTCAATAAACAGGTCTTTCATTATATTACCCCAGATATAATCTCACTCTTTTAAACGAACTCAAAGTTAGCCCTTCAGCGTGGTTGTTTAATTTGCTAGAAACAGCAGGGATCATGATAGTATATTCTAAGGCCTGTAGCATATCAAATAGCCCTACCAAAATATTCACCTCTGATATTTTTCTGCTTTTTCATTATACTTTATTATTTGTAAATTTTGCCAGTAACTCAGAAAAATTTCATTTCATTAAAAGCATTAATTTTTACAAATTCCAGAAAAACAGTTTTCTAATGATATTTAGATGATTCCGAATTTCTATACCATTTTGTGATATGTTACGTCTAATTTCCCTTTATATTTTTTATTCGTTTAATAAATTTAGAATAATATGAAGCACTCAAGGACGATGTTTAAATTTATAAAGAAATCTGGTATGATTTTGAAATAACTTAGCCATGGAGAAGCCCACAGTCTATTTAGTATATATGTATATATACCAGGAGATTCTGTAGCTTTATACGATAGTGAACTGGAATGCACATCTTGTATTGAATAACTTACTAGTACTACTTTTTTGTCAATATATATTTGCACATTTTTTATGGTGACGAGCTGGCAGAATCATTAGCACAGTGGGCGAAATGCTTAGTAGTGTTTCGCCCGTCTTTACGTTCTGAGTTCAAATTCCACCGTGGTCTATTTTCCCTTTCATCCCATCGGGACCGATAAAATAAATACTCGTTGCGTACTGGAGTCAATGCAATGGACTTAACCCTGCCTTTAAATTGCTGGCCTTGTGCCAAAATTTGAAAACAATATATATTTGTACGCTTTAATGTTTTAATCTATATGAACTCACAAGTGAATAAAAATGGTGGAGAGAGAGAGAGAGAGAGAGAGAGAGAAAAAAGATAGACAAACAGACAGACAGGGAGAGAGAGAGTGAGAGAGAGAACGTCGTTAGGAAAGAGAATGCAAGTAACTGAGAAAGACTGACAAATTCGAATGTGAAAGCAAATAGCGCAGTACGTATATTGTACGATATATATTTATGTATAACCAAAGGAAGTTTGAAATTTCTCAAGTTGGAATGAGATGACAAAAGTAAAAGAGAGAGAGAGAGAGAAGGAAGAAGATGTAAGGGAGAAAAACGATGAAGAAAATAACACACATCAACATATACCTAACAGAAACACTAAATATATTTTTTGATGAAAACAATTGAATAGAGAAAGTAGAGAGAGAAAGATATATGTATATATATATATATATATAAGAGAAAGAGAGACAAAGAGAGAATGAGACAGACAGTCAGTCAGACAGACAAGCAGACGAGCAGAGACAGAGACAAAGACAGAAACAAAGAGACACAACTTTGCAACGGAGGAAATTAAAAAAAAGTGTTCTGGGAAAGATATTTGCGAAGTATTGTATTATGTCCTTCGAATAAAACCACCAATAGGAGAGAATATAACCAAAGATTGCGTGTAATCCATCCCATGCAGCTGTGGTAGGTTATACGAAGGCGAAACATGCCGCCCCCTCAAAATAAGGGTAGGCGAACATCACAAAGCAGTGATACAAGGAGATATTGATAAATCGGGTATAGCTGACCATGTATGGAAAATTGGTGACCACCTGCCCCTGTGAGATGAAGTTAAAATAATAGACAGAGAACACCACTGGAAAACACGTAAACTAAAAGAAGCAGCACATATGCTAGGACAAAATAACCTCCTAAGCAGACCGAGTGCAGATATGTGCAGCATATGGGAACTGTTATTAAGGAAGAATAGAAAAATATCAGATTTATAAGCCCTAAAATTCACTCCATCATTGCCCACGGGAATGTGGCATAGTGGTTGAGAGCGCAGGCTACTAACCCTAAGATTTCGAGTTCGATTCCAAGCAGTGACCTGAACAATAATAACAATAACAACAACATCGAAAAAAACCTTAGGAATGAGAACCCAGGTTTGAAATTTCCCCCAAGACACCTGATGAAGTCTGGAGGATATATCAGCTGAAACAACAAACAAGATGAGGACAAATATCCGTCAAATGTAAATAATGAAAATTTTCTAGTTTATTTGAAACAAGTTCTATAACAGCCACAATGGAATTAGCGCTTTGCAAATTATAGCAGACTAATAGATGCCGCAGATTTTCACCTTAATTTTTTTTTCTAGTATTCAGTAAACCATATTTTCTTCAGCTAATTCACCATTTCTTTTGACCTTAAGGTCAACAAGTAGTGCAGTCTAGAATACTTTTGCAAACACTATTGTAGCTTTAACTGCAATGTTCACATCAATCATTGTTTTGAAATTCTTATCTTTTTCTTTTATTATGAATACACGTACATACAAAAAGTACAATGTGCCTTCTATATGTATATATATAAGTATTTATACAATATGTATGTGTACATACATACATTCGTGCATACATTCATACACACACGCACTCTCTACCTCACACACACTCATATATGTATATACATACATGTAAATGTGACTATATATATATATATATATATATCTATCTACGTTGATACTTGCCTGTCTATCTATCTGTCTTTCTGTCTATCTGACTGCTTGCCTGTCTCACTGTCTACCTGTACGTATACTTATATATATATGAGACTTTACATATACACATGCACACACATCTGTGTATCTAAAAACAGCCTTTTGAGCATCAGACACAGTCAACGATTTAATAGCATATTTTTGACAGCTTTCAAACGTTCTGTCCCTGTTGCTTTGCACTCTTAGTGTCATTGATTTCTATATTCCTCTTTTGTTTTGTTAATTTCCTCGTTCCATATCACTTTCAACATCATGTTCATTTCACTATATTTTTCTTTCCCGTTTTTACACTATATATTCAACCATTTATTTTCCCCAGCTTTCATTCTTCAGTTTTCTTCCTTCCCTCTTCGTAATTATCATCCTATTTTCTTTACCATCATTATTCTCTTCCTTTTTACCTTCCAACTAGTATCGACCATGTTCTCTTTGTTATTTCCTTTGTTACAATTTCCTCCCTTTATTCATTATTGTTGTTCAAATGACAGCAAACATCATTCCGACTGTTTTTGTATGATTGAACACATATTTATCTCCTCTTCTCTTCTGCCCACCTGTAATTACAACTACGTCAGCACATATGTATGTATGTGTGTTTCTATGTATGTCTCAATTAGCAAGATACCTATAAACTCACTTCATTAGTTGATCCTTGTAGACAAGCTTCATTAGCTTTGCTTGTCCCTAAATCATTATATCTATTTGCTTGCTTCTCCCTATAGCAGTATGTCAGTATGTCTATTTGTCTGTCCATGCATCAATTTGTCCGTTTGTTTCACTGTTCACCTTAATTCCATTTTTATCAGTCTTCCCTAATTCAATTTGTCAATCTATCCTATACAAATTTGTCTGTTTTTCGTTTTTCTTGTCCTTCACTCAATTTATCATTTTGTATTCTGTTTGTTGGCAAAATTTTCAGAACCCTTATCCTGTATTAACCCGCGTTATCTGTTATAGTCTAACACAATGTAATATGTCAGTTTGTTAGTCTCCATCTCATTGCAGATCTTCCATAACTGATTTAGTATTCTATACGTTAGTCTAGATATTTGTTTGCCGTCTAGTCATTTATGAATATTAATTTATCCATCTCTCAATTATTTACCTAACTCGCTCACAATCTGGTTCAATGTTACTATATTTTAACAGCGACAAACTAGCAATTTGTGTCTACTGATCTCCTCATACCGATTCTTTTATTCTGTTACTAGTTACAATCATTAAACGATGGTCGTGTTGGAGCACAACTTTGCACTGCTTTCATTATTCGTTTTTGTTGATCATAGCATTCGTGACACTTTTATCAGTTTAATACTTATTTTATCGCCCTATATTTCATCAATCAGAAACATTACTGATTGAACACTGCAATGTTAAGTTATACAATAAACACAAACACGGATACAAACACACATGCACATACATGTTCGCCTGTATGCTTGTAGGTTCTAAAACAGTGAGTTCTAGCTTTATTTATCAAGATCTGTTTCTTTCTTTCTTTATTGTTTACTTTGTTTTCCTCCGAACCTGCTTCAAACAGTAAAACTGAATTTTGACTGCTAGATTTGCCCGCGTGTTGAGTTTTGAGTACTGCTTCCATCATTAATCGTCTAATATTTTTGGGGTCACTGTAGAAAACCTTAGTTCTGAGCCAATCAGGTTGTTACTGCTCTAAGATTTGGTCTCCAGACTCATTCGGTCCCAAGGAAGAAAGCGAAAGGTCAGAAGCAGCGTTCATCAGTAAAATAACTTCGATTAAAAGCATTAATTACAGGAAATGTCTGAAAGCTTTGCGTCTCTGCTCTCTTGACGCCGAAGAGAGAGATACTCTATTAAATATGTAGGGAAATTCCTAGAGGTGTTAGTTCCAAACCTCGGCTTTATAATTTTAATGCAGGAACTGGTAGATACTGTCAGCTTGCAAATATACTACCTTCGACATCATGGACAAACACACTCTAAATTACCGTTGTGATATTTAGAGTTCCTTAATTGTTCAACATCTTGCCGAAAGAAACCAGAAACATAATAGAAAGACATATTGTGCATCACAGCTAAGGGATAGGTTGTGCTTTTTCTGGGCAGAATACACAATTTGTTAGGACTGTTTTAACACCAGCAGATTCATGATTACATTGGGCTGATATTATTTTGATTTAATATTTGAAAAACAACAATATCTTGATATGCTTCTTCCTACTACTTCAATATATAAATAGCGTTTTAAACTTCCTCATTTGCTCTTTTTCGCAGCTATTTTCCTTGAGTAAATCTTTAAAAATTCCCCACAAACTATGAAATAACCTAGAATAACATGAGCCCCCATTATATGAAGTTGCATGAGTTACTAGCTTGTTAAAGATAATTTTATAACAGCTGTAGATAGTTTTAGCTAAAAGCTAATTGTCGTAACGGTGACGGTCGTGGTAGGTACGAGGCGTGCAGTAGGAATTATACTTGTTAGTGATGGCATTAATGTTATCACAATAGTATATTTGATTGTGTCTTTTGGTTGAGATGGATTCAAATTGTGTTAGCAATATTTTAGATTGACGTACTATTTGCGTTGGTGTAAAAGATGTTTGCTTTTTGTTTTCCTTGTTGATTGAGGAGGTTTAGATTTTGTTATAGTGCTTGTACTGGCACTGGTATTGGTGATTTTAGCTCTAGTAATTGTGCTGGCAATGATGTAGCGGAGCTGGTGGAGGTAGTGAAAGGTCAACAATATTTCCTTGTAGTATCTAAACTGTTTCTGATAGTGACAGCTGCTACTGTCTATGCAGACTTGTCTTGTGCATAAATTAGTATGTCATGTGTGAGAACATATGCACGATTATATGTGAGATTTTGTCATGTGTGTGAACATATATATGTGTGACTGGTTTCTGTTTGTGTTTACTATGCTGGATGATAAGAAGTGAGAAAACAAAATATTTAGCGAAATATAATACAAAACTAAGAGGTGGGGAAAATGGCTACATTGGAAGAGACAGAGGCACAGACAGAAGGAGAATGATAACTATATATATATATATAACTTTTGTTAATGTTATGATGTTTTTCTTTTGACATTTGATATCTGTTACTTTTAGCTATTTTATTTACAGCTGTTAGTTCAGTGTCAGTTTTAACATGGAGTACAAAAACGAACATTTTTGCCACATTTTGCTTTTATATTTCCGTCAAGGCAAGAAAGCTGCTGAAGCTCACAAAGAGATATATGAAGTTTATAGTGTTCATTGCTTAACAGAAGACATGTCGGACATGGTTTTAAAAATTCCGTTATGGAGACTTTTCATTCAAAAATGACCAGTGTTCAGGTCGACCTACGGAAGTTGATGATGACCGAATCAAAGCCATAATTGAATCTGATTCCCATATAACTGTGCGAGAGATCGCAGAGAGGTTAAATGCATCACTCACAACAATTGAAGATAATTTAAAATGTATTGGACTCATTAAGAAGCTCGGTATTTGGGTTCCACATAAATTGAAAGAGTTTCACTTAACACAATGAATCAATATTTAAACGCAATGATATCAACCTTTTTTTGAAACGAATTGTCACTGGTGAGGAAAAATGGATTGTCTACAATAGCATCAATCGAAAACGATCATGGTCAAAGCATAATGAACCAGCACAAACCACATCGAAAGGTCAATTGCATAAAAAAGCCATACTTTCAATTTGGTGGGATTACAAATGTGTTGTATTTTTTGAGCTGCTTCCAAGGAACCAAACGATCAATTCAGATGTTTGCTGTCAACAACTAATGAAACTGGAGGAAGTAATCAAAGAAAAACGGCCAGAATTGGCAAATCGTAATGGAATCGTGTGCCCCCATGACAATATTAGACCACACACGTCTGTGAATAGTAATGGGATGTCGACATTGATGTAGATCAATGAAGGAAAAAGAAATAAATGGTTTCTAAAGGATCACAAAGTGCTGAAGTGTTAAACGAAACTGAAATTTCGTTGTTGGAAGAGTAATTTCAGAAACGAATGAGATTTTAATGGCTTCATGTATTGCTAGGAAATGTTCTTTTCTAACTTCGTCGAATATTTTGGAGTACAAATATGAGTGTAATCAAGATCAGGATCAAGATTATAATATGCATGTAAAGAGAAGTTTTTCGCGAGAGACAGATTTCGGCGTTTTATTTTTGCTGCTGCATTGCAAAACGAAAAGGAGACCTAGAAAGAAGGCAACTTTAAACCTTTGATAGCCTCTTCAAAAGTATGATAAAAGAAACGTTTTTTCTAAATACAGTAATACTGCAGTAGATTCTTTTCACAATTGCTGTTAGTAATGTTCGTTGTGAGATGAGCAATCGAAAGTAAATATTTTAAAAAATTACATAGTTTCTACATTAATGTAGAGAAATTTTGCTACACTATCTAAAGTATATCTAAACAATATCATTGAACGTGTTGCTAACAAAATACCAAGAATATAACAATGTAGAATGATGTATTGGGTTGGCAAGAGAGAAATTTCGATTTTTTAGTGCGAAATAAAAGTGCCTTTTATTTCATACAAAGAATGAACTTTAATCAATCACATAATTTCTATTTTGTTCAAGGACCTTTTGCATTCTTTCTGGCAACTTCATGATTCCGCGCTCATAGAACTTTTTGGAGCAAGTGCGATTTTAGGTCATCAGAACTAAAGTTGGGAACACCTTCCATATAAATTCATTGGAGCTCGATCTGTGGTGCTATTACTGTCTATAGGAGATGTTTCCACTCCAACTTGTTACAAATTATTAGAAAATTTATTAGACAGTCGGCTGATCTCTAAGAGGGCGGATCTTTATTTTAGTAAACAGCTTGAAGATTTTAACTTTGGTTCAAAATGACTGCAACTTCAGGCAAATAATGAATTCCTCGTCTTCTGTATTTTTTGGAGCCACAAGCTGGGTCTAAGGAAGCCATTTCACAACTATGTTGTTATTCCTCCAATTTGAGCTCTGTTGTCACGCAAGTACTACAGATTCTCCAAAGTCATTAGAGATTGTTATATATTATCATATATCCGACCACGAGAAGCACCTGACATCTAAAAGTTTCTAATTTCTAAATTGCTGGTCTCGTTTCAAACAGGTGCATCATTTCTATCCAAGCCAATAGCATCAAGGAAATATATTCCAGCTTCATCTTGCTAAACTTTATCAAACATAGTAAAATGCACTCAACTGTTCTCTCATTAGCATTGGGATGAGTTTTTTCATTGACCAATGTTGTTACATGTCAACGTATGATTTTTCTTTCAAAGTTCTGCTAATATGCTATGAATTTCAATAAAGTTCTAAACCATTTCTCTCATGGGTTTCTTGCCAGTATCGACGAAAGATGCATTGTAGATTTTTACCTGTGCCCTATTTGAGTGTAAGGAACTTAATGCAAGGAATTTTCAGCAAAGTTATTATGTTACTTGAGCCAAGCTGAAGCTAATTAAATGGTTTACAGCACGTTAAAAGTATAGTGTTTGAGAAAAATTCCTAACAAGGTTAAATTCCAAAAGCCCTCACCATCTCCAGTAATCCATCTATAAAGCATACTTTTACGAGATGCGGTAAAAACTTCACCGTTGTTTGTTCTAAGATATTGAAGTAAATATGGACCTTTAATTTCACGCAGAAGTTGTTAGAAGTAATCCTGTTGAGTGGACGGCACATTATATATCCTGTTAATTATACTGTTAAACTTTGTGTTCGATATGTGGCAGGGTGGAATCTAATGATTCAGCAACATTTATGCAAAAATTTAAGCAGACAGCTATATCGAATCTTGAAAAAGATTGTAAGCCTCGATCTCTGGAATATTATGCAATGTTTTGCAGCAATTTCTTGAGCGAATGAAATTCTTTGTCATTTTACTAGTAGCCTACAAACTGTTGAATGCTGATGTATCTTTCATGAATGGAAAAATGAAGAAAAAAACCAGCCTCATTGCTGCTGCTGTATTTTATCTACCAGAATTGGGTTACTTTATCACAGACGTTTTGCAGCACGAGTGCCTTTCTTTATATATTTGCAGACACTTTAGTCGGAATTTATAGAATTGCAAAATTCAACCGAGTTGTGTGCATGATCATGAAAGGCTTTGCTCAGGAGCGCTTAGAACAAGTTACCTGTTACAAATTTTATGCTGTCCAATCAAATTTGGAAGGTTGCGTTCTGTGGCACTATTCTTCTGTAAGAGGCATAGCGATTGTAACCTATTTATTTCTTGAGAAATGGCTTTGGTATATTTGTTGTTTTTCATAGAAAGTGAATACCTCTTGAGGGCCACTCGGGGAGCACGAAGCGTTTGGGTTTTAACAGTACTAGAAACTCCATGTCACTGAGAGAGTCTAAACAATCTGATGAGACAGAGTAAAGCGGTTTGGAATGAGTATCGTGTTAGCGAGATTAAGATATGGCAATGCCCTTTTTGCCTTTCTCTGATAAACATGTGACATCTGACCAACCCAAATACTTGGGGCTTAGCAGATAAAATCGAAATTTTGTGAAGTTTTTAAGAAAAAAAACCTGGATGCAGGATCATATCTGCGATATATGATTGTAATAGAAATGTTTGTTTTTTCTTGAGTTCTTCCTCTATCGGGAGTTAGAGACAAAAGTAATGAAGGAGTCTGAGTAGTTGAAATGACGAACTTGTTATTGTATTATGTATGATCCTTATTATTGACGGCATCTCGTAAAAGACATACAAGAATCAGTCCGCAGATCTTTTTGATGAGCTCTAATGCAATACAATCTCTCGGACTGCATTTTATGAAACGTATCTGCCGCAAAATGGTAGTGTATATCTTGCTGGAGGTGTCAGATCTGGACAGTAATATTTCAAACTGATGAGAATATCCTTTGTAGCAAATCATTTATAAACGGCAGTACTGCATGATGTTGCGACAGAAATTTGAACGTGCTGAAAATTTTACATTCGTATTATTACTCTTGATTCTACATATTTACAGTATTTAATTGTTTCTTTAAATATTTTTAATGAAATAAATACATTAATACCAATGTTATTATCAATTAGGCACCCATAAGTGCTTAAGTAGATATAGAGAAAATAAAGCCATCTTCAAGGAAACGCAACTCATGTCATTGCCCAAAATTCTTGACAGGAATTAGTGTTTGTGAAAGAAATTTCTATCTGATGTATTTTACTGTTCTATAAGAATTTTTTTGCATACAGTAGATAGAAAAGATGCTCCAAACATATATACCCAAAACAGAACATCTTATTTCCTCCTCTTTTCGCTACACCATCTATCTATCTATCTATCTATCTATCTATCTATCTATCTATCTATCTATCTATCTATCTATCTATCTATCTATCTATCTATCTAGCTAGCTAGCTAGCTAGCTAGCTATCTTGCGACTAGGCACCTGAAGAAGCAAGCCCATGCCGTTCACCAGCGCCTCCGTTGTGGGACGCTGGACCGACGGTCCGGTCGAGTTGCTCGGGGTCTGGTTCGGTCCGGACCTCCAAATGGAGAACTGGAACGAGATAACGAGTAGGGTGGTCACTCTCGCCCGGCAATGGGCCGAGAGGAAGCTGTCCCTAAAAGGTCGGGCGGAGGTGGCGAACACGTACATCGCGTCCGTCATCTACTACCGCCTGTCCGTCGTGCCTTGTCCCGACCCTACCATCACCAAACTAGAGCGCATTCTCTTTCGCTTCTTGTGGAAAGGATACGTCCCGATGGTCAGGCGATCCATTTGCTGTCAACACCCGTTAAAAGGAGGACTGGGCATGCCGTGGTTGATGATGCGCAGACACGCGCTGAGACTGCGACATCTCAGGCTCTTCGTAGACGACGGTGAACAGGTGTGGTCGCCGTTTGTGAGGCACGCTTTCCCGCAGCTCGTCTCCATGACCGAACTGCAATCGTGGATCAAAAAGAGGCCGAGGAAGGGCGAATGGCACCGCGAGTGTCGCGTTGCTCTCAAGCAACTCTGCCGTCCTGGGTCAACCTTGAGTGACTCCATCACAACCAAAGCATTATATAGGGGATTAGTGGAGGGGAGGTATGACGAGAAGCTCGAGGCGAACCTGGACAACTTCCAGAGATCCCTGGCCTGGCAGAGCTACCGAGAAGCGGTACCCGTTCGGGATAAGCTCTACAGACACGGCTCGAGAAACACGGGGCCGACCTGCCCGAGATGCGGTCAGAGCGACGAAACCGTTCTGCACGCACTCGTGCAGTGTCCAACAATCTCCGACCTGTGGGCTTATGTCGAACAACTGCTGTCACGTGTGGGACGAGTCGGTTTATCAGCTGAGTCTATCGTCAATATTGTTACGCCACCGTCCTTCAAACGGGAAGGAAGAGCTATTTTCATCATCTTTGTGGCTATGGCGAAAGAATGTATCTGGTGGACGCGTCTGAAAGGATTGGAGACAAACACTTTCCTCTCTGGTCAACCTCTCATCAACTTCTTCAAGTACCACTTGAAAAGGAAAGTGAGAGTAGAGAGGCAAGTTTTGTCTAGCGAATGTTATAAAAAAAAGATGGGTGAATGTAGCAAGGATGGCACGTATGAATGACGAAGCCACCTTGAGCATAATCCTATGAACCCAGAAATTGAAAACAGAGGGTTACCCACTTGCAAACAAATGTGGTAACATATAACAATATTGACCAAGGTTACCGTGGTCTTTTCCGTAGGCTTTTCTTCCCACGGATAAACCTTACTTGCTTTCCCCTTTACACCATACATCATGACACTGTGATACACGATCCCTATTGATCGTCTTTTTTTCCTCTTCCTCTTTTTTCCTCTTTTTTCTTCTTTTTTTCATTTTTATTTTCTTTTGTTCCCTTTCCTCTTTTCTTTTTTCTTTCCTTTTTTTTGTTCTTTTTTCCCTTTTACGGTCCCTTTTGATCAAAAACCTACGCCACCTTTTTTTTCTTGGTTCTTTTGTTTTTTTTTTGTTTTTTTCATCCCCCAAAAGAAAAGCTCTACCTTGTAACTTGTCCCATCTGTGTGCAGCCCTGTGTGACCAATAAATAAACTTATCTATCTATCTATCTATCTATCTATCTATCTATCTATCTATCTATCTATCTATCTATCTATCTATCTATCTATCTATCCAACTATCTATTTATCTATCTATCTATCTATTTATTTATCTATCTACCTGCTGGCTGTCTCAGAAACTATCTTGCCTGATAGCTTCACCCTCTCTCTCTCTATCTCTCTCTCTCTCTCTCTCTGTACTTACTTATATTTTTGCCTTACTTATGGTATTTGAATGTCGAATGAAATTTGATGTAGTTATATAATTAGTTACAAGTTTTACTGGATATTCAGACAACACACGTAACATTTACTCATAGAGAATGAAAGTAAGCTAAGTATTTTTAAAAGAAGTTCATCACAAAATGTTATCCCTTAAGTTTACAATGGAATATGAATATAAAATCCTACGCTATCATTTATAAGCTGGGAAAACTAAAAGAAAGAATTATTCTAAATGGAATTTCAAGATGCTTTTGAGATTCGTTGATTTAACGAAAGAAAAAATTTAAAGTGCTGTGATGATATTATAATCTTACAGCGATATGTAGGATAACAGGAGATTTAACTATCTGAAAATCAAATCATTAGTGACGTAGAGTGGTAGTCAAACTGTAAACGTCAGTGCATATGCACCTGCACATGATGCATCAGAGTAGATTAAGAGGCTTTTTAAAACACATATCCAAGGCTCCAGGAAAATGTGATTTGTATGATGTGATAGTGATATATTGGTGAATCTATTACAGAGAATAATAATAATTTCTAACGTATAAAAGCATCACAAAAGTGTGAGGGTATGGTATTTGACCAGTGCTTTATGCCAAGGGCTCAGAAGGGGTGAAAGCAAAGTCAGCATCAGCAGGACTTGTATTCAGAATGCAAAGGAACTTACACGAAACTAAATATTTCAAGGAATTTTGTCCAGGGCTTTATCTATTCTTCCAGTGACTGCACTTCCGAAGGCTAAGAATGCAACTAGGGAGTAATAATTGACAGTGGCATTGCCAAGCTAGTGGTACTTCGGCAATTGTTAATGGATATATAATGACAAATGAAAAGATGATATGAAAGAGATTGGAGAGGGAGGGACGGAGGCAAGGAAACAAACTAAAAAAGTATTTTATATATTTATAATTTTATATTACGCTTAGATATTTGTTTTGCAACATTCCTGATGTGAAATCAGGTGTTGAAACAGATATTGTTATATTTCGAGACGATCATTTTTTTTTTTGCCAAATAAATACATGCACTGTTTATTCGTTCTTCACTTCAGATTTATTTTATTATTGTTCATATTTTATGTTCTATGTCTGGAAATCTTTCTTTACACATCCTGTAACCTTTTCAGCGACTCTCAATCCCACGTGTCTCTCCCTATCCTGTTTAGACCGAAGAAAGACAAAATGGACTAGACCGGACAGAATTCACATGGGATGGAGAGTTGCTGAAGAGGTCACAGGATGTGTGACGAAAGTTGCCAGACATAGAACATGAAATTAGAACAATAATAAAATAAATCTGAAGTGAAGGGCGAATATATATACATACATACACACATACATACATACATACATACATACATACATACATACATACATACATACATACTACATACATACATACATACATACATACATACATACATACATACATACATACATACATCTTTAAAGACTCCGCCGGTTACGACGACGAGGGTCCCAGCTGATACGATCAACGGAACAGCTTGCTCGTGAAATTAACGTGCAAATGGCTGAGCATTCCACAGACACGTGTACTCTTAACGTAGTTCTCGGGGATAATCAGCGTGACACAGAGAGTGACAAGGCTGACCCTTTGAAATACAAGTACAACTCATTTTTGCCAGCTGAGTGGACTGGAGCAACGTGAAATAAAGTGTCTTGCTCAAGGACACAACGCGTCGCCGGGAATCGAACTCACAACCTTACGATCATGAGCCGAATGCCCTAACCACTAAGCCACGCGCCCTCACTATACATACATACATACATACAAACACACACACATATAGTGAGTATGTGTGCGTGTGTTTTTTGGGGTGGGGAACGAAAATGAGCATCCTGAAATATAACAATATAATTTATGATAGTTCAATAATCATAAAATAAGAAGCATGCACTTACATGTAATATTATACGAGGCATTCTAGAGATATTCCAGCCGGTCAGAGGCATTCCAGCCAGTACCGGCCCGTTTGCTCTTTATTTTCCCAAGACAGTCATGCAATTTAAGGGATATCTAACTGCTACCTCTAGTTGACAGAATATGAGGTTCCTCCTTATTTGCTCGGGTTAGAATGTGTAATTAAGATCAGTTATCCCTGTATCTCATGAGCGTTTCATATCTGACAATTTCAGTTTGAAATGTTCAATATCAATGTCTCATTTTCAATTTGTTGATGTCGATATTTCTATTGAATGTTTAAATATGGTTATGTTTATGTACCCATTTATGCTTACCTTCAAATGTTATATATTATTTGTGGGAAGTTTGGATCATCTCGCATTCAAATATTCTCTAATATTTGTGAAGAAGGTGGACTGAATCATATTCCTTAATTCATTAACACGTTGCTGGAGAATGATTGGCATCCCCTATATAATCTCCGCCCTTGTATATTACAGAGGCCTGGATATATTCCGTTGGCTTCAAGTTATTTCTCAATATTTTAATCGGACATTTGGCAAGTGTGTGCACTTGACAGACTCAAGTGTCCACTTTGTTCATACGCAATTTATTAACAATTATCTTGAAATGAGTGAATTTTATGTTCAACCTTTCCATGTTTGTAGCGAAATTAATCTGAGATATGGAATCCCGGAGAAACATGTATACTGAAAGGTCATCTGTCATTCTTTTTGATCGTAGTCCAGGAAAATGCTGTGGATAGCCATTAAGTCACAAGACTTTATAGGATTTCTTATCACATGGGATATTATTTGCCACATCGTGACATTTACTTCTCCTCGATTAATCTTGTATTTAATGTAAAACATTTTAACAGTTGTATGTTAGACAGATTAAGACTTTTCTAAATGCTAATTCAGCGCCGTCGCTGCGTAGAATATGGTATGGCTTAATTATTTGCTCACACCCCAGAAACACAAAACAATCTGTACGGATAGTAAATCCAATCGAATGGTATGTAAATTGTCTAATCAACGGTTATGCACTTCTTTGATTGTCGTACTTCATCGATTTTTCATAATTGTCCTACTGTAAACTCTATCATGCAGTTGGTCTCCGTATAGGGAGCCTTGTGGTGTCTAGGGCGTGCCTCGTCTATTTAGTTCTCCAGTTTCTTTTGCATGGTAAAATAAACGTATAGTAACTATAACTTTAGGGGTCAAAAATTTGGTATATGATTCTTTGTGATTAACTGGATATGATGGTGACAGCTTTAGATTCTAATCTGGAGTGATTCCAGATATTTCAGTAACTTCGGCGCATATGTGAATTCTTTGTTTTCGCATTTGTGTTACATAACAAATATAAAAAGATTGTTCTTCAAACGGCGTCGCGGTGTCATTTTGCTAACTTATTAAAACGTATAAATGTTGCAGCCAGATGGGAAAAAAATCATGCAGTTGATAATATGGAATTAAACAGACATTGTAGAAGCTGTGTGAGTTGTACAAACAAGCTCATTGTATAGGGGTTCTCATTTATCTAGATGAACCTTTAGTTTCCTTGTGTTGTGTCACTGGATACGTGTGTTTTTGTTTTCTGTATATCTCTTTCACTGCAGATTATAATGCTGCAGATAATATTGTCGAATATTAGAAAAAAGGAAGACTGATTAAGTTTTCGCTGAAACGTTTCATATTATTCTATAAAAATGTACTGGATTTGAGTTTTGTGAGAGAACCTTGACATCGCTCACTTAATCGTCAATAAAATTGTGACTACATATAAAATCTATAATGCTGGAGATAATGTTGACAATAGGGAGAAAATTGTAACACTTAGAGGAACGACCAATTTATCGAAGATCATAGTTGTAACCTAAAATTGATAAAGGCTGTAGTTATTGTTACTGTTGAGATGCTTCAGCCTGTTCTTTGCCTACTGAAGGCTTCATAGTAACTATTATCTCCTAATGACGCCTTCATCGATTATACATTACTTTTCCTTTCATAGAAGTTAGAAGCAGATCTCTATGCAGTACGTATTTCACAGTTTCTGATACAACGAAATCACACCAGATGGCAAGGCCAAGTATTCAAATTTCATAATGCAAAATGATAACGATCACATGGAAGATAGAACAATGTATCAGCACAAAAAATCATAAGAATCACTCTTTTATAAAACCCTTTTGAATTGCACACATGTACCACCAATAACTTTGAAGTCACTAGTAATATTGATTATGTTAAAGATAGGGAAACAAAAACACATATACGACGAACAAAAGAGGTATATGCTCATATTACAGCTGTACGACATCTTTAGATTCCTACCTGTGATTAATTCAGATCGTTGGATATCTAACTTGGTATATCAGCAGAGATCTTTTGAAGCTGGCTTCCAAAAATATCAGAAAACTGAGTATTTACAATTACCATTAATGGAGTCCTTAATGAAGCTGGAAAATTCCTAAAATATGCCATAAGGTTAGGCTATCGTACATGTATAGTACAGACATACAAACATAGGTAATTATATATATTTATATAAATTAGTGTACGTTTTTATATACAAAAGAGGTGACCTTTAACAGGACACCTTACATGCTGGAAAAGGCAGTTAAAGCCCAAACCACGAATAACAGTAATTTGAAAGGGAATGAAAAATAAAAACACTTCAAAGTTTCCCTTACACTCAAGTTTCTGCTTTAATGTGCAAATAAATTAATTTGCCATCCATGCTTCTTCAGTAAGGGTGGTAAAATTGGTGTATATTTATGCAACACTGCGCTGCGCTGAAGTGACAGCGGAAGACCCGGAAAAAGAGAAATTAAGAAAGCTAACACTGAAGTCGTTGAATTGGGACCCTGAAAAGATGAAGAGATACTTGAGCAAAGTAGAAATAGAAGCAACGAATGTGAAGCTTGTAATGCCGGAGGAGAAAAAGAAAATGTTAAGGGATTTAACAAGAGTATACAGAACATTCTCCAACGAATCCAGGAGGATTGAAATAGCACCGGAATTTCAAATAGAAACAATGGTATCGTGCTGTATGGATAGAGTGGTTTTCATAAATAGAGGAAGCCAATACGGCACGATAAATATTACATTTGAAAATGTGGAGGCGGCAAAGAAGAATGGCCAAGTGATAGAAGGAAATAGGTAGACTCTCATTCCCGACAAACCGGGAAAAAGTTGGTGAAAATTAGAGTTGGAAGAATCCCACCCATAATAGAGCCCGAATGGGTAATAGTGGGAATCTTCGGAGAGAACTTTAAGAAAGGAAGTACAAAGTTAAACGTTCTAACAGTGAGTAAATCACAATGTTTGAATTTTGGGGGTTATGAAATTGAAGCAGTTTGCGCTATAACCGAAGTATACTATCAGGAAATACCGGAAACGGTAGAATTACCGACCAGTGAAAAGTTGGATATTGTGCTACAGGGAAGACCCCCAAAATGCTACATGTGTGGCATAAGGGGGCATATGAGAAGGAAATGCCCGAATACAGAAGTAGAGAAAAGGCTGGAAACAACAATGGAAGAAAAAGCAGCCGATAAAGAGAAGATGGAGAACAATAATAGAACGAATGTGGTAAAGAGAAAGAAGAGAGAACGTAAAAAGTCACCAACTTTGGAAGAAGCAAAAAAGAGTAGGGGGTGGCAGAGAATGTAACTCATCAGAACGGTAACACCGAGGAGCCAACTATGGAAGGGATAGAGAGAGCGATGGAACTGCAAAACAAAGACGAAACAGAGCGAGAAAATTTAGAGTTGTGTAAGCTAAAAGATAGAGAACAGACGGAAGAGACGTATTTGAAAAAGTCATCAACTTTAGAAGAAACGGAAAAAAAGTAGTGGAATGACAGAGAATATAACAGACCAGGACGGTAACACTGAGAGAATATATATAGAAGATATGTTGAGAGCGATGAAACTGCAAAGCGAAGAAGAAGTGTGGCAGTGGTTTAGGCTCAAAGAAAAAGAACAGATGGAAGAGAAGTATTTACAGTCGGGAGAAATTTCAGATACACAAAAAGAGATGAACGAAACAGTAGACTCGAGAAGAGAAACACAAGAAAAGAAAGAGAACGAGAGGAAAAATAAATGTAACAATAATAAATGTGGAAAAAAAAACGTAGATGGTAAGTATAATTACGAGTGTAATGCAACTAATTGTTTTTTAAAAAAATATGAATTGAACTGCAAATGAACTGAGAATTGAACTTATTTGTCTGTGAAATTTAATATGCAAAAAAAAAGGAAAAAATAAGGACTGGAAAAAAAGATAAAATAGAAAAAGAAAATACAAAGACTAATGTGAACAATTAATGATAAATTTTACGATATTGATAAGAAGACCATCGCGGTTTCGCCTCACAGTGAGACCCGATGGTATTGAGAATTAATATGAAAAATTCACTGTTCGTCTCACAGAGGGAGTGAGTCGAACAGCTTCATTCTCAGTAATTATTAATCACTCCATCAATCATACATCATTTGTTTTATGTTCCCGTTTTGTCTTGTTTTGTCCCCTCTATGTAATCAGGCCATTGTGCCTATAATAAAGAGAAAAGGACACGCTACCCTGAACTGATGATGGGCAATACCCAGAAACATGCATGTATTCAGGTTGCTGTTCCTAGCTGGTGGGGGTGCTTGCCTCCCCTTTGCGAATATAAATACACAGAAAATGTGTCAAAGCCGACAGGAAGCGTCGATGCTTCCTAGGGCTATATAGCGGTGGTGTAATTCCCTCTACGGGACTGTCACATTTTGTTGACTTTATACAACCACTTTATCGCTCCACCACCGCTCATGTCTCGTTGAGACATTTAGAAATTCATTATTTCTAAATATATATATAAATATATATATGTTTATATATATATATATATATATATATATATATATATATATATATATATATATATATATATATATATATATATATAAACATATATATATATATATATATATAATATATATATATATATAAACATATATATATTTAAAGTGTAGGCCAAATGCCATTCGACAGTAAATCAAAATTCCATAAATATTTAATATTCAATTTTAGTTATCCATTTGGGAAAATGGTGTCGCTCCAAAACGACTTCAATTTGAACGCTTCATATTTAGATGCTTTTATTAAATTTATCGTGTTGTTAAACATGAATAAATCTTGGAATTAATCGGTTTATCGGTTTTGATTTACTGTTAGGTGACTTTTGGCCAACTCTGTATGTATGTATGTGTTTGTGTGGAGAGAGAGAGAGAGAGGCGGAAGATCACAGGTAGATATGTTTACTTATATTTATAAGTCACAAAAAATTGCATAACATTAATACATTACATATGCACTGAGTCCATCAATTATGGCTACGAAGCTGTTTCGTATCTCATATCAAATATGTGTACATGTATTATCTCGTATAGTTGCAAAAACGCATGCAGCTTTGCTGTAAGAACTGAACCAAGTAAGAAGTTGACAATTTGCTTCAGTAGATACTGACTTTATAAACTACACATTAATAACAAACAAATGTATCTATGTTGTGATATACAGTTATACACATCAGCCTACATCACATTAAACTAAACGATTAGACGATGTTATCAGTTTGCATAGGGTCTCATGTAAATTACGTTTATGTATGTGCATAAGGAAATATGTATGTATACGAGGTGGTATCAAAATGTTCCTGGACTAGTTCCATAGCGCGCCAACAGATGGCAGCACACGGCTGAATGCGCAGTGAGAGCTAGCAGTTACCTTTATGAGTCAATGTGCCGAGTGCCATTGCTGTGTTTACTTCGCAAATTGTGAAATTTACGTTTTTGTGATCACGTGTATGCTGTAGTCTGCAATTTCGTCATGGATAGGAAGCTGGAACAAAAAGTCAACGTGAAATTTTGTGTTAAACTCGAGAAGTCTACAACAGAGACATTGAGCATGCTTCAGCAAGCTTACGGTGACTAGGCAATCGGTCTTACGCAGTGTTTTGAGTGGCACGGACGCTTCAAAAGCAGAAGAGAGTCCTTGGAAGATGAGCGATCTGGAAGACCTGCCACAGGCGTCATCCACGGAAATGTGATATTGTACATCGAGAATGTGTCCCCAGGGACCAGATCGTCAATCGAGAGTCCTACAGCGATATATTGAAGCGTTTGAGGCTGGAGATTCGGCGAAAGTGACCTGTGGATGTGTGGAGTACGAAGAACTGAAATCTTCACGACAACAATACTCCCTGTCACCGAAATCTCCTCGCTCGTAAGTTTCTTGCCAAAAACAGCATGGTATTGCTCCCGTATCTGCCCTATTCGCAAATAGCACCTGCGGACTTCTTTCTCTTCCCCAAGATGAAAATTCAGCTCAAAGCTCGCTGTTTTAACACCGTTGACGAAATCCAGAGCGAATCGCAGAAGGTCCTCGACTAGCTTACGGAAAGCGACTTCCATGCTGAATTCCAAAAGTGACAGGAACACGGTGTATTGCTGTGCAAGGTGATCATTTCAAAGGAGATGATTTCAAAAATTAGGTAAATAAGTTATTGTTTTTATTAAACATAACTAGTCTGGGACTTTGTGGTACCCACTCCAACATATGTAATACTGCTTCATTTTCCACAATCCCAACATGGTTAATCCTAACAAAATGATGAAACAGATTTCCAGCGCACCCTATCTAATATATCATTTGGTACCTCTGGTGTCATAGCAGCTATTAACAAATTTACCAACTACTCAGCTGCAAGACCTGACAGTTTCTCCTCTCGAGGTTAGGTGTTCCGACATCAACTAGCATTCCCTTTAGCTATTCTCTGGAGGAAATCACTGGATACTGGATATATTCCCGATAGTTTCCTATCGCAGTAGATTGTCCCAATTTTTAAAAAATGCAACAAATCGATGGCAATAAATTTCCGACCGATTTCACTTACCACTCATATTATCAAATTATTTGAGAGAGTGGTGAGATCTCGAGTAAATCACTTCCTGGTGAGTGACAGTCTATTTATTCCCAGCATAGTTTCCATAATGACACTGGCTTCCTAACACAGCTCATGCATCTGTCTTCGCTTCAGCAAGGTATTCGACGAAGATGACTACACCGTCCTATTAAAGAAACTAACCAACATTATTAACGTAGGCTGAATGATTTCTGGTGAACAGAAGCCAGTATATGTGGATCAATCTCGACAAGAATCATCAGTGGAGTCCTACAAGGCACTGTGTTGGTCATACTCCTCTATATTATTTTACATCAACGACATCACTGACGTCATGAAACACAGCAGCATTTAGAATTTTCGCAGATGACTCTAATCTATTTTGCATTACTGAACGGTGTTGGATAATTTGATATGCAAAGTATTTGTTTAAAAATATATACGATTCCAAGCACACTGTAGAACGTAAGCATCCTCAAACCGATCACTTGTTTTTCCTTTCGACGGAAGCAATAAGTCTGTGAATCAACAACCTAAATTATTTTTCACATCGAAGCTAAAATGATTTATTCATTTTAAAAGTAGAGGTATTATAGTTTACTTTTTATGCAAATAAGACTGAGCTGTTTAAACAAACTTTAGTTTGTATACACTACCAATAGCTGTAAGCTTCAAATCGCTATGTGGATAGGAGATAGGTAAATCTTCTATAATAAAGTTCTAAGAGGACTCGAAATTAACCCCACTTTTCCCGTTTACAGAGAGATAAAATCCCAAGTGTAAATATTTTGTTCACTTTCCGCTGCGAGGCCCAAAAGGTATGATTATGTTTATAACAAACACCATAATATAGATACACACGTATTTTGTTTACAAACATATGGCGTGCTACTTCTTTTTTAGTCTATTTATTCCATTCAAGTGGGCTAGAAGCAAAAACAAAGGTAATTCAGTTAGGTGCAAATGTGCAAAATGGCATACATGAAACATTCTAAATTAATTAAAATCTTCCTTTTGGCAGGAAACAGGAAACAAAAATTGTTTATCATGGCTGTTATCTTGCTTGCAAACAAAGATTAGATTTTTTCCTCAAATATAAAAAATAATTTTCTGTGAAATTAAATCTGGATTTCTTGAAAACATTTCCAGTTTTTTTCAGTGTCACTAATAATTTTTACTGGGACCTTGTTTGCTTTCATTAAATAAGCAAATTTCAGTTTCGTACATTATTTATCAGCTATCTGAATTAGATATACGTGCGTATGAGTATTCGAAAAGATATAAAAAAACTCTATTGACTCTTCCTGAGAAAGGGGCGGAAATCTCTAAATTTGTAAATGCCTTGTACCACTTTCGTTCAAATTCCTCCAGTTCTCCCTTCATCACAAGCACAATAATCAAAAAAACGAAATCGAAGTTCTTGGTCCATCCAAACTTTTGCCGAATTTCTTCCAAACTCATTTCTTCACAATATCATATATATAAATTTTTGCAATGCAAGACATAAATGAAACAGATGCAATTAAGGTGAACATTGTTGCAAACATCTTAATAGCATTCACCTCTGCATTCCTGAGAAAGTTGTGGCATAAGGTTTCCACTCACTTGTCCATTCTGTTAATCACTTTTTCACGTCTAGTGTTTATGAAAACGGCGACTCCAGAGAATGACATTTATAAAGACTAGCATTAAGTCGTGTATTTTTGCACTGCTTTTATCAGTGATATACGTGGTGTTTGTGCACCAGCGAAATTTGCCGTTGTCTCAAAGTTGCAACATGAGAGTATAGATAACAGCAAATTGCGGATGAATGCTGCTTTAGACATACAACTCGTTTCTACCGTATCAGAAGTTACACTATTAAATGTACATACAGGGTGTTCGGACTAACTTTGGTGAGTTTTTAATATCTCCTTTTCTTCAGAAACAGATTGATGTTTTGGTGAACAGTACATGGTGTTTGAGGGCCAAACGATTGAAGTTGCTGCTGAGAAAAAGTTAGCTGGCATGGAAGATTGGAAGCCATCTGAATATTGGAAAAGAGTTACCTGTATCACAATGCTTCGCACCGGTTATCAGAACTCTAACCTCATGACTGCTGTTCAAAGCTCTGTGAGAACTGTAAAGTCTATAAGACAGTGTGAAAAGTTACTGGAAACTTTCCAATCCCTGGCTAGAAAGGATTACTACGAGGTCATATCTGTGGAAGTAGGATCTGGAACCTTACCATACCTCCTGAAAGAGTTAAAAGTGGTTGTCGGAGAATTTTTACAATTTCACTAGCCCCCTAATTCTCACCTCCTAATTCCTACAATTATAATCCCATGGATTACTATGTGTGAAGAGCGGTTGAGAAAAATACAAACTGCTCTGCCTGCAACACCAAGGGCGAGCTGTTGGACAGGATCAAGGATGTGTTCAAAGATCTCATGGACACTAACAAACACATGCGTCAGGTTCCAGAGCCATATTGACACCGTGGTGGAAGCTGAGCTACTTTCAGTAAACTATAATCTTCCTGCCGTCATCAATATGGTATTTTTTTTTATTTTTAAAATACTTTTATTTTTGGAAAGGATATGTTTTTTTTTCCGTATGTGCAAAGCTCCAAATTTAGCCTGATCACCCCTCTTTGTCTCTGTCTCAAAGTGATGACCCAACACACCGTGGGTTACGAGGCCTTAAAAAAGCCAGCCTGATATAACTCAGAGAATGTCAGATTTTTCGTGTGACGTGATCTGCCTGATGCGGTTTTCAACAAGCGTCAAACGACGTGGCATCAACTAAGCAGAGACCTTCGTCAAACCAAGTTTATTATGCAGAATATTTTCAACTCTCTAACTGGAGATGGTAATAGCATTGGATATTTGATTTATAGTCCAACGCCTCTCATCCATTACCATGTGGTAAACATGATCAATGTTTCTTCGTTGGTGGCAGTTTCAGGATGTCCAGACATTGGATAATCTTCAAGAATCTCCCTTACTGTTCTAAACTCAGCTGCTTGCTTTTGCACTGTTCATAATATAATAACCGTGTAAGCATGAATGTCCTTGGAGGCTAAACCCTTTTTCTGCAGGTACTTGATAACACCACGACGCAAAATTTTGTCGATCTTCAAGAGAAATTATTATTATTTACTTTTGAAGTCACCTTTGAACTGTCAGATGTCAGTTTAGCAGGAAAGAAACAGTGTAGTTATTAACAAGGTAGGTTGGAATTAATGCATGCAAGATTTCCAGCATGACTCCTTCATAGACAGTCTATGAACTTTGCAGTCCGCCTTTGCGCGCGCGTATATATATATATATATATATATATATATAATTTAGATATAGTAGACCCCTACATCACACCAAATAAAAAGAATTTTTATTTTTATTTTAAATACCAACTGTTTTATTACTTGGCAACACGTGTTTCATGAGGTACATCCTCGGGTTTCTAAACCACTCCGTGTTTCCCTGGAACCCCTCTCAAGATGCCACCCCAATCATCAGGCCCTTATATAATTTTATCAACGTTCAATACAACAAGCTATATTTTAATTTTCTAAAACCCTTTAGTATGTGTAAAATAGGTATGTTTAAATTAGGTGTGTTAAATTAGTTTCGCTGGCCTCTACAGTACAAGCCATAATTCAGATAAAAATTCAAATAGAGATAAATAGTTACAGAAATAAAAGTTACACGAATAAAGTAAGGAATAACATAAAAAAAGTTCCCATTGGTGCAATGACAAGTGGGTGCATATATTGTAAAGCAAGGAAGTAGTCTGGAGAGACACCTACACTACGCTGCACTGGTGGAAATGTTAAACTCCCTGCAATCCTCCAGCCTCAAGAGCCATTGAAGAAACTCTTGTCATCAATTGACCAAGATTCCAAGTACTTCCAAAACAAAATTAGACAATACAATGCTGCAATACTGATGATATCATTCGGATCCACAAGAGATTCAACTGAGCCATGATTCATGCAAACTTTCAAACACCAAGATCAGATTTATCATCGGATTAGCTCTCTACTACCTCTATCAAATGAATCACTAAAATCGGACTTTCATTGTTTATAATCTGTAACTGTTTTTTTTTTGGTTACGAAATAATCTGCACAAAACGTGTTTTTGAATTACGTGTATTTACTTTATATACACATATGAGTCGAAAACTTTCTTTTAACATTTCACTTAACGTCTATGTCCCATGTTGGCATAAGTTGGAGAGTTATAAATGTAGAAAGTTGGTATCTCAGCGACTAGCTGTTGAGAACTCGCAATCTAGACGACGTTTTTAAATTTCATCATTCTCTTTTGCCCGGGCAATGCCAGGTATTTTTATGCTAATATATATATATATATATATATATATATACATTCATGCATACATACAAGCAGACAAACATTTATGTATGTAAAAGTATATATATGTATATATACATATGTATGTGAATTTCAATACAAGTGATTTGTTAATCACTGTTTTTCTTTTAATAATAGCTAAATTTGTCTGAGAATTCGGTTCCTTGTAGTTACTTCTATCGCCACTGCTAAATACTTCTCGTCTGCTATTGATATATTTCTCCGATTTTTAACTCTATATATCTATACGCGATGCTTTCTCAAGATAAACACCACAGTTTCCTGGAATTCGCCAGTATATCTGAGTTGAGTATGATATATACAGAATGCTAATTTGATCTAGTACTGCTTCCTTCTCAGGTGATATCTGTTAGGCGGTTGATGACGAATATATATTCTTCATATACTTGTCTCTGAATCTATTATATCTAGGAGTCCCGTTGTTCTGAGTTGTACTTTATCCTCATAAGGTTGAATAACTTCCTGGCAGGTGCTGGGAAAGGCTTGCAAAGATGAAAAAGATTTCTTAGTAGTTCATGTTGATCTTATAGAGATCTTTGATGTAGTATGTCGTGAGGCATTATGGAAGGTCCTGATAAAGCTTGCGGTACCTGAACAAATGTTGAGTGTGATTATAGCATTGCAAGAAGACATGAAAACCTCTGTCATTTCAAATGGGTATCAAGCAGGCCATTTGGAATGACGAGTAATTCAAAACAAGGACGTGTACCGTCACTAGTGTTATTTGAATTGCATTATTTTTTTCTTGCAGCCATGGTAAATCATGCCTTTGCTAATATTATAGAAGGTGCTTCTGGGGGATATCGTACAACTAGAAGAATTTATAGTCAGCAAAGTTTTAAGGCTAAAACAAGAATATGCTTTCAGACTGTAAGAGACTCGCTACTTGCATATGACTGTTCACTGCTTGTCCATCCTCTTGAAGACATTCAACTAATGCTAAAACAAATTTACTGTAGCTGCCAGATCTTTCGGCCTGATGATAAGCATAAAAAAAGACCAAATTTTGACCTTCATCCATGTACCGGCAACAGTCCAGCGATTAAGTCTACAGTGTTTGTAGTCGGAAAAGCTCTAAAAACAATCAATTCTTTCACTTGACTTGGCTCTACTGTGACAAATGTTGTTAATCCTGACAAAGAAATTGAAATACGTATTAGCAACACAAGTTCACCTTTTGTCAGACTGTACCAGAGATTTTGGAATGACCGTGATGTCTCTATTAAAATCAAAATTGAAATCCATACAGCAGTCGTCATAACAGCTCTCTTGTATGGAGCAGAGACTTTGACCCTAGTGAAAACATTAATCAATTAAACAACTTTCATATGAAATGCCTGGCACAAATATGCAAAATAAAATGTGGAATTGGATGATAGGGTTAGGGGCAGTGAATGATGATAGAATTCCAAAGCAAATCTATGTACGACTAACAAGCCACGACGTTAGACTGGTAGACCATTACTACAGTATAACTTAGGGATAATTTAAAGCACCTCAACATCAAAAGCAATGGCTGTAAGGATAGTGCAAAATAAATAAAAAATGACTCACGAAGATAGTGCCACATAGGACTTTCAAAGGAAAAGAATCTTTCCCCATAATCATTTGTATGAAAACATTTGTGACTTAATCGTCAGGTCAATTGCTGGCTTAACTAGGTATTTCCGTGCTCATTCCTTTCAAAATAATGTAAGTCCAACAAGTGCAACTTGTAGCCGACTGTGTAAAACACACTTAGTTCAGAAACACATATGCTTAGTTATCAAACTGAATAAAGTTCTTTGTAGATATTGAAATTGTAAATAATGAAAATAAATTAACTATATTATAGGATTATCTGTGGATAGTGTGTCATTCTTGTGTTTGTAGCTTCTGACTTTCCAGTTCAAAGAGACCTTTGTCTGATAGGAGACCCATCACGTTTGTTGATATGTATATAAGCGTATTTGTGTGCTTATTTTGAAAGCAGTTGCTGAAATATTTTGTGTTAGGGCAATCTGCCTAATCCTTAACTCTAAACATTTTAGTAGAATCCATTCCGTTGTAAGCAGTCGGACCAGATCTTCAGTTTAGGGATATACAAATCTGTCAAATCAATCACACGACCGTCCTTCTCGACTAAAAGATGAAATGGCGAAACAAGAATGAATCATAAGAACAAAAAAAATATTGTGGATTTGTTTTGGAATAGTTGTTTCTTATGATACGATTTATTTATTTTAATATATTTTTGATACTCTGGTGTTCCAAACTATTAAGTTTCTTTCGATTTAGGGGCATAAAAGTGCGACATCGGAAATGAAACCAACAATACTGGGGAAATGTAAAGAAATATTTTTGCTTCCTGAATGAGCGAAACAAATGAATAAATAAATATCTAAAAGCAGTTTATTATTATAAATAAGATTATGACTTTAGATACTTCTTTTCATTTCTCAGCAGCCCAGTTTAGTCATATTATTAAGGTAGCATCGTAAAAACTAAAATCTTTTCTTATTTCAACCAAACTTGATACAAGTCAGAGTGATTTCAGATTGGCAAGTCATTTCTAAAAGGAAACACATTTTATTTGAAAGATTTTGGAGATGAGATGTAAAATGACTGTCTAGATAATATGCAAAAATCGAAAGATACACACACACACACATATGCATATATGTATATATGTGTATGCACACTTGTAAACATATATGTAATATATAAAATAAGTATATATATATTTATATTCACGTATCTTTTTAATATATGTGTGCGTAAGTGTGTGAGTCTGTGTTAAGACATTACTATTGTCCGCGCGTGCAGTTGAAAGATAAAATTAAAATTAAAAACCCAGAACATGATAGAGAATAAAAAGCAAAATAAAAACAAAACAATGCAACGTAGTTCTTTCATTGCAGAATGCTATCGGGCAGAACAATCAGTAACCTTTTGCCAATGAAATACACGATTATAAATATGTTTTTCGTGACAAAATTAATGTCGAACAGCAAAATCTTTATTTAACGCTGTTTATAATGCCTTTCCGTTTCCAAATTTTCAATTGTACGCATATATGGTATATAATAAGGAAATATAAATATCAAATAATATGTCTGGACAGTTTTCAATATTCCAATTCAGTGATTAATAGCTTAGGCTACATATGAATCTCAAGCAAAGTAACGAAAATAGGCAATGAAATTTTTAATTATATATATAGGTTCTGATTGTATGCCTTTGAATAGATATATGACTGTGTGTCTGAATATATTTCCATAAATATATATGTATATATATATATATATATATATATATATATATTATATATATATATATATATATATATATATATATATATATATATATACATATAGGGAGAGTTTACGAATAAAACAAAAGACGAAGACAGGTGGTGTACAAAAAAACGATACATACATACATATATATATATATATATATATATATATATATATATATATAATACATACATATATACATACACACACATAAATATATACATATGTATAGACATACGTATACGCACATATATATTAATATAAAAACGCACACATATGTATAAATATATTATATATATGTATATATATATGTATACGTATATGTATATATATATATACATGTATGTATGTATATATATATATATATAATATATATATATATATATAGTTATACAATGGGATTCTTAACCACACAGCTATTAACGCACCCATCGGGATATATAGATAGACAAGCAGTATAACCCGGCCTTGCCCGGGATTAAGTTACGATTATTAAGTTAATCAAGTTCTTTATTTCAAACCAAACTAAGTAATATAGACGTCCAACTTGGGCGATATCCGTTGAAATTAGTTATATATATTATATATATTATATATATATGATATAATATAAATATATATGGGCAACAGACACGAACACACATACACACATGTACGCATACATGTTCATAAACAGAAATGAATGGAAAAAATGTTTTTAAATTTGTAGATTAAAACTCGCACGATTTTCACTAAAGTATATATACAATGATTATAGAATATAGTGTCTTTCAAGAACAAAAAAGCAAAACATTTTAATTTAATTTTTTATGAACGTCATAACTTACTCTCTCTCTCTCTCTCTCCCTCTCACTTTGTCTTTCCCATGAAACTCTCTGCCTCCTTCTTCCACTTTTCTTTATCTTATTTTTTTGTTAGACACTGGCAAAAAAGCTAAGGCTGTTTATGAACGTTGTCATTTAATCTCTGTCTCTCCCTCTTTCACTTTGTCTTTCCCGTGAATCTCTCTACCTCCTTCCACTTTTCTTTATCTTATTTTTTTTGTTAGACGCTGGCAAGAACGTTGTCATTTAATCTCCGTCTCTCCCTCTCTCACTTTGTCTTTCCCGTGAATCTCTCTACCTCCTTCCACTTTTCTTTATCTTATTTTTTTGTTAGACGCTGGCAAGAACGTGGTCATTTATTCTCTGTCTCTCCCTCTCTCACTTTGTCTTTCCCGTGAATCTCTCTACCTCCTTCTTCCACTTTTCTTTATCTTATTTTTTGTTAGACGCTGGCAAAAACGTTGTCATTTAATCTCTGTCTCTCCTCTCTAACTTTGTCTTTCCCGTGAATCTCTACCTCCTTCTTCCACTTTTCTTTATCCTATTTTTTTGTTAGACACTGGCAAGAACGTTGTCATTTAATCTCTGTCTCTCCCTCTCTCACTTTGTCTTTCCCGTGAATCTCTCTACCTCCTTCTTCCACTTTTCTTTATCTTATTTTTTTTTTTGTTAGACGCTGGCAAAAACGTTGTCATTTAATCTCTGCCTCTCCCTCTCTAACTTTGTCTTTCCCGTGAATCTCTCTACCTCCTTCTTCCACTTTTCTTTATCCTATTTTTTTGTTAGACACTGGCAAGAACGTTGTCATTTAATCTCTGTCTCTCCCTCTCTCACTTTGTCTTTCCCGTAAATCTCTCTGCTTCCTCCATCCACTTTTCTTTATCTTATTTTTATGTTAGACGCTGGCAAGAACGTTGCCATTTAATCTCTGTCTCTCCCTCTCTCACTTTGTCTTTCCCGTGAATCTCTCTACCTCCTTCTTCCACTTTTCTTTATCTTATTTTTTTGTTAGACGCTGGCAAGAACGTTGTCATTTAATCTCTGTCTCTCCCTCTCTCACTTTGTCTTTCCCGTAAATCTCTCTGCCTCCTTCTTCCACTTTTCTTTATCTTATTTTTTTGTTAGACGCTGGCAAGAACGTTGTCATTTAATCTCTGTCTCTCCCTCTCTCACTTTGTCTTTCCCGTGAATCTCTCTGCCTCCTTCTTCCACTTTTCTTTATCTTATTTTTGTTTGTTAGACGCTGGCAAAAACGTTGTCATTTAATCTCTGTCTCTCCCTCTCTCACTTTGTCTTTCCCGTGAATCTCTCTACCTCCTTCTTCCACTTTTCTTTATCTTATTTTTTTGTTAGACGCTGGCAAGAACGTTGTCATTTAATCTCTGTCTCTCCCTCTCTCACTTTGTCTTTCCCGTGAATCTCTCTGCCTCCTCCTTCCACTTTTCTTTATCTTATTTTTTTGTTAGACACTGGCAAGAACGTTGTCATTTAATCTCTGTCTCTCCCTCTCTCACTTTGTCTTTCCCGTGAATCTCTCTACCTCCTTCTTTCACTTTTCTTTATCTTATTTTTTTGTTAGACACTGGCAAGAACGTTGTCATTTAATCTCTGTCTCTCCCTCTCTCACTTTGTCTTTCCCGTGAATCTCTCTACCTCCTTCTTCCACTTTTCTTTATCTTATTTTTTTGTTAGACACTGGCAAGAACGTTGTCATTTAATCTCTGTCTCTCCCTCTCTCACTTTGTCTTTCCCGTGAATCTCTCTACCTCCTTCTTCCACTTTTCTTTATCTTATTTTTTTGTTAGACACTGGCAAGAACGTTGTCATTTAATCTCTGTCTCTCCCTCTCTCACTTTGTCTTTCCCGTGAATCTCTCTACCTCCTTCTTCCACTTTTCTTTATCTTATTTTTTTGTTAGACACTGGCAAGAACGTTGTCATTTAATCTCTGTCTCTCCCTCTCTCACTTTGTCTTTCCCGTGAATCTCTCTACCTCCTTCTTCCACTTTTCTTTATCTTATTTTTTTGTTAGACGCTGGCAAGAAGTTGTCATTTAATCTCTGTCTCTCCCTCTCTCACTTTGTCTTTCCCTTGAAACTCTCTGCCTCCTTCTTCCACTTTTCTTTATCGTATTTTTTTTTGTTAGACACTGGTAAGAACGTTGTCATTTAATCTCTGTCTCTCCCTCTCTCACTTTGTCTTTCCCGTGAATCTCTCTACCTCCTTCTTCCACATTATGGTTTTTTTTTGTTAGATACTGGCAAGAACGTTGCCATTTAATCTCTGTCTCTCCCTCTCTCACTTTGTCTTTCCCGTGAAACTCTCTGCCTCCTTCTTCCACTTTTCTTTATCTTATTTTTTGTTAGACGCCATAAAAAAACCAGGGCTGATATTTTTCGTGTCTAAAAGCTATATCTGAAAATAGATATTTATGCTACCCACGGGTGCCTCGGGGACAAACATAAGTTGACAAAACCCAGAGAGTGTGTTGACAAACGTCCTCCTAAAATTGGAGCGACATGCGGTCTAATTTGTGGACGTGCATTAATTACAATCACGTACACACACACACGCACACACATCCTCCCTTTTATAGATATGATAGTTAAGGGGAAATGTGTATTTTGGTATAGTCTGTTTCAAGTATTTAGTCAATGCCATGATCAACTACTAACCTTTATGTGTTGAAGGGGTAGCTTCCATGGCCACTACACCGGCCACTCAAAAATTGTGAGATTGATGCTTCATAAGTTACCTTGAAAGTCATTAGGTCAAACTTTGTCGCAAAAGCGCGCGTGCGAGTATGCGCTTATGTTTCGTATATGTGTGGAGAGAGAGAGAGAGAGAGATCTGTAAGGTGCCATCTTTCTGGAAAAAAGAAAATTTTTTTGCACATAATATAAAAAACAGAGCAGACTTTCTTGCACATAATATATTTTTTGCTATTTTCTGCGTTGTAAGTGTGGTGTTAGGAAAAGTAAGGATTTTCAAAAACTATGGCTTCTTAATGGTAGCACAGTCATCAATGATTTCACATTGATTAGTTGCAGTTGTTAAAGATGTTTTAAACATATTTTATGATTGAAATGCTATAAAACGTTTACCTTAAATTGTTATTTTGGATTTTGTTGTTAAATCTATCCAGAACAAGTTATTTTTTTCTTTTATAATAGCTGATCTAGTTTTAGTGGAGGGGTTAATGCTTCATGTTTCAGGTTAATGAATTGTTTAAGAATTTCACTTTATGGTTTTTGAGAGGGATGCACTGTCTTTTTAAAGCGAGCATACTTTACCTTCGATGTTTGGATTGGCGGTGATATTTTCTCCTTCACTGCTGATGCAATACAGGATATTATTACGCTTTTTGTTCCCCCGAAAGTGTTGTTTAATAAAATGCTTTAAGATCTAAAACATTTTTCATATATATTTCTGATCATATCAATATTGATTAAAATGGTTAAATCTTGAATAATTTTCACACGATCTGCTAGTTTTTGATGGAACAAGTTTTATTCTATTTTGATGTTTTAAATTTAGTGTATTTGACTATTATATATGTGTGTGTGTATTTACATGTACATACATAGTTACACTTATACATATAGATATGTATATATATATATATATATATATATATATATATATATATATATATATATATACATACATACAGCAGAAACTTTCACGTTTCAAATAAGAAATGCATACAGCTATGAGTTATATCGCATTCGTTTCGAAGAAAAAGCCTTCCAGCGAACCATTTAGGCAAAAAATTCTATGTATGAGACCGTTAATAGAAGTTTTTCTGTGTGAGTATACCAGAGGTTTTCTTGAATATTCTATAAGGTAATTACTGAATTTTCAGCTGATACGCTTATTTTCAAGTCAAATGTTTTTTTCCCAGTATTTTACCCGAAGACAATGTACCGTATATCATTGCTATCGCATAAGTTTTTGCACCGCAATTGTAATTTACTATGTTATCAAATTTTTTTTGAAATGAAGTATGCATAGAAACAAATTTTGACCTGCTAATTTCTTTACTAACACAGTTGCAGCATCTCCTTGCTATAATTTTGCGCCTACACATTATTGGTCTACATATGTAAAATCAAATATTTGCCATTTAGTTTCGAGTACAAGTTTAATACGAGTGACTACATACCACAGTACCACCCCACTATAAGGGAGTAACTGATGCGTCATCTCTTAACGTAGCTATTAACCCAACCATTAGTGAGTGGCTTCGTTCAAACTCAGTTTGTGATGTACCAGTTGTGACGTAGGTATGAAAAGAGAACATGGATGCCATTTACGACATCTTTAACGGTAGAATTTTATAATCCAACGTCTTGAGCTAAAATTTTAACCAGCTAAGATTTCAAACAGGTTAAAATTCATACATCAACCCGGACAAAATCATCGTCGTTGGATTAGTGGCACTGAAAACAAATAATGTGCAAATATATAGGAAACTTAGGTGTGGCCTGAACGGACATGCGAAAGTTCAAACGGTTATATTATCTAAATTCACACATGTAAATTAGTTTATTGTTAATATTGGCATTAAGAACATATATGCTGTAGCCTTGACATTAAAGGACATCAGTACTAAGCAGATTTTTTTTCAGTTAAACGAGACAATAGAAGACAAAATCTCTGGGCAAAAAAGGCCATAACACTTTTATCAACTTGTCCTATTCTGTTCAATTTAAGTACAGGAGGTACACACGTATTACATACACATTCCTAGACACATAATTACATATATTTACGAAACCACATATACATATATATACATACATACATATGTATAAACACACATATATATGTATGCACACATACACACACACACATATATATATATACATATAAACTTATTCACACACGATACATGCATATGTATACTTACAAATATATACAGATAAATATACGCACACGCACGTAGATATATTCCAAATATATGTGTACACGCATCTACAAATATATATGCACATACATATAAATATACACCCATATACATATATATGTATACTTACATAAAATATATAAGATCCACTACTCTTATCTATTTGGAACATGGTATAATTATTTCTCAATGCTTGTTCCTGAGCGTTGCATATATTTCTTAGTGCATCCTTTCAAATCACTCTTCCTTAGTCACCTTCAGGTGTTGGTCTTGTCTTTTCCTTCCATTTTCCTGAGGTATTGCGCATGCATCATTTTCATTTTCCATTCAAATGTTTTTGGGTGTGTCACAATTTCAACAATACCAATTAAAGATTCAATTCACTGTTTGACGTACCGTTGACAATAAAGATTTTGCATCCCATGAGACCTCTTCCTCCCTTGTTTCTAGCCACATACATTCTCGCGATATCGCTTTTAGGGCGCAGTTCTTGTTCATTGTCGTCATTTTTTCTGACTTTTCCAGTCATTTTTTCTGACTTTGTCCACCTAACAACACTTGTGCTGTTTCCCATTAAGGACACAGACAATATATTCCTTGCCCTGATATTGTTCTTTGTATTGAGTCTACCCTCCATAATTAACTTGGTTATCCTGGGGGATTCTTGCCTGAAGCTTTCCTTGATCTCATTCTCCTTGATTTTATCATACTCCAAAATATCCATATACATATATCGGTCCACCTCAACATTCCTGATTCTCTCACCATTGAGTAGTTCTACACCGTTAGATGACATTACTTTGCCTTTTCTTTATAATATGCATACCACACATTTTCATACCAAATTCCATCTCGATATCTTTACAGAATATCTGCAATGTTGAAACCAGACCCTTTATTTCACACTCATTCTTACCGAAGACCTTTAATACAACAGGTGATACACCTTTTCTCCACTTTTCAAGGTGTCCTCCGATGTTACTTACCGTAATATTTGCGTGAAAGGTATCATACAAATCACAAACAAAAATGGCGACAGACTGTCTCCTTGAAATATGCCTCATCTGATGTTAACCTTCGCCAAAAATTCTCCATGTAATGTTAACTCTGTATTCCAATTCTTCGTTGATCTCCTGATAATATTCAAAATGTTATCAGACACATGTACTTACTCAAGACTTTCAAACATCCAAGAATGAGGGACCATGTTATAAGCTTTCTTATAATCGATTCACACCATATTCAGAATAGTATACCTTCTTTTCGGTCGTTCAGCACCATTCTGTCTATCAGAAGTTGATCTTTTATCCTTCGACTTTTTATCCTGCCTCACTTCTCTTCTATTCGCAGCTTGTCATTCATTTCTAGGAAATTGTACGTAAAGTTAGAGATTACACCAGTCATCAACTTCTGCATCGACGTTAGGCAGGAGATTGGCTGGTAAATATCCACTACATTATCTTTACCAGGGCCCTTTTGGAGAAGAACTATTTTGTCTGTGGTCATCTACTTCGGGTTTTCCACGCCATTGTTGACCATCTCATCGATTTGCAGCTATTCCTTCGTGTAATGCAGGATAATTTTTTAGCCAGTATCCTTGTATCTCATCCGGACCTGGAGATTTTCAGCTTGGAACTTTCGTTTTCTGCTCGGTCACTATTTCACTTGTTATCCTTATATTGTTCTGTTTCCATTCATATTTCTCCAATCTGAATTCCTTTAATCGTTGAGCATCTTTTTTATGACTCCTATTGTTATTCCAGATGTTACTCCAAAACCTCTTACATTTTTACATTCTTCAGCATCCAGATTTCTCATTGCTATTAACCTTTCCGTTCAGCTGCAGCTAAACCCATTTCTGATCTTGTTGGAACAATTTATTGATCTGAAGCGTTCAATTCTTTGATTGCATCTCTTAATTTTTGTAGCTTTAGCCTGCAGTCTTTGTTTCAGCTCTTCAAGAATGCATTTAACTCCTTTTTTCATGATCCAATATCTACGTTCTAGTTCCTGTTATTTATCCTTCTTTTTGATTTCACCTTGTTTCTTTCTTTCCAGGGTGCTGATGTGCTTCCATAGTTCGTTCATTGATTGTTTCATTCTTCTTTTCCACCAAGGCACTTTCGCTGCATTTCTTCTTTTACAGTTGCTTCAAGACTTACTTTCCTGCCTATGTAAATGATACAAGCTTTAATGAATATATTCATTCTAGTTATATTAACCGTTTTAATTACTTTCAGGAATTTATTCATCTTCTAAGCCCACTCACCGAGTTTATCCACTTTCTTGAATCCATTTAATTCCATGTTCAGACCTTTTCTGAATGATACCAGTGATGTCTTCGATAATTCCTCTGTCATCGCTCAGTCTCTCTACATTCTCAAAATTTAAGCCAGCATTGTTCTCCTGAACAACTTCATTCAATACAACCTCGTTCATATACACTGTAGCGACTTCATCTTCACTCATTGTGTTTTCAATCGTCATCCTCTTTTTAATCTCATCAAGCTTTAATGCGGTTAACCATCCGTTCGTCCATATTATCCTTGCATAGTTGCACAGTCTCTGTTCCATAATATCTAAGCCCTGAGTTTCTATCCAGATGACACGCCTTCTCTTTCTATATCCTCTTATGGGCTTCCTTCGCCATCAACTGTTTGCTCAAAAAATATTCCGTGACAGCTACATTCACCGACCTAGACTATTTTTTTCTAGATGTCATATAGTGACAAACAAATCTGTGCTGCTCACTCACAGGACTTGCCGGGTGAGTGACCGTCGCCTGAAGTTCCGTCCTCATTTAGACCGTTGTTTTGTACTAATTCTTTTATCCTTTACTCTCATCTGGAGAAAAGTGGTGATAAAGTGTCACGGCCACCATTATATTTTTATCGAGATACCATCTCTAGAGTGTTTGTCTCAAAATACCATTGTCCCTCTACCAGTAAATGAGCTACCCTGCGTGGGACACCAACCCAGTACTCCGCGTTGAGGTCAAAAGTTACATACATCTAATGTCATGAACTGAGCCGGAAAGATTGCTTGGAGAGACATTTTAAAGTGCGGGACTATTAGTAGCTCTTTAATAATCGCGTATATTAAATGTCATATACATATATATATATATATATATACAGACACAGACACACACATACATACATACATACATACATACATACATACATACATACATACATGTGCGTGTGTGTGTACTAAGGCGTGTAGCTGCATCAAAGTGGCAGTTGAATGTTACTACAAGTTTAACCCCAGGCGAATTCTCTACCAGCTGGTTTTCGGTGCAAGTTCTGCACCCTTTATATACAATACATCACTAGTAGGAAGAGCGAACCCCTGTTACCCTCCACCAGCTCACAGGATCGCAGGACGGACCCAGTTTCGAGCTATTTGGCTTATCGTCAGCCACGCACACCTGTGCAATGAAGATATAGCTAAGATCCGCTTCTGCCAGCGATATATTGTAAACAAAGTGACCATCGGTCACTGATTTGCAACAAGCAAAATAGCTAGTTATAAAATCTCTAGAAGAGATAAAGTAGTAACGTATACAAAACAGTAAAGCGAGTAGCCACATCAAAGTGGCAGTTGAATGTTACTACTAATTACTACTAGTTACTACTATATACATATATATATATATACACACAAATACATATAATGTTCACCATTATTATTATCACTGCTGCCCTAAACAGTTATGACTTAATCGGCAGCACAACTAATGAAGAAACGCTATTTGGATGGCCAGTGACTACTCAGAGTTTTTCGCCCTTACACAGGTCTACTTTTCCATCCTGTAGGGAGATCCAAAGGCCATAAACACACCCTCCTCACAGAGCAAGCCCTGTGGAATTACCAGTTTAGTCGCCGACGACCTGACGTTTGTGATTCGATTTCCCGACTTCACTTATTGGTGGTCAAGGGATGAGTGACACGTACCTGAGTAAAGGATAGAAGTAATGCAAAGACGTAATGCAAAGGAGAGTAAAGGACAGAGGTAATGAAACAAAGCACCCAAAAAATGGAGCAGGGGAAAATCTATGTTGTTACTTTGAGTCGTTGCCGTCTTTGCTGTTATGATTTTCGTTGTTCTTTAGTAACCATGATGGAATGTCTTATTCATTGAATGGCATATTCAGTTTTCCTATATCTGAGACCACGAATTCTCATCCCAATATGTGAAGGTGCATGGCTCAGTGGTAAGGGCATTGAGCTAATAATCGTTAACTTGTGAGTTCGATTCCTGAACCGGGCTCTGCGTTGTATTCTTGAGCATATGACTATATTTCATGTTGCTCCAGGTTCTGTCTGCTGTAGAAATGAGTTGTGGCGTCACTGGTGCTAAGCTGTATTTCCTTTCCCATGGACAACATCGGTGTCGTGGAGAGAAGAGACTGGTATTCATGGACGTCAGCTGGTCGTCCATAAACAATCTTGCTCAGACTTGTGTCTCGATGGAGGACTTTCTAGGTGCAATCCGATGTTAATTCGTACCCTAAATGTGTCTTTTTAAATTATGCAGTTGGTTGCGAGCATGCACCATTAAGAGACCTAAAGAAGAAGAAATGAAACTGCCACTCTCATTGGTCATTACTCACTGCTATTTATTGTGATTTTAAAATAGAAAGTCCACAGAAGATATTATCTCAGGAGAAATACTGCAGTAGCTGGCTTATCGACAGTGTTTATACAATAAATATAATATATGGGTGGTTATGTTAATTAAATACAGCATCAGCTGTCTATACCGGATACACACATACATTTATATATATATATATATATATATATATATATATATATATATATATATATATATATATATATATATATGTATATATATATATGTATATATATATATATATATATATATATATATATATATATATATATATATATGTATATATACATGCATATATATATGGACATATATCAGCTCAAACACACATATCTTCATACATGTGTGTGTGCGTGATATAGATATACATACATATCTATATACATATATACACATATGATAATCACATACACACTCGTTTGTATGTATATATATATATATATATATATATATATATATATATTATATATATAAGTCTTCTTGCTGATAGCTACGAAATTGTTAATGTAAGGAACAAGAAGTTATCAAAAGTGAATAAATATCGGATGACCTAGTAATCTCACCACTTCGTCTTTTTTTTATATATATATATATATATATATATATAAATGTGTGTGTGTGTGTGTCTGTGTGTGTGTGTGTGTGTGTGTGTATGTGTGTATATGATATATATGATATATTTATGTTCATCATATTGCAAAATATTTACTTTGTACTTTACGAAGTAAAATCATAATGGCAATTTTAGAAGCGTTAGTTCGTTGCCAAAGAAAAAAACTGCCATCTTAAATCTTGCAATGTCATTCATAGAAATGATTTCCAGCCAGATCAGATATTCCTTGCGATTGCTGCCCCACAATCTCTCCCTTGCACACTCAATTGTTATTCTATTGAAAATATTGTTAGTGAAATATTCAAATACCTATAACCGGAGATCATTATTTTCAGTTAATATAGATGTATACAATATAGCGTTTTTTACAGTGCAAAAAAAATATTATACTAACAAGAACAAAATGGCGTATGTATCACGAAATACCATATATATGTATGCGTTTCTGTGTGTGTGTGAATATATATATATATATATATACTCCAATATGTGCGTAGGTATACTAGGTATACGCTTCTCCGAGTGTGCATGAGCGCGTTTTTGCGCATGTATTTGTGTGTGCACATATGCATATACATATTCAAATGCATATGTTTACTCACATGCACACATGTATACGTGTGTGCATGCGTGCGTACGTTTGTGTGTATGCATACATGTAAGTGTGCGTGTACGCACGCGAGTGTCTCTTTCATCGTTAAACAGGGTTAAATATGTCATAAACTGCTGGTAAGAATAATGTCAAATTTCCAATCACTGATATCCCGAAATGAATGAAAATAACAAAAAGCAACATGCTTCTTTGTATAGTTCATGGGAACTAAGCCATATATATTTACCTGTAAAAGATCGATAGCATGGAAAACTTTCTTTCTACCCTTGCTATAATGAACAGTACTTTCTAATATTCAAGAAAGCGCAGAAAATCCGGGGATACATAATTTCTAAGCCGATGTGTTTGTGAGTTTATTCAGTGAATGAATTCCTCCAGCCAATTCTGTCAATCATGCGGTTTGGTACCAAATCATCCCAACCAATTAGTGACAGAATGTGTCATTTCTTCAGTCTTCTTGCTGATAGCTATGAAGTTGTTAATGTAAGGAACAAGAAGTTACCAACATTGAATAAATATCGGATGACCTAGTAATCTCACCACTTCGTCTTTTTTTTTATAGTGTACGTTACTCTCACTGAGAAAACAACGGGAGATGCACAAATCTTCCTACTTCGTCTGGTGGATTCCTATAAAATTCATAGTAAGGCTCAAGAAAAATGCTACCTAGTGTGAGATTAAGGCATTTAGGTATGAAATTAGATGAAGATAACTCCAAAGACTAGCAAGAAGGCTGTGCAGTATTTCCGAATGATGTCAAGACGATCCTAAAACTGAGATCAAATTGTTACGAGCTTTAACTACCATTGGCCCCTGCGATTTGACTGGGAAACTTAAGGTGGGAGTGTTATGAACGTGGTGTTTTGCCGAGGTATTTATGGATGAAAAATCAAAAATTGTGAGAACGGTAACGTATGCCAACAAATTCATATAAGAGTTACTTGGTCCCACACCATGATTTATTGGAGCTGGTCTATCTACTACTACTGCAAAATCCCAACTCTTTAGTTGCCTTTAACATCAGCTCCACATGGAACCAGGAAACTCTTATAACAAAACTACGCTGACTTTGTGATCAGAAACATCTTGCAGAGGGTCAATTTTATTACTACGCATGTGAAGAATAGATATCGTATCCTACCATCTAAACTGAACATTGTATAAAGCGTCATTCCGTTACAAATGCTAAGCTTCACCAGCACAAAGGATCTTTACTGGTGAACACCCATCTGCAATATAACAAAGACTACATCATAAAAACTTACTTCCTCTCCAAAATAAGTATCTTTGCTCCTCGAAACTAGCTACTCTCTTTCCACCTGCAGATTTACTCGTATCTCCTTCCCTTGTCACACATGTTTTGTCCAACTGTAGGCATCGATATACTAGGTTGTCAAGAAAGATCTTGTGAAATTTTAAATTTTGGTATTAAATTATGTATTTTCAAAATAATTTTCGTTAAATTACTTTGACTTTATATATCGTTTTAAAACCCGTTTTTCGCTCTATCTAATTGTGTTACTCTTTTTTTCTTTTTGAATAACTAGGCCATTTTTTCTGGAACGTTGAATGCCACATAAACAAAAAGCAAATTCGCTCAATTTTCTTATTCCAGTTCAAGCTAGGCCGAAAACCTACTGAAACAGCTCGCGATATCAACGATGCGTTTGACCCAGGAACCACTAATGAACGTACAGCACAATGGTTGTTTAAGAAATTTCGTAGCGGTGACGAAAGTCTTGAAGATGATAAGCGTAGTGGTCGGCCATCGGATGTTGACAACGATCAACTAAAAGCCTTAGTCAAAGCCAATCCACGCACAACTGTTCGAGAGTTTGCTTCTGAATTAGACATAACGTATACGACAATTTCCAACCACTTAAAAGAGATTGGAAAAATAAAAATACTTGAGAAATGGGTGCCGCACGAATTGAACGACAACGAAAAAGAACGCCGCTTTGAAGTGTCGTCTTCCCTTCTTTTATGCAACAAGAATGACCTGTTTCTCGACCGGATTGTGACTTGCGATGAAAAGTGGATTCTTTACGACCACCGGCGACGCTCAGCTCAGTTGTTGGACGCTGACGAAGCTCCACGGCACTTCCCGAAGCTAAAGTTGCACCAAGAGAAGGTCATGGTGTCTGTTTGGTGGTCTGCGGCCGGTCTTCTCTATCACAGCTTTTTGGATCCAGGCGAAACTATTACGGCGGAGAAGTACTGTCAGCAAATGGATGAAATGCATAAGAAACTTCGACAACAACAGCCAGCATTGGTCAATAGAAATGGATCAATTCTTCTCTACGACAACGTCACGCAACTGACTCTGCAGAAGTTGAACGAATTGGGCTACAAAAGTTTGCCTCATCCGCCATACTCACCAGACCTCTCGCCTACCAACTACCACTTTTTAAAGCATCTCGATAACTTCCTGCGTGAGAAGTTCTTCAAAAACTAACACGATGCCAAACATGCCTTCAACGACTTCATCGCCACCAGATCGCAGGATTTTTACGCTACCGGCATATATAAACTTGTTTTGCGTTGTCAAAATTGTGTTGATTCTGATGGTGTTTATTTCGATTAATAAAGTTTTATTTGAGCTGAGATATATGCATCTGAATTTAAAGGTTAAAAACCGCAAGAACTTTCTTGACAACCTAATAATAACGAGACATAGGCCTTCCTTTCTAAATTATCGGCTAAATCTGAATTTCTTTACAGTAGTTTTTTTTCTGCTGCTTGCAGAAAATACTTGCAATTCTTTAAGAGGAAATTTAACCGTGTTGTTCTCATTCGTCTTGGCCTTTGCTTTCCCTTTTCTGCAATAAACAGCAGCACCACTTTTCATTATACGATTATGTATATGTATGTATGTCTGATGTCTGTATATTACTATCTATGATATATAAAGACATACATGCACGGAATTATGCACACACACACACTCACACGTCCGAGCGTGTGCGTGAATGTGCGTGTGTGTTAGTGTGTGTCTGTGTGTGTGCCTGTGCGCGTAGTGTATGTGTGTATGCAAAGGGTGTGTACATGTACATGTTTGTGTGTGCACGTGTTCAAGAGTGTTTGCCTCTTTTGTTAGGTGTTTGTTTTTTTGGTTGATATAAAATATGAAGCAGGATAGATTAATACAACAAATCACGTTCCTCTGTTCAGGATATAATCAAATTATCTCCAAGAAAGTAATAGGTCTTCGGATTTATCTGACCTAAAGTGAAAACATTTGCATTTGAATTCGTTGAACAGCATTGACTCATCGTTTGTATACATATACAATTCGTATAATTTCACATTTGGCGTCTCAACTGTTACCAGTACACGCGTTTTATACAAAGGGGGTAATGAGAATGTTTGTTGCTACGTTTGAGCAGCAAGGCCAAGGTTCATGATTCTTGTATCAGGTTTATTAAATCAGTGTTACTTCATTTAATAAGTGTTTAATAATTCACCGCTTGGTGCATAATGCAATAAACTAGAGCAGATGGCTGTCTCCATAGACTAATAGAAAACAAGGTAACTGATAAGTCATTCGTATTTTGTTACAGATAGTGTTGTGTTTGTAGTAAAAAAAAATAAACAAATAACAACGACTCGTAAAATGCTAGGTTCTCCAGATTATAGATGAGCGGCGCATGTTGCAGCAAATACATGACGAAGTGCTTCATTTGATTGTAATGCTGAAATGAATTTATTTTGATATCTCTCAGGATATTTTACTCTGAACCACACGGTTGCGTAGTGGAGTTGATGCATTCCTACAGCTAAATGTGCTATGCGATTCTCAATACAAGTCTTGAGTTTTTCTTCTTGTTTAACCCAGGTTAACTCGAACAGATCTATTATCGGATTTGTACCAGCCGTGAATACCACATCGTATTTATCCAGGACTATACCGTGAAATATAACTTTACATTTCATTTTTAAGGCAGTAAGTTGTAATTTTAAAGAGATTTGACTACGATTCCTTGCAAGTGATCGACAATAAAGAGAGCTAGTTTTGAGTACAACAGTGTTAGTTTTATTGTATTTTTTAATTTTCAGCATGTACAACATACACACAATTGGGGGAAAGTTTGTCTAACACAAATCTAAAACAAATGGTCTCTATCTACATAACACAACAGAAATCGAAACTAAACTTAAAGCCTGAATATCCTGTAATACATAAAAGTGACGATTTTAAAGTTATATGGATACATAAGCATAACGTACTCTACACATATATAATCATTTATGTATACATGTATTATGTAGTATGTGGTATGTACGTACGTTGACACACACACACACACACACTATATATGCAAGTGCGCGCGCGCCTGTCAACATGAAGTAGCAAAGTTGTAAGAATGTAGGGCAAAATATCACAAATGCGATTGAAAGAGTGCTCAAATGCCATTGAAATCTACTTTGTCTTTCATCTTTGGAGTGGTGAATTGGTGAATTCTTTGAACACTGGAGGAGACGTCTTGTGATATTAGTTCTAGCTTTTGAATTCTGTATTTTTGGGTGCTAGATGTAATCCGTTGCCCAGTTTAATACCACCACCTGCTTTCTTGATGTCTGTAGCAGAATTCACTCTGATACGAGCATTCAGTAAAGGACACTTGCTTCCGAACCACATAGTTAGGGGTTCAGTCTTATAAAGCATTGTGAGTGGATTTGGTAGACGGAAATTGAAAGAAGCTTGTCGTGTATATATGTATATAAATTCATATGTGTGTATGTGTGTATAAACATATGTGTGTGTGTATGTCTAAACATACATATATCTGCTTGTATTTTTTTTGTGTGTGCTTGCATGTGTATATACACATTCATACACACACTCACACGCACACAAGCTACGCACACTCGAGCTACACACATACACACACACACATACGTACACACAAACACATATGTTTCTCTCTGTGTGTGTATATATCCCTCTTCTGTATGTGTATATGTGGTGTGAGTGTGCGGCTGAGTACACCTTTGTGTTCGTTTGTGTTGTACCACTTGACAAACAGGATTAGTCTCTTTATGTCCTTGAAACATATGTTCTGCAAAAGCGATCTTTGGAATAAATACCTCATTTAAAAACATTAATAATATGATCGATTAAACCCTTCAAGGCGGAACCCCCGGATCAGCTGTAAATAAATCAATGAAACAAGTAAAAGAATAAAAGAATTTATGTATTTCGAGAAAAGTGTGTTCTTGTTCTTGTCAGTATAACCTTCATTTTAACTGTGAAAAAACAATTGGTATTCTATATATTTGTTTCACATTTTGTCATGAAGCCAGCAATTTTAAGTGGAATGGTCAGTCAATTGCATCGATTCCCAGATTTTGGCAGGCGCTTTATTTTATGGAAACTGAAAGGATTAAAGTGGTAGGTGAGTGCAGTTGTACTTGAAATCAATACACAAAGAATCGGAAGCATTTTGTCCGACTCCCTAACAATTCTACCAAATCGCTACCTTGCGATATCCATTAGCCGAAAGTAACGATATCTAGTTACAAGTATTAGTATATTGCACTGACAATAATCTCAGTGGAATATCTACATAAATTTACACAATGGAATGTATGAACCAGCGAACGTAAAATAAACAAATAAATAAATAGATAACTAACTAACTAACTAACTAACTAAATAAATAAATAAATAAATAAATAAATAAATAAAAGATCCTAATCATTTCTGCAAATGACAACATTTCTGCGAACGACAAGATATAAGAAGGAAATAATTACCTTCGGTAAGTAACTTGCGATTCAATAATGAATAAAATGAGTAAAGAATAAATAGTTTGAATCGAAAAGACTATTGTTATCAGAATAGCATATTTCTTTACCGCTACTTATTTTGTTAATCAATCTCAGGGAACAAAATGCGATTTTGATATCGTTAACATTCACTGACCCCGTCATGATGAAAATCATAATGAAAAGACGAAAAAACACAACGTACCAATGATGGAACTAGATAAAATCACATGTCCTTATAATCACAACCTATTGTGTGTTAACTAAAATATATATTGAATAATCTAGTTCTACACATTCCTTTAGGATTTTCGCTGCTGGAATACATTTGATCTTTCGAACAGTGCTGCTCTGGTGTTAATATGATAGCAACGACAATGAAGAAACTAAATAATCGAATGCATATAGTTTGGTAATCTACAATACTATCGAACTATCTTTTATTCAATCACATGCACCAAGGAATAATGCCATGTCTTTGTTATTGTTATTGTTGATGATAATAAATCTCAGTTTAGAAATTATAAAGTGGACTTGCTATCAAAGCAATCTGTCGTAACCGCCCCTTCTAATTTTCTTTTCATTTTTAGACAATATACGTGAGCATTCTTATATGAGAGGAATCCAGCTACAAGTTTTAGCAGGTCAGCGAACACCTGTCAAGACATTCACGTTCATATGCAATATGCATTTTCTTTCTATTTTTCTTTGTCATTGATATAATAGTGTTTTCTTTAATAACCATCAACGAATGACAAAAACACAGAGGTTGGTCGATGACGATATAGTGTAGGATTAAGTAAAAAGGTATGTGAGGAGGAAATAAAATTAAAAAACACTTCAAACGAAGAATAATTCTCTAATAGTGTAGACTTCCGAGGGCTACTCGTGGGAACCCCACAAAACTTCGGTCATTTTGAAAACCGATGCAAATGTTCTCTCGTAGTTCTTCAATCTACAGCTGCATGTTCAGAGTAAACCCATTCACTTGGACACTCACTCTCTACAACTTCACGTTCATTTTCAAGTGTGGGCTTGGTTAAAGGGGAATGTGTTTGTTCTCAACGTTTTCAGTTTTGTCTGCCACATAACCGTTGGCACCAAAGCTATCAAAGACCAATGAAAGCAAAATAGCATAATTATATTTACATTGAAATCGGCTGATAGCTGGCCTCACCGTATACACAACAGGTGTAACAGCATTAGAATTAGAAAGCACACACTTAATGTATAATAAATCTAATTATTAATTACAAAATCATTTTAGCCATCTAATTTGCGCCACGTTCATTTCTTACGTACACATTAATGCGTATTAGATTGAATGCAAAACGTCTATTTGGTTTGCAAAACTTTTCTTGCACGCAAACACGAACACAGATTAAAAGTAAAGGCGATTAAATGATATTTCTTCCCACACCGCAAAGAAAGATCAGCAGGAAACAGATCTAACTAATCATATAGAAACTAATGTAAATACTTCTAAATAGTTAGATGATTTGTCGGTTTCTTTAAAACAAACCTCAAACATTTAACGATAGTATATTTAAAGAGAAATCAGCATATATATATAGGGTGCGATGGGTAAATTGTCGCAAATTTTATATTTCAATTTCGCTCATGTGCCTCTTTTTATGATTTTGTCAACTAAACAGTATAGTAGGGTCAGTTGGGCACCGTCTTTGAGAAAAACTGCACCATGATGCAATTCACTCTGCCAGAAATTTGGAAACGACATTCTCTATTGCTTGGCATTCGCGCGGGAAGCTTTAATACGAACATTTCAGAGAGCTTGGGTGTCAATATGAGGACACTGCATATACCGAGAGTGATAAAAATCAAACATTCCGTCAACATCATGGTGTTTGAAGTGATCACTAGTGATAGCGATGTTATGCCTCCATTCATCTTTCCATACTGCCTCAGACTCAACACCAAGGCCTACATCATGGACCTGGAGGGGGTAGTGCTGCCCTGAGTCAAGAGAGTGGCTTTTGGAAGACCCTATGTCTGGCAACAGGATTCTGCTCCATGCCACACAAGGAGGAGAATGCAGTCATGGCTGTCAGATAATTTCTGCGACCACATCACCCCTGACATCTGGCCACCTAACATCCCAGACTGCAATCTCCTTGATTATTTGAGATATGACCGTATTGTGTGAGGTGCAGTTGAGTGAGAGACCAACAAAACTCCTTGTAGCACCAAAGATGAACTGAAGGCAAGGACTTTGGTAGTATTCACGAACTTAAACAAGAAGACCGTAAAGCGGAATTTCAGGAGATTCCGAAGTCGTCTGGAGGCCGTGGTTGAAGCCAATTGCGATTTTATTGAATAAATTTAATCTTTAGTATTTCAAGATATTTTTATGTAATTTTGGTAAATATAACTTGATGCAATAATCAATATTATTCTTTCTGTGTTGGTCTTCATGTTTTAAAGTTTTGTTTGTACTTTACTGTAAGTGTGTGTGTGTGTGTGTACGCACACGCATGTTTGTATGTATGTGTATAAGCATACACACACACGCATTAATATAGGCATGTTAATCATTTCGTTCAGTAGTTACGAATACTTAGCTAATATTTTTGTTGTATGTGTGAATGAAGAGATTTATATTGCAAGTATTTAAGCCATGGAGATCACTATTTTCTAAAATATGTGTGCACCAAAGACGACATAATCGTCCCTATTTGAATCCAGTCGGTTGTGATGTCAAGGAGACTTGATTAGTACTTTTAACCAGTCGGAAACCGGAGAATGAAGATTTGGTTTACTCGAGATCCTAAACTGTGGAACATAAGACTAGGTCAATTTGAATATAATTTGGTGCATATTGCGCTTCTCGCAATAGTGAAAGTTATATATTTACAAGGTGGGGGGACAGTCAATTTATTCAGTCTCCATATTCGACTTGTATTTATTCAAGCCATCAATAAATTCTTTAATTGACCTCATCAGCGGCTAGAAATAGCAGCTAATTTTTCTTATTTCATACATTGGTGTTTAAAATATGCCTGAAATAAACAAGAGCGTCTAAGTTGTGGCTAGTAAGCTTTTGATTGTAGGTCTTTTCAATCAGATTATACCGAAAGCTAAACAACAATAACACCATCAAGCAGGATTTATTTTATTTATCTAGCAACAATCAAAATCAAATTTGATCGTGTTGAGATTTGAACTCCTAAAGAGATCTCGAAACTACAGGATCTACCTCTTACCACCCTGAAATATCGTCATAAATATATGAAAAGTTTTTCATGTCTATTTGGATTCCCTGATCAGTAAGTGGAGCCATGATTGTTTAGAAGCATGACAATATTTGAAAATATATTTTATTTATCTTCGTTTTTCTTGCAAGCGAATTGCAGAAACGGACGCTGATTAATGTATAGCGCAAGTGGAAGCGTCTATTTGGCTGTAAAACTTAATATGCTACACAAATACGAATATATGGTGTTTATATTTATTACTCTGTACACGTTATATTCGAATTTCTACTGAACACAAAATATTATATTTACGTAAGTATCGAGACGATCAGTAAACACATCTTTCTCAAATCACACACAACTACTTAAACAGCAAAAGGGTATATTTTGTAGATAGTAGATACACGAAGAGGAAGGACAGGATCCATTGCGACGTCGCTGGTTCGTCAGAGGTTTGTTTGCCTGACATATGTATAGGCACTCGCACTGAACTGCTCATATTTGGAGAAACAATAGGAATGCTTTTAATTTCTATGGTCAAAGCAGTTTGATTATATTTGAAACGTTCGCCGCTTTTCGATAATCTACACATTAGTTTATAAGACAGTTTGGAGGCAAGGCATATATCAGTCATGTTATGATTAAATAGAACTCATAAAATGAAATTAGTTTCAAGTCAGAAAAAAAAAATCAATATATATATTATGTTTCAGAGAGATAGAAAAGTCTGTCACATTTCTTGTGTTGTTTATCACAGAAAATACGTCAATATATGTTTCTTAATGAGTTTGAAAAATACAGTATGGGTTTTACAAAGATTTATATGTATACTGTATTGTTTATGGGCGTGTATACACACATTCTCATACACGCATATATGAATTCACGCACAAATGCAATCACGCACACACAATTCCTCTTCTCATAGACACATCTGCACACACATACACTCTGGTACACATATGTGCATGCGTTGCCAGTTTGTGAGCATAAGTGTGTATGAAAGTTAGTCGCCCAGTGGTTAGCGTTGTTGGCTTCACAATCATTAGATCGTGGGATCAATTCACAGAAGGGGAGAACCTTTGACTCCCACAGACGCTCACCTCAATTCACGTTACTTTACTTTATGCAAATTAGAATGAGTATCAGTGACAAATGAAAAGGGGGAGGACTATCATCCAGTTCAGCAGGCTACTGAATTATTCTTTCGGTAATTTCAACGCCTTAAAAACCAGTTCTAATTGGCTAGTAGGTTCAAAACAGACTATAGCACACAAGCATGCGCACGCACACGGACACACGTACACGTGCGTGCACATATATATGTATACGTATGTATAAATCACTTTTACTCCTTTTTATTGTAATTAACTAAACATGTATTTCAAATTGTATTTCAAATGTGTGCTTAAAACTTAGTGGCCTAGTTGTTAGCGTTTACAATTATCAGGTCGTGGGATCGATTCACAGAACGGGAGAACCATGGGCTCCCAGAGCCACTCTGTATGTATGCATATGTATACATATATACATACCCATGCATACCACAAACATATTTATATGTATGCATATATGCCTTTTTACGTAAACATATTCAGTCCTATGAAAAAATTAAAAAGCAAATAAAGTAATTACATCACTAGTTTTATCTATTTTGGAGTAGACAATATGGAATTGATCTGATCAGTTTCTTATCTTGTTAAACTTTCATCAACGAAAGCATGTCATTCTTCTCTTCGTAGAGAGATATGAAGCTTATAGTATTTTTGTACATGTGCAGAACGCCAAACTGCTTTGATTAATTTGTAGAACAGTGCTAGTGCAGATAAAGTTATTAATTCATTTGTTCACACTGAACTAAAGAATGCTTTTTCGATAATCTGCTAATGAAAATACACACAGTCTCCTGTCAAAAGTACTGATTACATCAAAAGAGTTATCTCCCACCGGGAAGAAAAAGTAGGTGGTTCTTTCCTGTATCTAATGTTATTAGGTATTTATCGGAAAAAGAAATACTCGTCTTCTACCCATGAACTTAGATATCATTGCAGTGTATAAAATCATATAAAATCAATTAGTTAATCGGTATTGTCGGTGCCTGTCTAGCTATGTAAATTAATTGTTTACACTAGTGATTCCTAATCGGCCCTATCACACTTTGGGTGTGTTCGAAGACTGAAGAAGGATGCTGGAAGGCAAGAAAGGATGGGAACCATAAGAAAACAAAATGATGAATGGTAAGAAGTTATGAGGGTGCAAGCAGCAAGAAATCTAATGACACTAATTAGTTGCCATTCGATAAACTGTCTCCAAAGTTAATGGCAGTGATTCTTGTTTATTGAATATTAAAGAAACATCTCGAAATAAAATAATATATATCAATAGTGAAGACGCGTGGCCTAGTGGTTAGGCTGTTGCGCTCACGATCGCTAGATTATGAGTGACTGGGCCGCGCGTTGCGCTGTGTTCTTATACTTCATTTCACGTTGCTCTGGTCCCCCTTCAGATCAGAGGGGAATGTTGACCTGCTCGCCCAACCAGCGGGGTGACGTCAGTTGAAGGCTAAAACAATGCAAAAACGCATTGTGACTAGCGATGTGTAACAACATCTGATAGCCTGCTCGGTCATGTGATGGTCACGTGATAGTGACAATATATTTTTCATAATATATTCTTATGAGTATAACATGGTAAATTCAAAGGAAATGCACAGCACTGCAATATTGAATATTTGTAATATGACTTATTACGCCACGTACTAACATGGTACATGCTTTGAAAAGGAGACTTTCTAAATGAATCTACTAAAACTTTAGCATTCGAAACGACATTCTCTATTGCTGGGCATTCGCGCGGAAAGCTTTAATACGAACATTTCAGAGAGCTTGGGTGTCAATATGAGGACACTGCATATACCGAGAGTTAATTTTTACTAACAAAATATGGGGTTATTTTGATTGAAAATACTTCGAATCAACAAAGCATGAAGATGACGGGTTACCTGTCTTTCCAAATGTCATTACTGATTAGCGACTGTAGAAGGCAGTATGCGATTGGTAGAGAATTGATCTTACAAACTTTTAGCGAAGTTCATCATACAGTGCTGCAGAAGCCTGTGGCTATCATAATCAATGTGTTTTATTTTTAAGTGGGTATGTGTGTACTACTTCAATAAAACGACTAATTGACAAAATCGTGAAGGATGTGGAAAGCACATTATTCTATTTTGTGGGGGCTGCTCAATTCTACTGACTACCAGATGAATCAACTCTATTGTGGAATAAATGCTCACAGTTACCTTTTGTTCGGTTTATAAAAAAAGATAACTCGAGAGCTATTGTTTTCGAGATATGAGATAAACGACATTGAAGATGAGTCAGTATTTCATATTGTGGAGAAGTTTTTACGCTGAAGCTTCTTACAAATATGACACCTGCAACATAAGGAGGACTGTCCGTGTTAAGATGCTTCCATGAATTCACTGCAAACGCAGTGTTGAATTTATTGACAGTGCGTTGTGTGGTTAGTTGTGAAAAACATTATTAATTGCTTGTATCGTTCATTGAAATAACTCATTATAACAATTAACAGAATTAAAAATAATTCACTCACAGACAGATTATTCGGACATCTGTGCAAACAAAATGATGACAATTTTATTTGCTTGCCATTCTAAACTGAAATGTACTGGTTAACGATGAACGCTGTTTGAATCACTTTTATGAGAGATAATTTTTGAATTCTCAGAAAAACAAAATAAGTTTCCTGAGAGATATTTTGAAAAAGTATTCAAGATCAATCAAACGAAATTGCATCCTCAAAAGAGTTAAAGTAAATTTATTAATACGAAGTCTGTTGCATGTGTATTTATTTCAAAGTTCATTGTGTTACACTACAAATTTGGGCGTGCAGAACTTTACTAGTTTTTGAGATTTTCTAAGACGATTACATTCACTTTTGCTGTCATCTTTCGGAAGCATTACATAAATATTTCTCCGAACGTTGAAAAGATATTCCGTTATGAAGATTTCTGATTGAGTTATTCAGAAAACCTGAAATATGTATGAAGAGGATAATTCTATAGTTATTTATACCAACAGTTTAGCTGTGGAGATTGAAATTACACAAAACATCGTGTCACATATATATATACATATGTATATAAAAACAGTGTACATTTAAACACATAAGAGGCATCCATCATAGGATTCCTTGCACGCTAGAAAGAACAGTTAAATTCCAAACCACAATTAGGGATAAAATTTCGAAGGGAACGAAAAATAAAAACATTTACCATCTTACACCTGGACCATGGTTTCAGACTTATTTTAGCAAATAAAATAATTTGCTAGAAGTTTTTTTTTCAGCAGGTACGAGGCAATCTAATATATGCCCCTTTTCAAATCTACCGTGCAAGCGCAGCTCCTTGTCGGCAGTAAGTAAAAATGCCGGCTTTTCAATTCGAAAATTATCCAGAGAAAATATCAATAATTAATAATATCAAGGGTAATAAGAAATATTTCCCTTGAAATTACCCTTGATATTATTAATTATGCATGTCTATATGTATATGTTTATGTGTGTTTATATATATATAGAACATGAACTATATGTATAGAACATGCATATATGTTTGTGTATACATATACACTGCGATTAAAATTCAAATTGCATGGCATATAACTCGTATTTAGAAACCCATGTAGATTCTTATATATCCAAAATGAGAAATATTGGGGAGAACTCGTATTAAATCCGTTAAATAGATGAGGGAATACATATTCTCATTAACACAAGATAGAGACAGAAGCATTTTTTTATCTACCGTGATAAAATATATTTGTCTTCATTTTCTTACCTATATAAGTAAATACTTTAACCTAATTTAGCACAGTCGTTGATACAGTAACACTGCAATATAGTACAAGTTCTAAAAGTTACTAATGAGAATAACGAAATCTCTAAAGACTTAACAAGGTAATCAGCTTATGAAATTTTCTTTACACAGTAGATATTTTCACTGCCTATGAAATACATGCAAGATGACGTAACTAAATAATTTATGAATTTTCTTCGTCTCTTCTAAACTATATATATATATATATATATATATATATATATATATATATGCATATATACATATATGTACATACCTACATATATGTATATATACATGCATATATGAGTACAGGACATAAAAAACGTTGAATACAATGAAAAACGAAAACATAAAAGCAAAAACATAGAACTATTTTTCGAACAATGAAAAAACAGAGAAACGAGACATATTACATAAAGAATATTCCTCTTCTTCAGTTGTCCCTGTTTCATCTACTCCGCGTTCTGAAGGTAAGGACAAGACGCGACTTCGTTGAAACAGTCCTTCCCGTAAAGCAAATAAATAAAATTTGGGATTTTTGCGGAGGGTGAAAGTGGCTGATATCTGATATATGTGGGTTTGCCAGAGCAACTTAATGCCGTGAGCAGAAACCAGAAGGGATATTAAAGTATGACATATTTAAGCGTTTTTAGGGCTTACTATTCAGTATAATAGAATGATTGAGGTAAGAAGGCCAGACATTGTAGTTGTCAACAAGAAAGAAAAGTATGCTAAAACTATCGATATTCCCACTTCATATATATATATAAAATCCTTATATGACAGAAAAAGTTGTCAGCAGACAGCCACATAGATTCGAATCTATGTTTATAGTGTCAATTTGAAGGAGCTTAGTGTCAGAGGATATTTTAGTTTAATTGGTAGAGTACTCAGTCGGTATCTGAAAGTTGCACGTTCGAGTTACGTGGCTGGCTGCTGATAACTTCCTTTTTCCGTCATATAAGGGTAAAATAACCAATCGTTTTGCTGTTTTCAGGTGACTTTTGGCCAACACTGTACACATACAACCTATTAGTCATCATATTCTTTTCTACTCTAGGCACAAAGCCCGAAAATTGGGGGGAGGGGGCCAGTCGATTAAATCGAACCCAGTACGCCACTGGTACTTAATATATCGATCCCGAAAGGATGAAAGGCAAAGTCAACATCGGTGGAATTAGAACTCAGAACGTAAAAACAGACGAAATATCGCTAAGCATTTTGCCCGGCGTGCTAAATTTTCTGCCAGCTCACCGCCTTCATTAGTCAATATATTGGAATAACGTTTGAGAAATACAGGCGTTGTAACATAGAAAACTAACAAATAGTAGAGGGGTTGAGCTTGCTAACGGATAGGTTAATAAAGAGACGGGAGAGGGAGGATACGAGTATTTGGGAGTCTTTAAGTTGGATAAGATCAAATAGAAAGAAACGAAGATGTTAAAAAAAGAATACCTCAAGCGTGTGAGACTTGTAATGTATAAAGTAAACGGAACGAATAAGATCAAGGCAACGAATACATGGGCTATATCCTTCATGCGCTATGGGGCAAAGACATGCACTACAGGACAAAGACAAATTAGAAAGTATTGACAGGGAAACTAGGAAATTGATGACAATAATAATAAATGTGCTCTATACAGTGCTCAGATGCACTACAATTAAAAAAAAACAAAAAAGAGAAGAAAAAGAATCATGACTTAGGGCACCAAAACTACGAATTTCAGGAAGCATGGAAGTTTGGACGGATGTAGTGTCTCGAAAGCTTGCACCTGATACAGGTAGTTTGTTCCATAGAACCAGCAATACGAAAGTCATGGGTGCCGTTCTGTAGTTTGATTGTATTGTTGTTGGATATATGAAATTCAAAGAGGTGCCCAATGTTTTTGCTGGAAAGATGGTAGATAATCTTGTGGGTATCCGCCAAGTCGGTTGCCAGACGTCTGAGCTTTAGTGTGTCCATGCCCAAGGAAGCAAGACGTTAAGAGTATGGTAGATGCCTGGCGGCAGGCATTCGTTTGGTTGCAAATTTCCGAACAGTTTCCAGGAAATTGATATGCTGGTTGCACGACTTTATGTTGGAAGAAATAAAGGAAGTAGAGGAATAATAAGTTGTGAAAATTGTGTCAAAAGCGAAGAAAATAACCTAGTTTGGCACCTTACAAATTTAAAGGATTACATCATATCAAAAATAAAAGACTTTAACACACTGAAATCTGCTGATCCAGTAACATCAAATGAATGTAAGTAAAGAGTAAAAAAGAACTTGCAAAAGAATGGAAGGGTGAACTTACGCACGGGCAGTACACTTGAGAGAAGTATGTATTGATTGGGATAAGAGTTCATCATGGTTTAGAAATAGTGATCTGAAAGGATGCACTGAAGCTCTGGTGTGCAACACCCAGGAGCAGGCTTTCCGAACAAGCTGCATTAAACATCATGTTGACAAAACGAAAAGATCACCATTATGTAGAACGTAAGGTAAAAAGGGGAAAACGGGAAGCTATCTTGTAAGCGAATGTGCTAAGTTAGCACTGCGGGAGTACAAATGACATGACAAGGTTGCCAGATATATTCATGGTTGATATCTGATATACGTGGGTTTGCCAGAGCAACTAAATGCCATGAGCAGAAACCAGAAGGGATATTAGAGAAGGACAAATTTAAGTGTTTGTTGGGCTTACTACTCAGTATAATAGAATGATTGAGGCAAGAAGGACATACATTGTAGTTGTCAACAAGAAAGGAAAGTATGCTAAAACTATCGATATCCCCATCCTAGGAGATTGTTGATCAAAAGATAAATAGCATAAAAGGATAGAGAAATGTGAGCTACTGAACGAGGAAGCTGGAAAATTGTGGGAGATGGAAGTTCCAGTGATTTCAGTGGTGACCAGAGCTTTGGGATGCATATCAAACAGTTTGCAATGTGCAATCATCGAATCGAAAGAGTACTGGAGTCGGAGAAATGTAAGATTTTGTGGGACTTACCAATTCAAACCGACAAGAAAATAGAAAATAATAGACCAGGTATAACGATTGCAAATAAGGAAAAGCAAAGTTACATACTTATCGACCCATCAGACCTGTTTGATTCCAAGACAGTAAAGAAAGCGGAAGAAAAACAACGAAATACAATCCCTTAAAGTTTGAAATAGGAAGAATTTGGAGCACGTGAAGAGTAAAGGTCGTATTTATGATAATTGGTGCGTTGGGAACAGTAAACCAAGATATAGACAAATGGCTGAAAGAGATTGAAATAGAATGCCCCGTAGAGCTACTGAATGTTTGACTCTCAGGGAGAGCAAAGATTATCAGGTGGGCTCTAAGCACTTGAAACTTGTGGATGCCTAAGTTTACAGGGAGCAACCCGCTATCCACATAATTCCTACTAGGAATAAAACCGAATCTGAGCCAAACCAAAATAATAGTATTAAATGCCTGAAAGATTCTCATGATGCCAACATGCATATAAATATGCTTTCGTACAATGCAATGGGAATGAATTTGAGTAACTGTTAACATAATTTACTTACAAGTATGGATGAGTTAAGTTTAGTTTTAGCTTCCCCATTCTTGTAAACAGCAAGTAGCTATTTAACTCGCTTTGTGATCGTGAGTGCACCAAACCACACATGTGCATATGATTACATTTTCACGGATGCTTGTAGTAGTGAGTGTACAGCACCGTGCAGTTTCTGCGAGGGCGTTCATACGTCCATACTTGTAAATGGTAATTTTTGATACTTTTCTCACTATATTGCGCTTTCATTTCTTTTTTACATCAGTGATTTTTATTTTTGATCTTCTACATAAATGAAAATAATTCTTTCGTTTTGCTGCTTTTCTTTCTACGAAATGAAAAGATACATTGTGAACTGTTATTTTAACACGTTGTATCTATTTATCACTCGATGAGATACATCTGCATCGCCGGATGTTCTTGAACCAGTCGATAAGTGTCCTACCCGTGAGGGAATCGATGCTACATGTGTCGAAACAGTTGTCGTGATTGATAATAAATTCTCGTATATTCATCTTCCGTCTTTCATTTACGTAACGAACATTGTGAAATTGACTGTGCTTTGCCAGTAAGCTACCAGGTGTAAACTATTTGTTTTATGTTATATATAAATATATATATATATATTATATATATATGCATATATATATGGGCATTTATATATGCATGTACATATGTATATGAATACATATATATATAGATAGATATGTATATATATATATGTATATATATATATATATATATATATACATATATATATATATATAGTACATTTAAATATTTGTTGTACAAGATTTTTTATGTGAAGTCGTGTGTTGAAACAAATATTGTTAGATTTCGGAATGGTCATATTGCCAGTTTAGCCAATAAAAACACACGCACTATATATTTGGTGTTATTTTGCTTCAGTGTTATTTATTTTTTACATTAACCTTAATCTTATTTCGGCCAGAGTTCTTTCGTCACATTCCTGTGACCGCATCAATGGTCCTTTGTTTTCTTCTTACTTCTTTGTATCTCTCCTTACTAACCGTCAGCCATTTTGTATTTCTATTGTATGTCTTCATTTGCGCATGCTTATATCCCTATGTGCGTCTATGTTTATTTAGTGTGTGTATGTGGGGGCATGCCTGTAATATTTGTATCTTCTGTTTATATATGTTCATGTAATTTGTATTTTGTTTTTGTTGTTTTTGTTTATTCTTATTTTGTTCATGTGTTTACATCCACTTATTATTATCATTACATATGCTTGTATGTATGTATGTATAACAACAATACTAGTAATAATAATAATAAATCGAATCGAAAATTAAGATTAATGTAAAAAATAAATAACACTGAAGCAAAATAACACCAAATATATAGTGCGTGTGTTTTTATTGGCTAAACTGGCAATATGACCATTCCGAAATCTAACTATATATATATATATATATATATATATATATAATATATATATATATATATATATATATATATAGTTAATCCAAACAAGAAAGCACAAAAAAACACAACAAAGCGAGGACGTGGAACAAATATAGTATTATTGGACGCTCAGGAAAGAAGGAAAGAAAGAGGGTTAAGATATATATATAGGCGCAGGAATGGCTGTGTGGTAAGTAGCTTGCTAACCAACCACATGGTTCCGGGTTCAGTCTCACTGCGTGGCATCTTGGGCACGTGTCTTCTGCTATAGCCCCGGGCCGATCAATGCCTTGTGAGTGGATTTGGTAGATGGAAACTGAAAGAAGCCTGTCGTATATATGTATATATATGTGTGTGTGTATGTGTTTGTGTGTTTGTGTTTGTCCCCCTAGCATTGCTTGACAACCGATGCTGGTGTGTTTACGTCCCCGTCACTTAGCGGTTCGGCAAAAGAGACCGATAGAATAAGTACTGGGCTTACAAAGAATAAGCCCCGGGGTCGATTTGCTCGACTAAAGGCGGTGCTCCAGCATGGCCGCAGTCAAATGACTGAAACAAGTAAGAGAGTATATCTTAACGCTTTTCTTCTCTTCCTCAAACTTCCTGTTTCTGTCTCTTTTTCTCTCTCTCTTTCTTCCTCCCTCTCACTTTCTCTCTCTCTCTCGCTCTCTCTCTCTTCTACACTCCGACCAATCACTTTTTTCATGTATCCTATTGTTAATCATCTATCTTTATATATTATACTTAATGATTTTAAGCTATTATAAGAATATGTGCAAACACACATAGTAAACCATATGTGTGTTTCATTACTCTTTCTCTTATTCCTAATTCTCTCACTCACTGTGCGTGCATCCACCTGTCACCCTGTATGTGAGTGTATGTGTGCATGTGTGCGTATGTAAGTATGTGTGAATGGAAATGTGTACGAGTATGTTCGGTTATATGAGGGAAAGTCTGTGTACGTAATTATGTATGTATGTATGTATGTATGTATGTATGTATGTATGTATGTATGTATGTGTGTATGTATGTATGTATGTATGTATGTATGTATGGATGTATGTATGTATGTATGCATGCATTTATGTGCGTATGTGCTTGTATTGTGTTTGTCACGTGTTTTCTATGCGTAAAAAAATGAAAGTTGTTGTATAGTCAGTTGTATAGAAACTTTCAAAAATGCTACCATTACTATTACTACTACTACTGCTCTTGTTGTTGTCGTCACCTTTGTCGTCGTGGCAGTGGTGGCGGTGATGGTGGTGCTAGTGGCAATATGGTGGCGTTTTGTGATGTCTTAGAAGTTAATGATATTACTACTGTTATTGTTGATATTGTTTAACCTCAAGCAGACCTATGATCAAAAGCATTCGAAATTCCACTTGTGACCATCGTTGCAGTCCTTTTCCATGCATAGTGTACTCTGGACATCGCTAACCATGATTCACCTTAAGTAATTTCAGAAAGATTGAGTTGTTATTTCCAGCATATTTATTGATCACATGCTGGCAACCTTATAATTGTTGCTGACATAACATACGAGGATGCAGTCAAGGCTTTTCAATCATGTGGATCCGGACTTGCTCATTCTCCACGGCATTGTGGAAAAGTTCATTTACCAAAGTCACGTGTTGACCCAACTATTGTGAGCGAATTTGTGTAGGTGACAACTGTTTAGCTGTCAGTCGCACTGATTGCACCTGCAAATCAAACGGTGCAGCCTTGTCACACTTGTGCCACCTTGATTCTATTGGAGAATTAATCCAACGTTACACTTGTCCGTGGAGTACTCGGCCACTTTCCACACAAATTCAGCGATAGTTTGTCCAGTTGTTGTGAGCAACTGGGCGATTATGCTGTTCTTGTTTTTGTTTTTTCTGCAGCTACTACTGTTGCTGCTGCTTCTACTGCTACTACTGCTACCGCTGCTGTTGCTACTGCTGCTGCTTCTGCTGCTGTTATTGCTGTAGTGTTGCTGCTATTGCAACTGTTGTTGTAATTTGTTGTTGCAGACGTTGTAATTCCACTTGCAGACCTTGTTGCAGTCGTGTATGTCATTGCTGGTTTACTTTCTGCAGTTTCTGCGTCTGCTACTGCTCCTGTTGCTGCGGCTTCTATTACTGCTGCAGCCGTTTCTCTTGCTACTGTTGCTGCTACGATTGCTGCTGTGGTGGTGCTTGCTGCTGCTGTTGTTGTTGCTGCTACAAGTTATTATGATTCTCGTTGTAATTGTTGATGCTGTTAATCCTCCTGTTGCAATTACTGCTGCTGTTTCTGTTAATGCAGCTGTCACTAGTATTGCTGTCATCATAATTGATGACCTGGTAGTTCTTGCTGTTGTTGCTGCTGTTGTAATTTTTGCTGTTGTTTCCGATGGTGTAGTTATTTCTTGCTGATATAGTAGTTGCTATTTTTTTATGGTTTGTGATGTTGCTGTTGTCATTGCTGCGGTTACTACTGCTGCTGCAGCAGCCACTGTTACAGTTTTGGCTACTGCCGGAGCCGTTTTTTAGTTGCTGATTTTATTGCTGTACTTGCTGTATTTATTGTTGTATAATTAGTAATTTTAGTTGTAATTATGGTTGTTTTAATTAAAGCGAGCACTGACAGGATTGTTAGCATGATGGGGGGTAGAGAATGCGTATCGGCATTTCTTTTGGCTTTATGTTCTGAGTTCAAATACCGCCGAAACGACTTTGCCTTTCATCCTTTCGGGGTCGATAAATTAAGTACCAGTTGCGTACTGGATCGATCTAATCGACTGGCCCCCTCCCCTTGTGTCTAGAGTAGAAAAGAAAAAAATAAGTGCCAGTTGAGCACTGGGGTTGATGTAATCGACAAGCCTCCGACCCCAAAATTTTAGTCCTTGTGCTAATAATGATCATGGCTGTTGTTTTTGTTCTTGTTTCTTCTGCTGTAGCTCGTGTTGTCTTAGTCATTTGTTCTTATTAGAATATTACTACTACTTTAAAAAGAAATATCGGTAGGTGAAGGTAGTGCCAATGACCCACTACTGCTGCATTTGAAACTGGTAAGAGGAAGAGATGAAGCTATCCTCTATCCAGACACCTAGCCCAAACGCTTGCAACGAATTGGAATCCACAACAGGCTACTTAGTCTCCAGGTGTTGGGGGCTATGATCACCACCTACATAGGCTATGGAAAGATTTCTACTCACAATACACAGAGCCGGAAGAAACACCCTCAGCCACCAAGCGCATCATTTGTACAACTCCGCCAATCTACTCCGCCAGCATCGTATTGGGCCGAAAATGTATATATTTATTGGCGCAGGCGTGGCTGTGTGGTAAGTAGCTAAGTATCTTGCTTACAAACCACATGGATCCGGATTCGGCCCCACTGCGTGGCACCTTAGGCAATTGTCTTCTATATAGCTCCGGGCCGACCAAAGTCTTGTGAGTGAACTTGGTAGACGGAAACTAAAAGAAGCCTGTCGTATGTGTGTATGCATGTATGTGTGTGTTCCTCCAGCATCGCTTGAGAACCGATGTTGGTGAGTTTACTTAGCAGTTCGGCAAAAGATATCCGATAGAATAAATAGTAGGCTTACAACGAATAAGTCCTGGTTTCGATTTGTTCGACTAAAGGCGGTTCTCCAGCATGGCCGCAGTCAACAAATAAAAGAAAAGTACATCTCTCTCTCTCTCTCTCTCTCTCTCTCTCTCTCTCTATATATATATATATATTTATATATATATATTATATATATATATATATATATATATATATATATGTGTGTGTATATATGTATATATGTATGTATGTATACATATACCTATATATGTAGTTGACGCTGAAAATATGAATTGTAAATTGAGCTCGGCGGGATTTGAACTGAGCACGCAGCCAGTCGGAAGAAGTACCATGAAGTACCACGAAGCGTTGTCTGAACCCCTAGCAACTGTCAATTCATCACCTGAATTGCTATTGGCTTGCCGGTGTTGTAGTTGTTCTGGTGGTTATTTCTCTGCAACTGTTATTGTCATAGTTTTTAATGTTGTTGCTCTTTCAACTGTTGCGAACGCTGTGCTTGTAGCAACTCCTGCAGCTACTGTTGTTGTTGTTGTTGATGTTGCTGCTGCTGATGTTGTTGTTGCTGCTGCTGCGACTGTTGCTTTTATTGCACCTGCATCTGTGTTTTGCTGCTGTTGCTGTTGTTGTTCTTGTTGATGCTACTATCGATGTTGTTAATGCTGTTGGGGTTAGTGTTTTTCCTGCTGTAGTAGTAGTAGTAGTAGTAGTAATAGTAGTAGTTGCTGTTGTTGTTGTTGTTGCTGCTGCTGCTATTGCACAGCTAGTACAGCAATGGTCGATGAGACCTATGACCAAAGTAATTTCGAATGTGACCGTCCAATTTGTGCATATTCAGGCCTATATAAGCCAATACGTACTTTGATTTTTAAAAGCAACAGTGGTGCGATAGAAAAGTATTGGCTGCTATTTTTGCAGGTCAAACCACTACATAGAGGCTACCGCACTGGCTCGTTGTAATAGCAGCAGCAGCAGTAAGACTACTACTAGTAGTAGTAGTAGTAGTAGTTTTTGTTGTTGATGGTGTTGTTGTTGTTGGTGGTGGTGGTGGTGGTAGTGTTGGTTGTGCTGTTCTTATTCTATGATTGTTGTCGGCAGCTGTGGCCCTTTCTTGTAACATATTTAGATTTGCGTAGGTGGGAGGTGAGGTGGAGAATAGATCAGTACCAGCGGAGGCGGCAGCAGAGAAGCAACAACAACAGCAACAATAACATCAGCAGCAGCAGCAACAACAACAACAGCACCAACAACAACAAAAACAGATGATGCAAAAGTAACAAGTGTTAATGCTACGTGCTTGCATAATCTTACACTCTTTTTTAACGTAGATGCATATGTCAATATACATACATACATGCACACATATATGCATCGATAGACTAATACTCGGCCGCAGAAATATCCAAGGACATAAATGTGCCAGTGTGCACATGCACACGTACACACACACAATCACACATACACTCACACACGCACGCACGACCACACACAAAGACACACTAAAACATACATTTATATATATGCATGTATATACATATAATACATAAATAGATTGTATGAGTGTGTGTGTGTATGTGTGTGTGTGTGTATATATATATATATTATATATATATATATATATATATATATATATATATAGGCGTGGCTGTCTGGTAAAAAGCTTGCTTCTCAACCACATGGTTCCGTGTTCAGTCCCACTGCGTAGCACCGTGGGAAAGTGTCTTCTACTATAGCCTCGGGTCGACCAGAGTCTTGTGAGTGAACTTGGTAGACGGAAACTGAAAGAAGCCCGTCGTATATATGTATATATATATGTGTGTGTGTGTGTCTGTGTGTGTATGTGTGTGTGTGTGTATGTGTGTGTGTGTGTGTGTGTGTGCCTGTGTTTGCCTTCCCACCAACATCGCTTGACATCTGATGCTGGTGTGTTTACGTCCCCGTAACTTAGCGGTTCGACAAAAAGAGTACCGTTAGCATAAGTACTAGGCTTACAAAGAATAAGTCCTGGGGTCGATTTGCTCGACTAAAAGGTGGTGCTCCAGCATGGCCGCAGTCAAATGACTAAAACAAATAAAAGAATAAAAGAATATATATACATATACATGTATATATATGCATGTGTTGCCTTTTATAACTATCTATAAACTTCATTTATCGGTCTCTCTGTATGTCTGTCTTTTTGTTTATCTTCTTTTCATCCATCCTATTACCTTTTTGTATTTCTATATCATTTTCACGCTACATATCTTCCCCTCTATCTCTTTAACTACGTCTCAGTTTGTCTGTGTGTCTCTAACTCCATCCCATCTCCCTCTGTCTCTAATCTTCCCTCCTCCCTCCTTCTCTGTGTTTTTATACATAACAAGGAATGCACAACCCCTTCCGTGGTCTAGCAAGGTTATCACTAAAACACTCCTTCGTGTATTCCCACCTAGATTAAACGAACGATGCAGCTGTCGCAGTGGTCGCTGCTGATAGTAATTTTGCTGCAGCCGATGTTGTTGCAACTTCTGCAGTTTTTTCTTATTGTTATTGGATTGTTCTTGTGATTGGCGTTGTTCTGGCTTTGTTGCCCCTGTTGATGACCCTGCTGCAACTGTTGAAATCCTGTCATTCTATCCAGTTTCCTAACTTCTGAGCTATAAAAAAAAATGGCAAAATAGAACGGACGATGGAAAGAAGAGAGAGAGAGAGAGAAAGATCGAGAGCGAGCGGGTGGGAGATAGAAAGAGAGAGAGGGGGGAATGAAAGAGAAGAAAGAGACAGAAGCGATGCGAGTAAGATCGAAAGAAAGTTAGAAAGCAAATGTGAAGAAAACTCGACAGTACAAACCCAAAGCATTTACACGTGTCTACAAGCTGGATCTTTGCACACACACAAACACACACACGCACAAACGCACGCACACACGTAAACACACACGTACACACACATACATACACACATGCATATTCAAGGCACACACAAGCACGTGCACAAAAACACATACACGTGTACACACATCTGAACTCATATGTATACAAATACGTACATGTACACAGAAAAAAAGGACACAGTTACTCTTTTACTCTTTTACTTGTTTCAGTCATTTAATTGCAGCCATGCTGGAGCACCGCCTTTAGTCGAGCAAATCGACCCCACGACTTATTCTTTGTAAGCCTAGTACTTATTCTATCGGTCTCTTTTGCCGAACCGCTAAGTTACAGGGACGTAAACACACCAGCATCGATTGTCAAGCGATGCTGGGGGTACAAACACAGACACAAACACACACACACACACACACCACACACACACACACACACACATATATATATATATATATATATATATATATATATATACGACGGGCTTCTTTTCAGTTTCCGTCTACCAAATCCACTCACGAGGCTTTGGTCGACCCGAGGCTATAGTAGAAGACACTTTCCCAATGTGCCACGCAGTGGGGCTGAACCCGGAACCATGTGGTTGATAAGCAAGCTACTTACCACCCCTGCGCCTATACATTGTATACATTTATTATATGCATACCACCCCCACGTGATAATGCATGTGTATACACATATATACGAAGGATGCTGAAGGGTTCCTGGCTTTAAGGGTGTCGCGAAAGGCCTGGTTGGAGTCCCATCCGTCCGAGTTCTTTTACAGGACTTAGATGAAATTGAAGCACCGCTGCAATCAGTGTGTGAATTTGAGTGAGGATTATGCTGAATAAAATCATAATTAACTGATTCTCTTGAATTTTCTTTTACCCAAAGCCAGGAACTTTTCAGCACGCTCTCGTATATGTGTGTATGTATGTGTGTTTGTGTATTTCGATTTACGCGCACACATATATGAACATGTCTACAATACCAACACACACAGACACATGTATGCGTGTATATATATATATATATAATATATATATATATATATATATATATATATATATATATATATATATGTATATATATAGGGAGAGTTACGGAAAAAAAAACAAAAGACGAAGACAGGTGGTGTATAAAACAAACAGATGTATTAGTATAACGCTCAGGAATAGAAAAAGTATTTTACGTTTCGAGAAAGAGACAGAAAAAAACAATGTGAGAAAAAATGTGTGTAGTGGCTACCGATCTATCAGGGCGACTGATATATATATATATATGTGTGGGTGTGTGTGTGTATGTATAATATGTGTGTATATATATATATAATATATATATATATATATATATATATATATATATAATATATTATTATATATATTATATATATATATATATATATATATATAATATAATATATTATATATCTATATATATATATATATATATATATTATATATATATATATGTATATATTTCTCCTGTTGATTCTCTGGCACGGAAACACCTTAATTCAGTGTCTGAAATTTGGCAACCGAAATTGCTGAGCACATTGGTGTAGAAACCAGACTTAAGACATTTACTACTCGAAACTTAAGAAATTTCGAACTGTTTATACTGGAATAGCTTTGCTTTACATCGGCTACGTGTGCATAGAAACCGATATACTCGAAAGGTCCAGCTGACGAGAGAATACATATGTGCCTGTATACATCCGTGTACCCCAAACAAACTGAATTTACTCAAGCGCAACATAAAATGTATTATTGTAAAATGTTTACCTTCGTAAATTCTCCAGATTACTTCAGTTTACATTGTATATATACATATAAATGTATATAACAAAATAGTAAATAAAACATATGCATATATACAAACATATATGTACG
>NC_042999.1:117948994-117951494 GCF_006345805.1 Octopus sinensis
GTAGGTACGTACATATATGTTTGTATATATGCATATGTTTTATTTATTATTTTGTTATTATATGATAGAACGCATGCATCCACTTCTAAGTAAGTTGTTGAATCGTTAACTCCTGCACGCATTTTTTTTTCTCTCCTTGCTTCTCTCCGTGTTTCTTTCTGTGTATCTTTCTGTTGAAGAGCGCAGGCTCGAAACGTAAAAGACTGGTTTTATTTCTATTCCTTAACCCCATACTAATACAATTGTTTGTTTGTACTCCACCTGCCTTCGTCTTTTGTTTATTTTCGTAAAGCTTCCCTTTATATATGTGTATATATATATCTATATATATGAATGTGTTTGTATGCATATATATATATATATAATATATATATATATATATATATGATAAATATTAGGGAATAAATCCAAATTTACAAGGAAAAATCAGGGTTAAGATTGAATCCAATTTTATAGTAAAATATTATATTATAATAAATTAGAGACAAAACCATTATTATGCAAATCAAACAAAGAAAGACTTAAGCCAATACATAAATAATTTATATAAATTAAATTTAACAAATGAATAACCACTACGATCGTTTCGTGTCAGCACATCTTAGACATTCTTCAGGTGGTGGTTTCTAAACCTTCTTAGCGAGTTTTAAACTATGAACTCATAGTTTAAACTCGCTAAGAAGGTTTAGAAACCACCTGAAGAATGTCTAAGATGTGCTGACACGAAACGATCGTAGTGGTTATTCATTTGTTAAATTTAATTTATATAAATTATTTATGTATTGGCTTAAGTCTTTCTTTGTTTGATTTGCATAATAATGGTTTTGTCTCTAATTTATTATAATATATATATATATATATATAATATATATAAAGTCAATCCAAACAAGAATATATATATACAGTATATATTATATATATATATATATATATATATATTATATATATATATATATATATATATAGATACTGTATATATATATATATATATATATATATATATAATATATATATATGTAAATATATATATGTGCATACTCTCTTTACTTCACTTGTTTCAGTCATGTGACTGTAGTCATGCTGGAGCACCGCCTTGAGTCGAGCAAATCGACCTCAGGACCTATACTTTGTAAGCCTAGTACTTATTCTATCGGTTTATTTTGCCGAACCGCTAAGTTATCGGGAAATAAACACACCAGTATCGGTTGTCAAGCAATGTTGGGGGGGGGACAAATACAGACACACAAACATATATACACATACATATAAATACATATATACGACGGGCTTCTTTCAGTTTCCTTCTACCAAATCCACTCACAAGGCTTTGGTCGGCCCGAGGCTATAGTAGAAGACACTTGCCCAAGGTCCCAAGCAGTGGGACTGAACCCGGAACCATGTGGTTCATAAGCAAGCTACTTACCACACAGCCACTCCTACGCCTATTCGAACTGTTTATACTGAAATAGCTTTACTTTACGTTGGCTACGTGTGTTTAGAAACCGATATACTTTAAGCAAATGACTCTCGAAAGATCCAGCTGACGAACAGCCTACGCGTGTGTCTGTTTACACCGCGTACCCCAAACAAACTTAATTTACTCAAGGGCAACATAAAATGTATTATTGTAAAATGTTTACCTTCGTAAATTCTCCAGATTACTTCAGTTTACATAGTATGTATATATATGTGTGTGTGTGTGCGTATGCATATATATATATATATTATATATATATTATATATATATATATATAATAATATATATATAATATATATATGTATATATATATAGCATATATAATATATATATATATACATATATATATATATATATATATATATATATATATATATATTATATATATATGTATATGTATTTATATATATACATATATATGTATAGATATATATATATATATTATATGTATTTGTATATATATGTGTATATGTATATATATATATATATATAATATATATATATATATATATATAATATATATATATATACCGAAGAGATTTGTTTTTAATCTATCTGTACCTATGTTTATGTCACCCAAATAGCTTAGATACACTTCACAAAATCCATTTGTTCTTTGCTTAATCGTTCACTTCCCATACATGCATGCACACACCTAAGCAGCTATGTATTTCAAATCAACAAACAGGTAGGCAAACATCTTAAATTACCACTCCCAGATCTCATTATTCGTTTAATCCCCACATTGAAGTAAACAAATTTATCAAGAATTCTTGACTTCCTGACACTTTGCTACAAACAGCTCACATTTCTTTACACATTCATTCATATATACATACATACATGCATACACAAACGCGCACACTTACACACTCATGCACACATACACACACACACGCACACACACACGCACACACACACACACACACACACACACACATGCACATATATATATATATATTACACACCCAGGACCACGCTAATAGCTAAGGAGTGGAATTTAGGTCTTCTCGGTTTTCTATG
>NC_042999.1:117956494-117976494 GCF_006345805.1 Octopus sinensis
AAGGATGACTAGCCACTTGTCCCTTAAATTTTACACTATCGTCTTAGAAAATGTTACGACATATTAAACAATGTAGTACTATATTACATTATGTTTGAATATAATCAATAATAGTTTGGTTTGATTAGGTCTAGTATCAAGGTAGCTAACTACTACCACTAGAACGTCTACAACTATGACAACTATGAATGCAACAACTAAAACACAATTTTCTAACAGTAGTACAGGACCACAAATTTTAGGTGATCAAGCATTCATTCTAGGAGTCTTTTATCGACCCTCGTAGGAATGAAGAGTCTTGTGCTACAATGACAATAATTCTAATCTAGTGCATTTTAAGCTTTGGGGTTGAAATAAACTAATCCAGTAATATGTAATGATAATCTTTATATATATAAAACTGAGAATATGTATCTGTCTGTCTGTCTGTCTGTGTGTTTCCCTAAAACTTGAGAACTACACAACCAATTTCATTCAAATTTTACACATGCCTTACTTAGGGTCCATGTAGTTTCGTGGGCAAAAAGAAATGTTCAACTTTTTGCCTAGGGCGAGCCCATAGCAATATCATATCTTCTCCACTATTTCAGTAGTACATGTTAAAAGTAAACAAAAAACATTTCTCTATTTTATGTCAGATACTTTCACTTTAACATAAAAAATAATAATAACAATTGAAGTATATGTAGTAAGTTTAATTAAAATCAAAAAAGTATAATATAATCGTAACATAAAAAAAGTAAAAATAGCAATTGGTATAAAATTGCATCCGTGACTTGAACTGAAAAGTGGTTTCTCATGAATGGGAATAATTAAAAATAAAATTAGCCTGCAGAAATGGAATAGTCCAGATGGATAATAAAAGATTAAATAAAGAAAAACTATTGTCTATAAAGTATACAATGTAGAGAAAAAAGAGATTTTCACCCACGGCGGAAATACCCAAGTGTGTTGTTATTGTGACTAGACGGAATTTTGTTGTGTAATTGATAATTATCGCGCGAGGCGTTGCCTCTCGTGTGGAAACCTTCCGAAGAGGTGAATTGACCCTCTAGTCATGGCGACTTACGCGGGGGTCACGGGAAAAAGAAGTAATGATTGCTCGATAGTCGTGAAGGATGTTTTCTTTGAGAAGAATAAACTCAAAGAATACGAAAAGCTATTCAAAAGGGAGGGTGATAGCGTGAAGCTAATCCCCCCCGCGAAAGCAAAAGAGGACAAAGAAAACAAAACTGTAACGTATAGAACCCAGGACAAAAGTACAAAGAAACTGGCAAGAGTGGAGATAGCAGAGATCGAAAAATGTCTGGGAGACATAATGGATAAATCGACCTACGTGAGTAGAGGAAAAAAATTTGGTACGGTGGAGGTGAGATGTGCAACGGAAGAAATTGCAGCCTCACTGGCTACCACTGTTCTAAGAGGCGGAAACATTCATAATGTGGCCCTCATACAAGGGAAGAAGAGGGGTCCGGGTTAAAATCCCGATATACCCCCAGAAATAAAAACAGAGTGGCTGGCACAGCTATTCTGGGAGCAGCAGAAGAGGAAGTGGAGGTGGAATCCTTTAAGGAGTCCAATGCAGTAAACTGGAGAGGATATGGGTAGAACTGTGTTTGATGGCCAAAAAAGAGGACATTGAAAGGTTCCCCTACAGAATAGAAATCGAAGACGAGAAAACCCTCAGTGTAATTGTAGAGGGTAGAAAGCCAAACTGCTACTTGTGCGGGACAAGGGGGGCACATTAAAAAAGAGTGCCCGCTATACGAATTCATAGCGGAGTACGAGCAGGAACTTGAAGAAAGGAAGAATAAGGTAAATGAAAAAGAAAACATAGAAAAGGAGACAAAACAACAAGAGAAGGAAATAATAAGTCAACGAAAGAAAAAGATATAAAAGAAAAAGAAGAAATGGAACCAAAACAGAGTCAGGAAAAGAAAAAGGAAAAGAAACAACAGGAAAAAAACAAGAGAGAGATCAGAATCAACGAAAGAAAAGACGGACGCACACAAAAAGAAAAAGAAAAGGAACATAAAACACGAGAGAAAGAGAGAACAGACAAAGACCAAAAGACAAGAGAAGGAGAGAAGAAAGAAGAAAAGAAAGCAAAAGAGAGAAAGAGAGAAACAAAGAGAGGAGAACAAGGAAGAAGTAAGCCCGAAAAGAAAAACGAGGGAAAACGTAGGACGAAAACAAGATTACTACAAGTTAATAACCTTCCATTTCACCCCTGAAATGAAGGAATTGACATGTAGTACGGAGGGACATGTGTGGGTCAACAGGATGACTGATCAGTGCAGGAGATGCTCTGATCCCCGAAGAAAGAGTCGCTGAGTTCCTCAGAGCAGCTGGAGAGAGTGTAATTTTTTACACGGGTGTTCGAATGAAGAGCGGCTGCCTGAGGGCTCAGTGATTGACTTTAGAGACTTGAAAGGTATTATGGAATACGTATAAAATTGTGAGAAGAGAGAGAAGAAAGAAGAAAAAAAAAAAAAAGAAAATATTGTAAAATATATGTGACGAAAATGTAACCTCTCGATTTCGGGGATCGAGTGGGCATTTACATCTCATTGTAAATATTCTTTCATATGTCATTTTTACTTTTAATTTTTTCCTTTTCTTGTCATTTCGCTTTCTTAATTTAAGTTCCTCGATTGTATTGTCCCCTCTATGTTCGCCCCTTGTGGGTAATAATAAAACACCACGGCGGAAATTTACCCAAGTGTGTTGTTATCTGTGACTAGACAGGAATTTTGTTGTGTAAATTGATAATTATCGCGCGAGGCGTTTGCCTCTACGTGTGGAAACCTTCCGAAGAAGGTGAATTGACCCTCTAGTCATGGCGACTTACGCGGGGGTCACGGGAAAGAGAAGTAATGATTGCTCGATAGTCGTAAAGGATGTTTTCTTTGAGATAAGAAAACTCAAAGAATACGAAAAGCTATTCAAAAGGGAGGGTGATAGCGTGAAGCTAATCCCCCCCGCGAAAGCAAAAGAGGACAAAGAAAACAAAACTGTAACGTATAGAACCCAGTGACAAAAGTACAAAGAAACTGGCAAGAGTGGAGATAGCAGAGATCGAAAAATGTCTGGGGGAGACATAATGGATAAATCGACCTACGTGAGTAGAGGAAAAAAATTTGGTACGGTGGAGGTGAGATGTGCAACGGAAGAAAAATTGCAGCCTCACTGGCTACCACTGTTCTAAGAGCGGAAACATTCATAATGTGGCCCTCATACAAGGGAAGAAGAGGGGTCCGGGTTAAAATCCCGAATATATACCCCCAGAAATAAAAACAGAGTGCTGCAACAGCTATTCTGGGAGCACAGAAGAGGAAGTGGAGGTGGAATCTTTAAGGAGTCCAATGCAGTAAACTGGAGAGGATATGGGGTAGAACTTGTTTGATGGCCAAAAAGAGGACATTGAAAGGTTCCCCTACAGAATAGAAATCGAAGACGAGAAAACCCTCAGTGTAATTGTAGAGGGTAGAAAGCCAAACTGCTACTTGTGCGGGACAAGGGGGCACATTAAAAAAGAGTGCCCGCTATACGAATCATAGCGGAGTACGAGCAGGAACATGAAGAAAGGAAGAATAAGGTAAATGAAAAAGAAAACATAGAAAAGGAGACAAAACAACAAGAGAAAGGAAATAATAAGTCAACGAAAGAAAAAGATATAAAAGAAAAGAAAGAAATGAACCAAAACAGAGTCAGGAAAAGAAAAAGGAAAAAGAAACAACAGGAAAAAACAGAGAGAGATCAGAATCAACGAAAGAAAAGACGGCACACAAAAAGAAAAAGAAAAGGAACATAAAACACGAGAGAAAGAGAGAACAGACAAAGAACCAAAAAGACAAGAGAAGGAAGAAGAAAGAAAAGAAAGCAAAAAAGAGAGAAAGAGAAACAAAGAGAGGAAACAAGGAAGAATAAGCCGAAAAGAAAAACGGAAAAACGAGGGAAAACGTAGGACGAAAACAAGATTACTACAAGTTATAACCTTCCATTTCACCCCTGAATGAAGGAATTGACATGTAGTAGTAAGGAGGGACATGTGTGGGTCAACAGGATGACTGATCAGTGGCAGGAGACTGCTCTGATCCCCGAAGAAAGAGTCTCGCTGAGTTCCTCAGAGCAGCTGGAGAGAGTGTAATTTTTTACACGGGTGTTCGAATGAAAGAGCGGCTGCTGAGGGCTCAGTGATTGACTTTAGAGACTTGAAAGGTATTATGGAATACGTATAAAATGTGAGAAGAAGAGAAGAAAGAACAAAAAAAAAAAAAAAAGAAAATATTGTAAAATATATGTGACGAAAATGTAACCTCTCGATTTCGGGGATCGAGTGGGCATTTACATCTCATTGTAAATATTCTTTCATATGTCATTTTTACTTTTAATTTTTTCCTTTTCTTGTCATTTCGCTTTCTTAATTTAAGTTCCTCGATTGTATTGTCCCCTCTATGTTCGCCCCTTGTGGGTAATAATAAAACACCACGGCGGAAATTTACCCAAGTGTGTTGTTATCTGTGACTAGACAGGAATTTTGTTGTGTAAATTGATAATTATCGCGCGAGGCGTTTGCCTCTACGTTGGAAACCTTCCGAAGAAGGTGAATTGACCCTCTAGTCATGGCGACTTACGCGGGGGTCACGGGAAAAGAAGAAGGAATGATTGCTCGATAGTCGAAAGGATGTTTTCTTGAGAAGAAAATAAACTCAAAGATACGAAAAGCTATTCAAAAGGGAGGGTGATAGCGTGAAGCTAATCCCCCCCGCGAAAGCAAAAGAGGACAAAGAAAACAAAACTGTAACGTATAGAACCCAGGACAAAAGTACAAAGAAACTGGCAAGAGTGGAGAGATAGCAGAGATCGAAAAATGTCTGGAGAACATAATGGATAAATCGACCTACGTGAGTAGAGGAAAAAAATTTGGTACGGTGGTACGGTGGAGGTGAGATGTGCAACGGAAGAAATTGCAGCCTCACTGGCTACCACTGTTCTAAGAGCGGAAACATTCATAATGTGGCCCTCATACAAGGGAAGAAGAGGGGTCCGGGTTAAAATCCCGAATATACCCCCAGAAATAAAAACAGAGTGGCTGGCAACAGCTATTCTGGAGCAGCAGCAGAGAAGAGGAGTGGAGGTGGAATCCTTTAAGGAGTCCAATGCAGTAAACTGGAGAGGATATGGGGAGAGTGAACTGTGTTGATGGCCACAAAAGAGGACATTGAAAGGTTCCCCTACAGAATAAAATCGAAGACGAGAAAACCCTCAGTGTAATTGTAGAGTAGGTAGAAAGCCAAACTGCTACTTGTGCGGGACAGGGGGCACATTAAAAAAGAGTGCCCGCTATACGAATTCATAGCGGAGTACGAGCAGGAACTTGAAGAAAGGAAGAATAAGGTAAATGAAAAAGAAAACATAGAAAAGGAGACAAAACAACAAGAGAAAGGAAATAATAAGTCAACGAAAGAAAAAGATATAAAAGAAAAGAAAGAAATGGAACCAAAACAGAGTCAGGAAAAGAAAAAGGAAAAAGAAACAACAGGAAAAAAACAAGAGAGAGATCAGAATAAAGAAAAAGAAAAGACGGCACACAAAAAGAAAAAGAAAAGGAACATAAAACACGAGAGAAAGAGAGAACAGACAAAGAAAAAACCCAAAAAAAAAAAAAAAAAGACAGAGAAGGAGAAGGAGAAGAAGAAAAGAAGCAAAAAAGAGAGAAAGAGAGGAACAAAGAGAGGAGAACAGGAAGAAGTAAGCCCGAAAAGAAAAACGAGGGAAAACGTAGGACGAAAACAAGATTACTACAAGTTAATAACCTTCCATTTCACCCCTGAAATGAAGGAATTGACATGTAGTACGGAGGGACATGTGTGGGTCAACAGGATGACTGATCAGTGGCAGGAGACTGCTCGATCCCCGAAGAAAGAGTCGCTGAGTTCCTCAGAGCAGCTGGAGAGAGTGTAATTTTTTACACGGGTGTTCGAATGAAAGGCGGCTCTGCCTGAGGCTCAGTGATTGACTTTAGAGACTTGAAAGGTATTATGGAATACGTATAAAATTGTGAGAAGAGAGAGAAGAAGAAAGAAAAAAAAAAAAAAAAAAGAAAATATTGTAAAATATATGTACGAAAATGTAACCTCTCGATTTCGGGGATCGAGTGGGCATTTACATCTCATTGTAAATATTCTCATATGTCATTTTTTACTTTTAATTTTTTCCTTTTCTTGTCATTTCGCTTTCTTATTTTAAGTTCCTCGATTGTATTGTCCCCTCTATGTTCGCCCCTTGTGGGTAGTAATAAAATCCCACGGCGGCGGAAATTTACCCAAGTGTGTTGTTATCTGTGACTACTAGACAGGAATTTGGTTGTGTAAATTGATAATTATCGCGCGAGGCGTTTGCCTCTACGTGTGGAAACCTTCCGAAGAAGGTGAATGACCCTCTAGTCATGGCGACTTACGCGGGGTCACGGGGACGGGAAAGAGAAGTAATGATTGCTCGATAGTGGAAAGGATGTTTTCTTTGAGAAGAATAAACTCAAAGAATACGAAAAGCTATTCAAAAGGGAGGGTGATAGCGTGAAGCTAATCCCCCCCGCGAAAGCAAAAGAGGACAAGAAAAACAAAACTGTAACGTATAGAACCAGGACAAAAGTACAAAGAAACTGGCAAGAGTGGAGATAGCAGAGATCGAAAAATGTCTGGGAGACATAATGGATAAATCGACCTACGTAGAGTAGAGGAAAAAAATTTGGTACGGTGGAGGTGAGATGTGCAACGGAAGAAATTGCAGCCTCACTGGCTACCACTGTTCTAAGGCGGAGGAAACATTCATAATGTGGCCCTCATACAAGGGAAGAAGAGGGGTCCGGGTTAAAATCCCGAAATACCCCCAGAAATAAAAACAGAGTGGCTGGCAACAGCTATTCTGGGAGCAGCAGAAGAGGAAGTGGAGGTGGAATCCTTAAGGAGTCCAATGCAGTAAACGGGAGAGGATATGGGGTAGAACTGTGTTTGATGGCCACAAAAGAGGACATTGAAAGGTTCCCCTACAGAATAGAAATCGAAGACGAGAAAACCCTCAGTGTAATGTAGAGGGTAGAAAGCCAAACTGCTACTTGTGCGGGACAAGGGGGCACATTAAAAAAGAGTGCCCGCTATACGAATTCATAGCGGAGTACGAGCAGGAACTTGAAGAAAGGAAGAATAAGGTAATGAAAAAGAAAACATAGAAAAAATAGAAAGGACAAACAACAAGAGAAAGGAAATAATAAGTCAACGAAAAAAAAGATATAAAAGAAAAGAAAGAATGGAACCAAAACAGAGTCAGGAAAAGAAAAAGGAAAAAGAAACAACAGGAAAAAAACAAGAGAGAGATCAGAATCAAACGAAAAGAAAAGACGGCGGCACACAAAAAGAAAAAGAAAAGGAACAAAAAAACACGAGAGAAAGAGAGAACAGAAAAGAACCAAAAAGACAAGAGAAGGAAGAAGAAAGAAAAGAAAGCAAAAAGAGAGAAAGAGAGAAACAAAGAGAGGAGAACAAGGAAGAAGTAAGCCCGAAAAGAAAAACGAGGGAAAACGTAGGACGAAAACAAGATTACTACAAGCTAATAACCTTCCATTTCACCCCTGAATGAAGGAATTGACATGTAGTACGGGGAGGGACATGTGTGGGTCAACAGGATGACTGATCAGTGGCAGGAGACTGCTCTGATCCCCGAAGAAAGAGTCGCTGAGTTCCTCAGAGCAGCGGGGAGAGAGTGTAATTTTTTACACGGGTGTTCGAATGAAAGAGCGGCTGCCTGAGGGCTCAGTGATTGACTTTAGAGACTTGAAAGGTATTATGGAATACGTATAAAATGTGAGAAGAGAGAGAAGAGAGAAAAAGAAAAAAAAAAAAAAAAAGAAAACATTGTAAAATATATGTGACGAAAATGTAACCTCTCGATTTCGGGGATCGAGTGGGCATTTACATCTCATTGTAAATATTCTTTCATATGTCATTTTTTACTTTTAATTTTTTCCTTTTCTTGTCATTTCGCTTTCTTATTTTAAGTTCCTCGATTGTATTGTCCCCTCTATGTTCGCCCCTTGTGGGTAGTAATAAAATCCCACGGCGGAAATTTACCCAAGTGTGTTGTGAGTTATTTTTTGCATGTGAAACTTTGGAAAAAAACTGTTAAAAAAAATTGTCAAAAATTGAATCGCGCGAGGCGTTTGCCGCTGCGTGTTTGAACCTTTTATAGAAGGTGTGTCGACCCTCAAGTCATGGAGACTTACGCGGGGGTCGCCACAACAAAAAGTGACGAGTCACTTAGAATAAAAGAAGTGTTCTTTAGAAAAGAACAATTGAAGGAATACGAGAAGTTCGTCAAAAGGGAGGGTGACAGCGTGAAGCTGGTCCCGCCTGTGGAAACAATAGAAGAAAAAAATAACAAGACGATAACGTATAGAACGCAAGATAGAAACACGAGAAAACTGGTGAGAGTGACGATTGAAGAAATAGAGAAATGTCTGGGGGACATCATGAAAAAAGCGACTTTTGTAGACAGAGGAAAGAAATATGGTACGGTGGAGGTGAGATGCGCAACAAGGAAAGAAGTGGCGGCCTCATTGGCTTCCACTGTCCTGAAAGCGGAAAATTTCACCATGTGGCCGACGTATAAAGGAAGACGAGGGGTACGGGTAAGAGTCCCAAAGGTGCCCCCAAATATTAAAACAGAAATGCTGGTAACAGCCATTATTGGGGCAGCAAAAGAGGAAGTAGAAATAGGGTCAATTAAGGAGACGAACGTTGTAAATTGGAAGGGATTCGGAGTCGAGTTGTGGCTGATGGCCACAATTGAAGACATCGAAAGATTTCCCTTCCAAATAGAAATAGAAAACGAAAAAACAATTAGTGTAATAGTGGAAGGCAGAAAACCGAATTGCTACCTGTGCGGCTCAAGAGGGCACATAAAAAAGGAATGTCCGCTGTATGAATTCACAGCGGAGCAAAAAGAGACACAAAGTGGAGAGAAGGAAAACGAACACGAGGAAAGAACAGCGAAAACAAGGAAAAGGAAATAACGGAGAAACAACAAGAGAAGGGAAGTAACAGCGCACTGAAGGAAAATGAAAACAAAGGGAAGAAGATAGTAGAAAAGGAGCAAAATTCACAGGGTGCAGAAGTAGAGGAGAAGGAGCCAAGGCAGAAGCAAGAGAAAGAAAAGGAAAGTACATTAAAGGAAAGAGAAAAAGCAGGAAAAGAACAAGAGAAGGAACAGAACCAAGAGAAAGGAAAAGATGGTATGCAAAAAGGAAAAGAAACAACAGGAAAGGAACTTAAGGCACAGGGTAGAGAGACGGCAGACAAAGAGCCAAAAAGACAAGAGAAGGAAAAAGAAAGAAGAGAAAGCAAAAAGAGAGAAAGAGAGAAACCGAGGGAGGAGAAAAAAGAGGAAGTAAGTCCTAAGAGAAAAACTAGAGAAAACGCAGGTACGAATAGAAAATTCAAATACTATGGAACGTTGATCCATCACAAACACTGTGAGGAGATGGAAAATTTAATAAGCGAAACAAACGGATATACGTGGGTCAGGATGGGCACCGAATGGAAAGAAACAGGTGCACTCGTCCACGAGAACGACGCCGAGGCGTTCATCGAGGCAGCTGGCGAGAACGTGTTAAAACATATGAAATGCCGACTTCCAAGGTGGCCTCGAACGATGGAAATTTACTCAGATTTGGTAGACATAATGGAGTATATATAAAAGAAAAGGTATTATGAAAACTTTAATTTGGAAATGATAAAAGAACTTTAAATTCGGAAAAAAAAAAAAAAAAAAAAAAGAATGTTGAACTTTGTAAAACTTTTTGAAATGTATGTTGAAAATGTATAAAATGTTTTATTTGAAAATATTGTTGACGAATAAAAATAAATGACGAAATGTAACCGCTCGATTACGGGGATCGAGTGGGCATTGCACCACATTGTACAAACTTCATAATTCATTATTCATTTTCCCGATTGTATTGTCCCATCTATGTAGCCCCTAGTGGGTAATAATAAAACACCACGGCGGAAATTTACCCAAGTGTGTTGTGAGTTATTTTTTGCATGTGAAACTCTGGAAAAAAACTGTTAAAAAAATTGTCAAAAATTGAATCGCGCGAGGCGTTTGCCGCTGCGTGTTTGAACCTTTTATAGAAGGTGTGTCGACCCTCAAGTCATGGAGACTTACGCGGGGGTCGCCACAACAAAAAGTGACGAGTCACTTAGAATAAAAGAAGTGTTCTTTAGAAAAGAACAATTGAAGGAATACGAGAAGTTCGTCAAAAGGGAGGGTGACAGCGTGAAGCTGGTCCCGCCTGTGGAAACAATAGAAGAAAAAAATAACAAGACGATAACGTATAGAACGCAAGATAGAAACACGAGAAAACTGGTGAGAGTGACGATTGAAGAAATAGAGAAATGTCTGGGGGACATCATGAAAAAAGCGACTTTTGTAGACAGAGGAAAGAAATATGGTACGGTGGAGGTGAGATGCGCAACAAAGGAAGTGGCGGCCTCATTGGCTTCCACTGTCCTGAAAGCGGAAAATTTCACCATGTGGCCGACGTATAAAGGAAGACGAGGGGTACGGGTAAGAGTCCCAAAGGTGCCCCCAAATATTAAAACAGAAATGCTGGTAACAGCCATTATTGGGGCAGCAAAAGAGGAAGTAGAAATAGGGTCAATTAAGGAGACGAACGTTGTAAATTGGAAGGGATTCGGAGTCGAGTTGTGGCTGATGGCCACAATTGAAGACATCGAAAGATTTCCCTTCCAAATAGAAATAGAAAACGAAAAAACAATTAGTGTAATAGTGGAAGGCAGAAAACCGAATTGCTACCTGTGCGGCTCAAGAGGGCACATAAAAAAGGAATGTCCGCTGTATGAATTCACAGCGGAGCAAAAAGAGACACAAAGTGGAGAGAAGGAAAACGAACACGAAGGAAAGAACAGCGAAAACAAGGAAAAGGAAATAACGGAGAAACAACAAGAGAAGGGAAGTAACAGCGCACTGAAGGAAAATGAAAACAAAGGGAGAAGATAGTAGAAAAGGAGCAAAATTCACAGGGTGCAGAAGTAGAGGAGAAGGAGCCAAGGCAGAAGCAAGAGAAAGAAAAGGAAAGTACATTAAAGGAAAGAGAAAAAGCAGGAAAAGAACAAGAGAAGGAACAGAACCAAGAGAAAGGAAAAGATGGTATGCAAAAAGGAAAAGAAACAACAGGAAAGGAACTTAAGGCACAGGGTAGAGAGACGGCAGACAAAGAGCCAAAAAGACAAGAGAAGGAAAAAGAAAGAAGAGAAAGCAAAAAGAGAGAAAGAGAGAAACCGAGGGAGGAGAAAAAAGAGGAAGTAAGTCCTAAGAGAAAAACTAGAGAAAACGCAGGTACGAATAGAAAATTCAAATACTATGGAACGTTGATCCATCACAAGCACTGTGAGGAGATGGAAAATTTAATAAGCGAAACAAACGGATATACGTGGGTCAGGATGGGCACCGAATGGAAAGAAACAGGTGCACTCGTCCACGAGAACGACGCCGAGGCGTTCATCGAGGCAGCTGGCGAGAACGTGTTAAAACATATGAAATGCCGACTTCCAAGGTGGCCTCGAACGATGGAAATTTACTCAGATTTGGTAGACATAATGGAGTATATATAAAAGAAAAGGTATTGTGAAAACTTTAATTTGGAAATGATAAAAGAACTTTAAATTCGGAAAAAAAAAAAAAAAAAAGAAATGTTGAACTTTGTAAAACTTTTTGAAATGTATGTTGAAAATGTATAAAATGTTTTATTTGAAAATATTGTTGACGAATAAAAATAAATGACGAAATGTAACCGCTCGACTACGGGGATCGAGTGGGCATTGCACCACATTGTACAAACTTCATAATTCATTATTCATTTTCCCGATTGTATTGTCCCATCTATGTAGCCCCTAGTGGGTAATAATAAAACACCACGGCGGAAATCAATTTTTTGCGTTATTAGTAAGTTGATATATAATTTTGCTCTCGTACTATTATCTCTGTTATTATATACTGTTGATCTACCTGTTTTTGTCTATTGTTGTCTAACGGACGAAGCCAGCCTTCGCGCGAAGACTTCGCGTTGGTGTTCCCCCCCTCAGTGGGGGAAAACTACAAGTAATTTGGATTTACCAAAGGCTTGTTATAAAGCCATTTGTTCAAGATGGAGTCCCCCATCACTTATTCGCCCGTGACGAGCGAGGATGAATACCCGGCGTTGTCGCCAAGTAAAAAAGAGGCGTTGTCGCCAAGAAAAAAAGAGGCGCTGTCGCCGAAGAAAAAAGAGGCGGCGTCGCCCAAGAAAATGGAAAAACCAGTACCAGCATCAACTCCAGCAAAAAAATTCGCTGAAGTGGCTGGGAAAAAGATCAAAAAAATAAATATAGACAATTTTAAAAAATTTGCAGACTGCGTAAAAAAAGAAGGCACAGAAGTGACTGTGGCCACAAACATACAAATACATGACGATATAGAGAAAAAAAGAATAATATATAAAACTTACGACACAACGAAAAAAATGATCCAAAAAATCGAAGAAAAAAAAATAGAGTCTTGTCTAAAACCGTTTATGGACAAAATATAAACAGAGGAAAAAGATACGGCACAGTGGAGGTGCGTTTTACTACGGAGGATATAGCGAAGAAACTATCGATGGAGCCGATCAAAGCGGAAAACATTGTCTTACTACCATTGTATAAAGGAAAAAGGACGTCAAAAATTTCAATGAACAACATACCGCCAGAGGCTGATGCTGAATGTCTGGTGGCAGCAGTGATGGTAGGTCTGGAGGAAAAAATAAACATCCTCCAGGCCACAGTGGAGGAAGAGGATTTTTGGAAAGGCCAAAAAATAGTGATAGCCATTCAGGCGGAGGTGCAAACACTGGAAGAAATTCCAGAAACGGTAAAGATTAGTGAAGACGAGAAAATAACAGTGTTCGTGGAGGGCAGGAAACCGAGGTGCTTCGGCTGCGGCAAGAAGGGGCATGTAAGGGCGGAATGCCAACCCCAACCCAAACCGCAGGAAGCACCTAAGCCAAAAGAAAAAGAAGACAATGTGTCACCAGAAGCAGCGTCAGATGGCCCAGAAGGGAAGACTGAAGGTGTGGAGGTGACGGTGACAGCAGAACCAGCGGCGGGGAAAAAAAAAGAGCGAGGAAAAGATAAATGAGGAGGGGTGGAAAAAAATTATCGGAAAAAAAAAGAAAAACGGAAACCACCCCTCCCAGAGTAATTTTAAAAAAGAAAAAAGAGTCAATGAACTCATATATGGCCGTAAAGGCAGCAAATAGCAGACTCGGAAACGTGTTGGCAGCCATGGCCAAAGTGGAGAAAGTAGAGAAAAAAAACGACTTTGTAATTTACAGAATAGGCCGGAAGGATTACGGCGGATAAAGTCAGAATTCTTCCATGACGTAGGCCCACTTAGATTGGATGTGACATCTCCACATATATTCGAGGGCCTACGTCAGACTCCCCCACGAGGCCCAGAAAAAGAGTTAGAAGAACAAGAGAAAACCGAACCACTGATATAAGGTAAGTAATGGATTACATTTATGTTGGTTGTTTGAATGTGCGCGGCCTGGGAGCAGACTGGAAGCAAGGTCGCTTCCTGCATGATATCAGGTCGCGTAATTTAGATGTTATTGTTGCTACAGAAACCCGGTTAGAGGGGCCAAGAGGTCTACTCCCGCTGTTTGACGGCTACGAGAGTTTTTTATCTCCTGGCAGTCCTACAGGCGGGAGTGGGGTGTTGGTCCTATTAAAAAGAAACCGGGTTTCTGAGAAAAAGTTAATTTTTGCAGATCCAGAAGGTAGGCTGGTCGTCATGGATTTGACGTTCAGTAACGGTAAAGTTATCAGACTGGTTGCAATTTACGCACCCAACCATACAGGGCAAAGTGATTATTTTCGTGAACTAGAAAACTTTCTTGGTACTTCGCATTCATTAGTGGTGCTAGGAGACTTTAACACAATTTGCAAAGCGGATGTAGATTATGTTGGCTCGTGTCCAGATAGAAAAGGCAACAGTGGCTTCATGGAACTGCTAAGCCGCTTTGAGCTAGCAGATCCTTATAGGCTGGAATTTCCGAACGCTCCATTGTGGACATGGTCAAACAGCGACGGATCTTCCAGGTCATATTTAGATAGAATACTAATTAGAAAAGTAGACAGTAAAATAGCTAAGTGTCCACAGTTTTACCCGATCAGCTACAGTGATCATAAAATGGTCACTTGTAAGCTTGACATAGATAAGGTTAAAAATAGAGGATCCGGTTACTGGAAACTTAATACGTCCCTTTTGGCGATTAAGGAGTACAAAGACCGGATTAGGAATATAATTCAGAGGGCACTATCTGGTACCATCATTATAACAAATGGTGGTACGCCCTCAAACGAGCCATCAAGTTTGAGTCTATTAGATATAGCATAGGAGTAGTGGCTAGAGAGGCTAGAAGGGAAACTACTCTAGTTAAGGAATTAGAGGAAGCCATGAAAACTGGCTCTGCGGCTCAGGTGGCGTCCAAGAGACTGGTGTTAAACCAGCACCTCGAGGCCAAACACATGGGCTGCATTGTCAGGGCTAGAATCCGTCATATGGGATGTGAAGGAATCAACGCCGTGAGATGGGCCCGAGTGGTGGAAGCTCAGCATGGTAACGATGCCACGATTCGATCTTTGACGAACCAACAAGGTGAGTTGATAAACGAACCCGAGGAGATGTGTGAGGCCTTTCAGGAGCACTTCGCTCAGCTTTTCGGTGAGTGCGGCGGACTGGATAGGAGGAGGGCCTTTACGGACCTACTCGACGGTCTGCCGCGCTTATCGGGGCGAGATGCGGAGGGCTGTGAAGGGCCAATCACGCCTGGGGAGGTGTTTGAGGCAATGGCGGACTGCGGCGCGGGCAAGGCGCCGGGTTTGGATGGTCTGCCCTATGAGTTATATAAGAGTATGCCAGACTTGTTCGGGCACCTACTGGCGGAGGTCTATGCGAACTGGCAGCAGAACGGGCTTATACCCAGATCTGTGCGCCGGGGAGTAGTGACTCTCGTCAGAAAGGACCCGAGCAAGGGGGAGTGCATTGATAATTTCAGGCCCATCACTCTGCTAAACACAGAGTTGAAGATTTTGGCCAAAGTGTTATCGAAAAGATTGGCGCGTGTCGCGGATGGTCTGATCGGAGAGGCACAGACATGTGCCGTTCCGGGCAGATCCATTCAGGATAATCTCCATCTAATGCGGTACACTATAGAGGGGTTTAATAGTGATTCTGGCAAGGGTGGGGCACTGGTCCATTTAGACCAATCTAAAGCTTTTGATAGGGTCGACCATCGTTACCTGGTGTCTGCCCTGGCACAGTTCGGGCTGAGCCTTGGCTTCCTCAGGTGGATTATCCAAATTTATGATAACATCGACTCGGTAGTTCGGGTGAACGGCTTCTTGTCGAAGCCGTTCAAAATCAAACGCTCGGTTCGTCAAGGGTGTCCGCTCTCCCCGCTTTTGTACGTGATGGCTCTTGAGCCATTACTGCGAAAACTGAGCGGCATCCCGAGACAGCCAGGTAATGGAAAATCAGTGTCAGCGTACGCGGATGACATCACCATCATCGTAACCGAAATGGACCACCTATGTAAAGTAGGCAAGGCCATAGAGGTTTACGAGACGGTGACAGGAGCAAAAGTTAATCGCGAAAAGTCAGTCGGCTTGCAACTCGGCACCTGGAGAGGCAAGTCGATGCCTCCTGACAGCGTCGTGGGACGTTGGACGGAGGGTCCGATTAAACTGCTAGGGGTCTGGTTCGGTCCAGACCTCCAAATAGAGAAGAATTGGGGCGAGGTAACGAGCAAGGTGGCTGCAGTAGCCAAGACCTGGTCTTGGCGGTGGCTATCCCTGAAAGGGAGGGCGGAGGTGGCCATGTGTTTATCGCATCGGTTATCACCTACCGCCTTTCCGTCGTTCCTTGCCCTGATTCGTGGTTGATCAAGTTGGAAAGACAGCTCTTCTACTTCTTGTGGAAGGGCGGGAAACCACTTGTGAAACGCTCTACTTGCTGTCAACAACCGTTAAAGGGTGGGCTAGGGATGCCTTGGCTGATGATGCGCAGACATGCGCTGAGGTTAAGACATCTGTGGCTCTACCTGGATGGTGAACGGGTGTGGTCTTCGCTAGCAAAACTGATGTTTCCCAAGTTCACTAGTTTCGGTGGATGGGAAACCTGGCTGAATCGTAGATCGAAACTTGGTACTTGGTACACGGAGTGTCGCAAGGCTCTCCTGCTATTCCGTCGCTCGGGCAACGCCTGCGGTGGGGGTTCCACCACATTCCTCTATAGAGGGTTGGTAGAGGCGGAATGTGAAGATACCTTGGGGGAAACCCTAGGTCTCGACGATAATCAGCTGGCCAGTCTGTTCCGACGTACGTTCGAGCCGAGGACACTGGACAACTTCCAGAAGTCCCTGGCATGGCAATGCTACAGAGGAGCTCTACCTGTTCGGGATAAACTCGCAAGGCACGGTGGCCAAGACAGTCCGATATGTCCAAGATGCGGGCGGGATAGGGAAACCGTCCCGCACGCGATTGTTCATTGTCCGGACGTGTCTGAGGTGTGGGTTTATGCCGAACACCTGTTGTCAGGTACACGAAGAGTACAGCTGTCGACTGAGTCGATTACAAAAATTGACCCACCGGATTTCCTCGTGAATGAAGGTAAGTTTCGTTTTCTCGTTGTAGTAGCAATTGCGAAAGAGGTGATATGGAAGACGAGAATGAAAGGTTTACAGTCAGGCAAGTTCATCTCCGGCCCTGGTTTGATGAACTATTTCATCTTTCACCTGAAAAGGAAGATAGGGCTGGAATGAATATGCCTGACTAGGAGAGTGTATGAAGAACGATGGAAGGATGTAGCACGAAAGTTGCGAGTGAAAGATACAACATAAATGTAATACCAAGTGCAACCAAAAGTATCAGTGGGGAGGCGGGGCTCGTGGGGTCCGAGCTAAACCCGCACCCACTCCACCCGTAACGTCTTCCGGTCTGTCCCATCATTCGATTTCTGTCCATTTATTGTAATTCATGAAAATTTTTAAAATTCGATTTAGTGTAAAAACCCATTCGTTTGTCTGACCCAGATTGTATTGTCCCATCTATGTTCGCCCCTTGTGGGTAATAATAAAATCACATGGAGGAAAGCACCTTCGAAAAGTGTCTTGGTGTGACCATGAAAGATATCTAATCAGAGGTGGTAAATTCGCCACAATAGAAGCAAGGTTCGAGTCAACGGAGCGTACAAGGGAGTACTCGACTCGAACTTGCAAAGTGGAAATATTTTATATCTGGGACGTAGGACGTCCCGGAAAAAGTTAAATATGCCCCCCTCCCGAAGTAGATGTAGGCTGGATTGTAGCCACATTTCTATACAAGAGGGAGGACAAGATACAATTGATTGTAATTACAAGAGACGGGCTAACAATTCCAGTCCGTTATATATTTTGAGTATTGTTATCACTAGCGATATCAAGATATAACTTTGTATTTTGTATTTTATGTGTAGATGTATATATATAGATGTACATGTAATATGTACACATATATATACACACATTTATACATGCACTAGCACTATGACCCGGCAACGACGGGTCTTTAATGCTAGTAATGTAATATTTGTAGCACTATTTAAGGTGGTGAACTGGCAGAATCGTTAGCGCGCCGAGCGAACTGCTTTGCGTTATTTCGTCCGTTTTTACGTTGTGAGTTCATATTCCGCCGAGATTGACTTTGCATGGATATAGCAACAACATGGTAGACTACAATCTTCGTCTTCACAGTTAAGTCTTTGATGTCTTTATCATCCCTTCTCCTCAATCCAAGCCCACCCTCTACGACGGTATGAATGTTCATCGCGAACTACTCTTGGAATTCTCATTTCCATATCGACTGAAGCAAGCCTATGTACTCGCCCCTTGTTGCAATGATCTTTGAAACTCCTATGGATCAGCCAGGAGTGGATACAGATATCGTTTTGATGAAGTTTGCCATGGTTTCGCTCAAAGAAACTCACCAATACCAAGCGAATCTCAAAACTCCAATATGCTGATTACAAAGTGGCACCCAGCTATTCATGCTTAGAACTGCAATATGCAGTCAATAATTTTACCAATGCGTATCACCATTTTGGGCTCACCCTAAATACTAAAAGACCTCAAATACTCATCCTGCCAGCCACGAATTCTGGCTTTCAGGATTCTAACATCGTCATTTCGGAAACACCATTTGAACAATTTAATCTTTTTGCATACCTTAGAAATATGCTCTCCACCAAATACAATTCTGAGAAAGAAGTGGAGCGAAGGAATAGGAATGGTAAAATCCAGGTAAATATTATTTTGTTTCCTTTTTTCTTTTTCCTTTTAGCGTTCTGTGGTGAAACAACTTGGCTAACTAGATCCACGATTCAGAATTGTCAGGAACCATGTTGTGCATACAATTACATTTGGCTCCCGAAAAGTTGGCATAATTTTTAAAACTCCAAAATGTATGATTCAGCTGGGGTCCCAAGTTTCAGTGCAACGATGGATGCGTTAGCATTTGAAGGGTTATGCTGTTTCCCTCAAACAAGAGCAGAGAAGTCACATCTGATGGCGTATTTGAAATCGGTGCCCCGAATATTTCCAATAAAGGTGTAAATCTTATGGCAGTGTAATGGCTAGAGGAGGTTATATAATGGATTGTATTGAGTCTACAGGAATATTAAAGCAATTTCAGTAGCATTTTATTGTAATGATAACAGAAGCATAAGAATCAATTTTGAAACCAGTAAGAACAGTCAGAGTATAAAGTGCCACAACTAAATACCACAAGCCATATTTTCTTGCATTTTATCGATTATACCATCCACCAGTTTTACCAATTTTAGTGCCAGAGTAGTATAATAGAGTTGATATAATCACCATAGATCTTCTTTCTCCATAAAACTGTAACTTTGCAATTATGCTAGAAATCTTTTGTCAACTGCGGCAAGATTTAAAAACCAAGTATAGCTGGTCGTCAAAATTTGTTGGCTGCTGCTGTCGATAAAATGATGTACCCTACCAGTCACTAATTGAGAAGAATACTGCTTGTTGTTTGCCATCTACAAATTCTGGCACTATGTGTATTGTTAGCAATCAGTATAATTGTATGTGCCATTTTTAATTTGTTTTTCCTATTGTTTAGCAGTATATCAACCTGGACGTGCAGAACTAACATCAAAGACTTTTCTGGTCGAATGACTTCATTATTTTCTTTCAAATACTGAACAATGTGTACCATATTATCTAATGTGCCCAGCCATTTTAAGATCATTCATTTGAAGAGGAAGACTTATTTGGCATTTCTATTAAAAAGGAGCAGCAACATGCAGGATTTCTTGTATATATATATACATATCTACATATATACAACTAATGTAGGATAAAATTTTTTCGAGAGAAAATTTTATCAATGGCCAGCACTTAGTGCTTGCTTTTTCCATGGGTATGAGTAAGTATTTCATTTATATCTCACGTATTTATCGCTGAAGAGGGGAAAATTCTTATGAATTAACACCGAAATTGGGACCAATACGGTAATAACGGATTTTTTAGAAATTTCTATCAGTTTGTTTCGAGACGCATAAATTATAATGATTATTGAAAATTTTGTCTTTTTTTCGGCATATTTGGCATTAGAATTTTTCTTTTGCCCTTATTTTGTAAATATATATATATATATATATAGGGAGAGTTACACGAAAAAAAAAACAAAGACGAAGACAGGTGGTGTACAAAACAAACAGATGTATTAGTATAACGCTCAGGAATTGAAAAATTCTTTTACGTTTCGAGCCTACGCTCTTCTACAGAAAGGGACACAGAAAAAAACAAGGAGAGAAAAATATATATGTATATATATATA
>NC_042999.1:117983994-118016494 GCF_006345805.1 Octopus sinensis
GATGGTTAACCTAGGGTACATCTTTGTTGGTATATACTATCTGTTATTCATTTTCTACTCTTTTCGTTTTATTCAAATAAATCCTACCCCGCTGCTTTGTATCTCGTGTTTGTAGTGTCCAAGAGTAAGAAAATTATTATTAATTCTATTATTATTATTATTATTATTATTATTATTATTATTATTATTAGTAGTAGTAGTAGTAGTAGTAGTAGTAGTAGTAGTAGCAGCAGCAGTAGCAGTAGTAGTAGTAGTAGTAGCAGTAGTAGTAGAGCTGCGAGCTAGCAAAATGTTTAGCACGCTGGACAAATGATTAGCGGTATTTTGTCCGTCTTTACGTTCTGAGTTCAAATTCCACCGCGGTCGACTTTGCTTGTCATCCTCTCGGAGGTCGATAAAATAAGTACCAGACACGTACTGTAGTCGATGTAATCGATTGACATATCCACCCACCCGAAATTTCAAGCCTTCTGCTTACACTACAAATTTCTTTTTTTTTTGTTTTTTTAAATATATGTCATTATATGTAAACTCCCACATTTGATGTTTGTCTTTGTATTGCCTCCTTCGCTCTGGCATATATAAAATCAAAAAATTATTATTATTTTCTCATTTCATCATATGTAAACTCCACCACCACCACTTTATGTCTGTCTTTGTATTATCCCCCTCATCCTTCGCCCTGGTGGCAAATAAATGAAATCACCAGCAACATCATCATCATCATTATTATTATTATTATTATTATTATTATTATTATCATTATTATTATTATTATTATTATTATTATTGAGTGAGAGAGCAGTTCATGCCATCAAAGTGACACTGGGGTACAAATATACGAAGCCCAGTATATCCATCATGACTACCCGTCTGATAAGGGTACACCAGGCACATGCATCACAACCATATGTGCACGACATGGTGATCTCATAACAAGATAAACAGCGCATGACCTTGCGGGTGGGGCCCAGTTAGAATTTTCTTCTGGTTGGGTAACCCATCCCACTCAAAAGGTCCCTGATTAAGGGTTGTTTAAGGATGTTGAATGAACCACCCATGTTTCCAGAGGTGAATCATTCAAACCCCAAAGAATCCCTCTCAACACATGGCTATGATGCTCCCCCACTACTTCTACTCGTGATCAGAGATGCACATATCGTCAGCTACTAAGGGACATGCTCAACTGGTTACGGTCAAACAAATGACAAGCAAATCTGTGGTATTGAGCTGAATATTTACTGTAGCCCATCTTTGATTATTATTATTATTATTATTATTATTATTATTATTATTATTATTAGTGGTGATCGGGGTTGTAGTGGTAGGAGTAGTAATAGTAGTTGACCTCCTTCTCCTCCTCTGCCACCTCCACTTCGTCCTCCTTTTCATCATCATCATTGTTGTCGCTAATCTTCATCTTTATCATCGTTATTTCGTGGTTGTGTTGTAATATTTTAAAACTTGTGGCGTGTTCTGTCACTTCATCATCTGCGACGAGCCCTTGGGTGCCGAAATGTGCATTTGTGCACTACTACTACTACTACTACTACTACTACTACTACTACTACTACTACTACTACTACTACTACTACTACAAATAATAATAATAATAATAATAATAATAATAATAATAATAATAATGACGATGATGATGATGATGATTTTTTATTTACCACCAGGGTGAAAAATGAGGGGAATAATACAAAGAAAGATGTCAAGTTTAGGGGTTTACATACAATGAAATGTGATAGAATAAATATATATATGAAAATAAATGTATAGAAAGTATAGACAGTATAAAACAAGACAGAGAAGAGAAGCATACATGGTATACTATAGTAAAACTAAAATAAAATAAAAGTGTGTGTGTGTGTGGGGGGGGGGTGATGATGATAGTGTTGGGGTCCTCCTCACACAAGAGGACCTCTAGGGGTAATCGTGTAATTCCTTGAACAGCAAGGGCAGGTGCCCTCTTTAATTCCTGTTCTGTTGATATTCTTGTTGTTGATGTTGCTGCTGCTGCTGCTGCGACTGCCGCTGCTGCTGTTGCTGATGATGATGGTGGAGGTGGTGGTGGTGGTGGTGGTGGTGGTGGTGATGTTATTACTGCTGTCATTTCTGATGCTTGGTAATGACTGAAATGTCTGGTGTGTCAGTTTGATTCTTACTATATATGTTTGATGGGTCAGTTAGTTAGTTAGTTAAACGACAATACCCTTGTCAGTCAGCCACCTCTCTCCTTTTCCTCTCACCTCCTTGTCTCCTTCTTCTCCTATTTTTTTCTACTGTCTGTCGGTATGTTTCTCTTCCCCCTTTTAGTCTGTCCATAATTCCCTCCTTCTCTCTCTCTCACTATCTATCTATCTATCTATCTATCTATCTATCTATCTCAATTTTTATCTTTCTCATGCACACTTACACACACACTCACACACACACACACGGACACACACACACGCGCGCACACAAACATACGCACACAGATACGCATAATTGCCACATTTACGCTTTGGGTTTATTAATCGAGTCACTACTACATTTGATCGCTTTTCGCCTGCTTCCTTCACTCCTACACTCTTTCCCGCACAGTGTCTCCATCTGTCTGTCTACCTGCTTGTCTGTTTGTCTGTCCATCTCTGTGCGTCTCTCTCTCTTTCTTTCTTCCTTCCTCTCTCTCTCTCTCATTTATACTTTCACTTTCTGGCAAACTGCTTCTTTGTGTCTCGGGCATATTATATCTAATACACATATACACCCAGTTCTCTCTCTCTCCCTCTACTTCTCTCTGTCTCTCTGTCGCTGTTTCTCTCTTTCGTTCACTCTCCCGCCTATGCATTTTCTACCATTCGTACTGCCACCTGTTTTCGGCACTCGCGTTACACTGACCGTACAGCACAATAACAACAACCGCCAAGTCACAACTGCTGCCATCATTACAACGCTCTTTCTACTAGCACACCGCTACCATCAGCATCATGCAACTACAATTACGGCCATCAGCCCCTTACATCACAACCACCATAGCCCTGCTAACTTTACAGTAATACCACTACAACCACCGCCAACAACAACAACAGCACTACCTCCACTACAATACCAACACTATCACATTACAATTAGGCACTATCACTCCAAACACCTGTTCCCACCCTAGTACTGACACCTTACCGCTTCTATAACCTCGACTGCCACCATCACCACCATCACTACTTTAACCTTGGTATCATTAATACGATCACAAATTGCTAAAACAAGAACAACAGTAACAACAAAGAGAACTTAGTAGGAACCAACAAAATAAAAGTAACAAAAAAAAAATAAACATTCAAACCGAACGAAAACAAGCTTTATCAACAACTAACGCAAGACTACCACGACCACTACCACTTCACTACTACTACTACTACTACTACTACTACTACTACTACTACAACAATTACTAAAGCACTACAGCAGGGATCACCATCACCACTAGAAGCCACTGCAGCATTGAAAACATTATTACAACTAATACCAGCAGCAGCAGCAGCAGCAGTAGCAGCAGCGGCATCAGCAGTAGTAGTAGCTTTACCAAAAGCTAGCACCACTATCGACACATTATCGATACCACCGACAGCAGTATCAACAACACCAACAGTAACAGAACCATTAACCAACATTACTATAACTAGTATTAGCGCCACTACTATCACTACTACAATTACTACCACCATTGTCACTACCATCACTACCATTACCACCACCACCACCACCACCACCACACACGCAAAAGAAAAAAAGAAAAAATTCCAGCGCGACCATTACCACTTTCACTACGGCTACGACGACTACTACCACCAACACTCGTACCAACATCACCATTTCCAGCCACGTCAACACCAGGTGTCAACAAAATGGGGACTTCCGAATATGGTGCGGTATTTTTCTATTGTTTACCAAAATGCCTTAGATGAAATAGAAAGTTCCTCGATTTGTGTACAAAAGAAGGAATGTATGTATACAAACGAGGAACAACCGGTGTATATTTATACATACTTTTATATATATGTATGTGTACATCTACACATGTATGTATATATGTATATCTATGTACGTATGTAATGTATGTACGGAAAGCCCTTACGCCAAAAACCTTCTCTACTCTCACACGGTCCACCACATGCTTACAAACAAAATACTCACATAGACACACTCACACAAACAGCATAGATGAGTACTCGCTCGCACATTCATGCAAACACAATCAAACATATGCGTGTATATATGTGTTTTGTATAAATTGTATGTGTACATAACAATTAACCCGTTGAAATCGTTTTACTGACGCTAAAAGTTTGACAAGTTCCTATCATGGTAATTTCTTCATAACGAGAACGACTTCCATTATTCTAAATTCTCATCCTCGTCCTTTCTCTTTCACCACATTTTCTCAACGTTGTTGTTGTTATTATTATTATTATTATTATTATTATTATTATTATTATTATTATTATTATTATTATTATTTATTATTATTATTATTCCTGGTGTTATTGTTGGTTCAGTTCGTTGTTGTTAACGCGCTGTATTGGATTTGGATGCTTACTTGGAAGTGTTGAAGTTCGCTTATATTACTAACACTTATAGAATGGAATGAACGGCACCTCTTCTGATATGCTGCCACTAAAAACAGAAAAATAAAGCAAACTTTTCATGGTCTGTACTTGTGTAAGAAAATCAAAAACAGCAAACACCATATCTTTTTTAACACGTTTTGAAAATTTAATTTGATATTTTCCTGTACGTATTATTTTTCTATTTCACCTGAACCGGTCGTTTTTGACAGACGTTATTTACATCAATGTTTAACTGAAGTCTTTTCCGAAAGTGTTTTCTTACCTGTTACTACCACAGCGGTTGTTTTGCTTGGCTGACTTGATAACCATAGCAATAGAAAGAGGGGGGAAAAGTGAGAGAGAGAAAGAAAAATCAGAAAGTTGAAGTGAGAGGAAAGGAGGAAGAGTAAAAGAGAGTAAGAAAAAAATAAAGAAAGAAGAATGACAGAAGAACAATATAAAACAAGAGTAGCTAACTGAAGAGCAGGAAGTAGAAGTAAATAGAAAAGTGAAATAGTAAGAGTGAGTGAAGAAGTCGGACAGGCAGACTGACAACGAGGTGGTTGAGAAAGATATAGACAATAAGAGAGAGAGCGAGGGGAAAACGAGAGAGTATGTATGTGTGTGTGTATATATGCCAGAGAGCACGAGGGAATGAGAGTCAAAAAAGGATGAGAAGGAAAATAGTGAAAACAACAGACCTTCTGTGAACAGGAGGACAGGAGTATTACAAAATCCTGACTTGTTTCCCTCCCAAACAGAATGAAATGTTTGCATTATCAACACATCCACGTTCAGTGGGAAAACACTCGATTCGTAATATTCGAGTCGAGTACAGGTTCCACCAGTCGAATTTTCTATGGATGTTCGCTGCTATGATTTTGTTTTCTGTTTTCAAAAGCAATATTTCAGCTTTGAACAGCAATGAGTTTCTGGGTACATCAGCCCCAACCAGGCAAATACAGAATCGGTCAGCTATGTCATTCAATAACCTTTCTTCCTTTCCACATGCTACTCACACTTCACCATTGCATTCCTCATTAAACAGCAAAACTTTGACAATTATTTTGCCAGACCCAGATTTCTGTAATCTGACGTTATTAGAAAAAATTAAAACCTGGACCAAAAACATGGCTAGTCAAATGCAATATACACTTTCACCGTCCCCGACAGCTTCTGCTACGGATAAAATAGCAGCGAACTCTTCAAAATCATCTAAGATGGAAATTAAAAAGGCAACCCCAAAGTTTACTTTCAAATGGCACACATTCTGCGAGGTCCATGCAAACAACCAAGGAAGAGAAAATATAGATATTTTCGAAAGGCCAGATGTAGCCCTCTATAAGCTATTTGAAGATCCCGGAACTTGTATCGTGCTCAGCTTGCCAAAAAGACAAGAATTGCCACTAAGATATGTCGATCGTAACCAACATTGGCAAAACTTATATCCTCAACAGGATGAAAAATCTGGAAACAAAGAGGTTTTTGATATCTGGAGTATAGAAGACTTACGAGTTCCTCAGGAGGATTTTTACCACAATGTTCTAAGCTTAGCTCCTGTATGGCAAAAACCTTATATCGCAGCTAATGGTGATGTTATCGTTCGGGATGTCAGAACCCCACATATTATCAGCTTGGTGCCTAAGATTTTACAAATAGTGAAGGCATTAAGTGTCATATTTGACCACTTCCATTGGCAACATCTAGTAATCATTAGTAACCAAGATGGATATTGGTTGGAGTTTGCCAGAAAAATGTTTGTAGAGCTTGTTTTACGCCACTTTTATGTAAAATCTTTCATATTTGAAACGGATAAATTACTAACCGCAACTGAGGGTCATGAAGAAAATATCACGAATTTGGACAAAGGTGAGTTATCTTTAAATTCTTTATTACTCATCCTAATCACTAATCTATTTTAAATCTGTATTGAATCAATATTTGTGTCTATTACACATTTTGGCTGTACTTTATTAAAATTGACACATAAAGAATCTATTAGAAGTACCAGTAACTTAACTTCAAAGTTCTAAAACTATCTAATATTAGAGACATGTGCAAACTATTAGCAAACAGGACTTGATGTAGGAACGGGCAAAAATTCATAAAATTTTCCAATAGTTCCTACATGTCCTTGCCTAAATCTGTAATCAATGATTCCCCGTCCGCTATCGTCGCGTGTTATTGTATACCCAGGTCTATTGTCATCCAATAAATTCTTCTTTTTGTTTTAAAACTGAAAAATATGTGAGTTAAGGGAGATCTTTCTGCTATTTTGTCATGTCGATTAACCAGTAGGCGTTTGTTTGTCTACCTTTTTTTATAATTAACGAACATCAAACGCACTAAAAGTAGCTTCTACATGATAACTCGGTTCACTGGAAATGACTACAAAGTATCCTTCAAATCTAACACTATCGTCATAAAGGAAAGAACACATTTGATACTATAATCTTAAACACTTCTAAAAGAAAAAAATGGTCAAAGATGTGTTATAAGAGCTGCTTAGTCAGATCTGACCAGCTTGAGGTTAAACAACAACGACAATGAGAAATGGGCCAATGAAGAAACCTCTACGTGGTCACTTGATCTGTTAGATGTAGCACTGGTGTCACAGATAGAAAACTAAAGAAAGAAATCTCCTTTGAGGGAAATCTCCTTTGTATCATACACCATCATCAAAAACAAAATACACCTTAAATAAGTAGTTATAGATAGATTAGCCGTAAAAAGACGAAATGGTATTGGTTAGAATCTTCAATCATAAATTTGTTCCATAAAAGTCTGTCTGGAGTTAACCAATAAAGATGACAGATACAAATATTAGATTTAGTTGGGTGGTTGGTTGGGTTCAAACAAGGAAAAATCAAATGAAATTCAAGTTATTGGAATGTGATTTATTTCAATAAACATTAAAATTGCAAGACCGTGAACTCTCTTAAGTCCAGTCCGTGAAACACTGACAAATGGCGTGGGACATTATTAGAAATGAAGGAACTTAGAGAGAGTTTGAAGTTTGAACAAGACTAAATGTCACCAAAATATTTGAAATGTATTAGTTAATGAAAACAACTATTACTTTTCAAAATAAAGTAAATTAACTGTCAAAACAACCGGAATACGAGCGTGTACACATATTCAAATATACACAAGTATACATACGCTCATACGTGCATTCACACGCGCGTAGTCATTCAAACTGCTAGAAATAGCATTCAAATCATCGTCAAATAGCACTCTACTTTTCTGAAAATGAAGAGGTGTATTGGATAAATAAGGGCTTACATACACAATGCCGGAGAAAACAACGTGACTGCCTTATCGGAAAGGTTTTTTAAAAAAAAAACCGAGTGTGCTCGGTTTGAACTGAATTGATCTGGCGCTTATCAATAACATCAACAACAACAATAATACAACTACAACGCAGTCATTAATATTGGATATAATTTAAAACAGCTTTGACCGTTTTCTATTTCTACGATCTGATACTCTCTAACATAGGAGCATCACCACATTGATGTACATGTTGTTTAGAACCGTTATGGCTGTTCTTGTTTCGGCCTTGGTCAACCCTGACCGAACGGTTCCGTGATTAAAAGTACTCGAGCTGTGTTTATCCCATCGTTCTTCTTTTATTTCCTTTAAAAAAGTGTATCTATGTTATATTACTCAACATGTGTGAAGGCATGTGGCTAAGTGGTAAGGTGATTCGGCTCGCGATCGTAAGATCGAGAGTTCGATTCCCGATGACGCGTTGTGTTCTTGAGCAAGACACTTTATTTCATGTTGCTTCAGCACGTTCAACCGGCAAAGATGAGTAGTATCATCCTTGTCACATTCTGTGTCACGCCGAATCTCTATGGGAACTACATCAACGGTACGCGTGTCTGTAGAGTGCTCAAATACTTGCACGTTAATTTTACGAGCAGGATGTTCCGTTGATCAGATCAAGTGGAACACTAGCCGTCGTAACTGACGGAGTACAAGTTATTCAATGTCCTTTATTTTTAAAGCCGTAAAGTATAACTTGAAGATTTGGCTGCTATTTCCAGCAGCTCGAGTGTCAAGCTAAAGGCTCAATTGTTTTATTGAAAAAGAAAACCAAATCACTGTTTACTATAAAAGCAAATATTTTCCTCCATTACATATGAAAAAATATTTTATCATTTACACTATTCTTTTTTTTTTCCATTTTCAGCTTATTGTAGAGTTTCATTTTGTTCATAGAAAATGTATAAAACAAATATAGCATTGTATGGGAAAAAAAGCATGCGAAATCTATCCTAGTATATCCGAGCATACAAGGAACCATAAAAAATAGATATATAAATAAATAAATAAATAATGTCTAAATTCCAATAAAACAGAGTTACCATTTATACGAATATATACGTATTAATGTGTGTGTGTGTATTTATAACTTTTTAACATATAACATATAATCATATCTATTGTGTGAGTATCTATATGCATGTATGTATGTATGTATGTATGTATGTATGTATGTATGTATGTATGTATGTATGTATGCATGTATCTCTGTATGTACATATATACATGCATACATATATATATATATATATATATATATATACAATGCATATATATATATATAAATATATATATATACATACATATATATAGATAGATATGTATATAAACATATATATATATATACACGTACCTATATATCCTTATATATATACATATATATATATATATATAAGGACATATAGGTACGTGTATATATATATATGTTTATATACATATCTATATATACATATCTATATATATGTATGTATATATATATATATTTACATATATATTTATATATATATGCATTGTATGTATATAGTTAGGTATGTATGTATTGAAATAATCTTCATGTCGATTTAAACGCTAACAAACGAAAAGTAGATAAATAAACAATACACAGATACATTAAAAATAATGTAAGTGGCATGTGTTATAAATATTGCATGATTATATCTTATTTGAGCATATATGTCTATGCATACTTACAAGCATACATACATATATACATACATGCTATATATATATATACATACATACATACATATATATATATTAATATATATACATATATGTATATATGATATATGCATTCCTGGGTGTATATAATAATAATAATAATAATAATAATAATAATAATAATAATAATAATAATAATAATAATAACTTCAGGATTAAATGAAAACCGGAGAAAATGACATATCTATATATATATATAATTTTAAAAACGAGTGGTAAATAAACATACAAACATATACTAAATACACACACGAACAGAAAACACAGTAGTTCACCAATTCCTCTTCAGTTATCGGCCAGAGGGTTAAGCGCAATTTCGTCCATTATCGATAATATCGCTTCCACTCTGAAGACACCGACAAGAAACTGGGAATGGGACTAAAACATAGCAAAAGGAGGCGGATTCGAGACGAGACCGTTAGTGAAAGGACGTGGGACGAAAACAATAAACAGAATAAAGTCCATACGAAAAGGCAGCGACTATCGTTTGTAGGAGACGACAAGGTATCATATTATGAACGAATAAAAAATCCACAGACATGAGATATTCCACTTCCATATTTCATTCCAACTTGTTTTCCTCTTAATTATATGTTCTTCCTATCTTGTTATCTGTCCTTGTTGAGAGCATTGAATCAAATGAAGTTCTCTTCTCTCTATTTCCCTTGTCTTGATACTTTTGCTAACAACAAAACTGCATTCGCTCTGCGTCAGAATTGAAAACGTCCTGAACCAATCTGAACCAAGTCTAAGTGCTTTCCGATCAATGTACGTGGCACCCATCATATCTCGGTGTGTAAGTGAATAGAGGGTGTCGTCAATTTCTGCTTCTACTTTCCACCTCCAGGCTGTTTTTACATCTGGCGAATTACGCCTGATTTCTGTATTCTTAGACCCTCTTAAAATCATCACTCACTGTTCGTGCCTTCTCTACTTTATAAATTTCGACGATTGCTGCCAGTGGTAATTCTTCAATGTCCGAAGTAGACCTAGTTATTTTCTAATGAAGACTTTGTATTTTGCTCTATGATTTGAACTCGTGATAGTGCCACCATGTATATATTAACAGTGGCCACGAAAGGCAAACTGTAGACACCGCATTTCAAACTTGCCTTTGAACCATCAGTTACTGTTAGTTCATCTTCAACTTGCTTCATATCTGCAACCTGCGATCCTATTTGACATTGTTCCAGAGTATACACGCCCCAAGCTCTTAACAGGTTCTTCCTTGACTATTGGAATGCTTTCTCCTGATGTTTTAATTCCACTTCTTTCTTTTTTGCACTCCCATACTAAATGTCATGCTGAGCGACTTTTTGCCCTGGACCGCATCCTTGATCACTTTATAAGCTCGTCTAGACTTGAGAAGGCATTCTACATGATCCGTTATTCTACTGACAGAAATGTGAGGTCATCCATGAAAGTCTCCTTAGGTGATTGAATACGGACCATTTGTTCCGAAAAAGTCTGTCCCTTTCAAAATCTGTCCAGTAAGCGAAGGCGTCAACTGGCAGCACTTGCATAAACCATGTGACAGATATTGTGCAGCCAGGAGCAATGCCACTCGGGCGGTGCCAGCCTGTTGTGAAGTTACCAGATGTAAGTCTCATCACGAAGCTCATATTTCTTCATTAATTTTCTTACTTTCTCCGGTATGTGGAAGTGGTCTATGGCTCTCATCAGCAATTCGTGTAGCACTGACCCAAATGCATAAGCTAGATCAAGCCATACCACGTTCAAACTTGTTTTGTTGTTTGGCATCCTTGACTGCTTTCCAAATTGTAAGAGCATGTTCAGCACACGCACACACACACACACACCACACACACACACACACACACACACACACACACTGATACCTTGTTAAATCTTACTAATACAGAGAGAAATGTGTTCGATTTAGGTGACGGTCAAGTTAACTCACTAGTAGTGCTTAATATTCTATACTATACCATTTTGTAGTGTTGAATATGAGAAATAGTTATAAAATTGTATAGTATTCTATAATAAAAACATGAAAATATATTGCATAAAGATATTTCACATTATAGAATGTAAAAATTGAGGCCGTAAAGTGTGACATGTGTTACATGAAATATGAATTTGATGAGGTTGAATTGTTAAAGGTGATAATTTGACATAAAAAGTTAGTAGAGATAATTGTTCCTCTGTAGCTTCCACCCACTTGTAAAAGTATGAGGTGACTGAGGGGTCACCTAGTCAATATGAAGTGGTGTTAATATCATCAACAGTTTTAGCAGCTGCAGCAGATTTGAGATTAATTGATTTGAAGAATGCAAATTCTTGTTAATGAATCCCCTAGAGTATCTATGGTGTTCATATTATGGTTAAACAGAAATTTCAGTTTGATATTTTAATATATGGTGTTATTAAGAGATTCAAGGAATCATTTTATAACAAGAGATGATAGAATATCTCTATCCTCAACGAGGATTATGTCTGATAATTTTTTTTTCGGTCAATTCTTGATCTCCAGAGTTATATTCTGTTTTCTTACTAGGATCTGTTGCCGTCTATAACACCTGAAAATAATATACCTAGAATCTTTGAAATTGATGATTACCTTCACATCGCGGAGAAGTACTTTTCCAGCATTGGTTACAGCGGTTGTATTTATTGCTTTCCATGAAGCCACAAAATTGAATATTGCAGACCTAAGATTGTGGTTCATGTAACCAAGTATACTTTATCTTTGTGATTCTTCCTCAAGCGAATCCTTTTCTATCAATATGAACCCTTAGTTCGAATATTTTCGATGGTTATAATTACATCTTGATCCATTGGTTAGTTTGTAGTTGTAATATTAGGTGGTAAGAAAAGACACCTCAATTTATCATCATCATGGACATGCTTGGTGAACATGCCTCTAATCAAAAATTATTGGCACCTTGTGCTCATCAGCAGAAAGTTTGAGGATATTTTCCAGTAGTTTCGATGTGCAGGCTTAAAATGCCGGAAAAAAACATTATTAAAGATATAGAGGCTGAACCATGATTTTTTGGCGTATGATGTTTTTCAAAACTCACAACCGTACTAATCTTCCACCACTGCAAACTCTGTTGAGTTAATACTGTCTTTATTCATACAGTACAACACCGAAAAATGTTCCTTAGTATATTTACGACTCGATGTGTAGGATTTATTCTTGAATATTTCGATTTTGTAGGGAAATTGCCAAGATACAACCCCGTTTCATCTCCATAACACACTTGGGAAGTTCAGAACACTTTACAGCTAATTATGACGCCTAAAATATTTCTGGTTGGGTCGATTTACAGTGACTTATTGGTTATATGCTCACAAAGGGTAATTTTATTACAAGTTATTTGGCCATAAGTACTGGTCACTTGCTTTGAAATTTTGCTGATGATATGTCGAGTCATTTTGCCAGTCGTACTGGATTTCTACATCAAGGACATTGGTATCACAGGATCCTTGATGGAGAAACCAATCCATTACAGTCTCCGCAAGATTTGTATATTTTGTAACTCTGATATGCTTTCTTGCATTAACAGGTGATGATTTAGGGCTTGCTTTAATATAATATTTCAAACAAACTGCCGTGAGGATTTTATGCTTGCTTTTGCTTATGCCCAAGACAGTTTGCTTTTTAACACCATACTCTTCTCAAACTTTCGTTACTGAACCACCATTCCTTAACTATCTTACTAATTCACGTTTATGATTCACAGATAGGGCCACATGTCTTTAGACTAATACTGTTCATTGAAGCTATGATGTAAAATACAAAAATGTAAATCGCCTAAAATGTGAAATATCTAAAATTTTAGGGCAACACCAATTGTATAATAGAGCGTCTGGTGGTATTTTCAGTGTTCCATGTGCTACTATACTGAAGGTAGTAGTCTTGCATAAGCATTACTCAAAAATAAAATTAAAACTTTAGATTATTTCGTTTTGGTCTCTATTTCTTGGTGTGTATCATTATATTTCAAAACAAATTAACACCAGAAAATTATAACAAAGAAACACTGCAGCGTAAAATCACACATTTCTGATGAAATGAAGAGCTAGAAAATATATTTAGTACGGATTGCACAATTCGAGCATTATTTTACACGTGCGAGATGACGTAATTAAATGATTTAGTAATTCATTAAGCTTCTTTCCATTTTTGTTACACGCTCACACATGCACATTCTCACACATACATACTTACATACATACATGCATACATACATACATGTGTATGTATGCATATATATATATATATTATATAAAAGGGCTTAGTAAAATAAATTACTTTGCCGCATACTGAACTCATTAGAAATAGTAGCTAAAAAAAACTTTTTAAAAACTATTTCTAATACTTAAAGAAAACCTCTCTCATATAGTCTTTGCTCAATTCAACTCACGAAAGTATGGGGGTAAAGACATTAAAAATCAAATGCAAAGGTTATTTGAGAACTTACGTTTCAAGATTAGTCAACTCGACATTTCTATCATCAGCTCAGAACTCCTTGGTTTGGATTTGAAAACACTGAAAGTGGGAGCATACCCTTTCGGCTTCTTATCGCTTCTGAAGATCTGCTCGAAACTAACAGTGCCAGCAAACTCAAATATGCAAGCGAAGAATTTCTGCTCTCCCCTTTCCACCAGCGTGGGTTAAAATCAGTAAACACTATGCTTTTTTCGGTAAAATCCGAGGCATTAATAGAGAGAGATGAATTATAATTTCAACAATTGAGGGTAAAATTAATTACTTATTAATCAATTTCACCAAGTATTCAGTATGCAAAGGGACCATTTAAGGCGAATTCAAATTATTACATTATATAAAAGGGCTTAGTAAAATAAATTACTTTGCCGCATACTGAACTCATTAGAAATAGTAGCTAAAAAAAACTTTTGGTCCCTTTGCAAACTTTGCATACTGAATACTTGGTGAAATTGATTAATAAGTAATTAATTTTACCCTCAATTGTTGAAATTATAATTCATCTCTCTCTATTTAATGCCTCGGATTTTACCGAAAAAAGCATAGTGTTTACTGATTTTAACCCACGCTGGTGGAAAGGGGAGAGCAGAAATTCTTCGCTTGCATATTTGAGTTTGCTGGCACTGTTAGTTTCGAGCAGATCTTCAGAAGCGATAAGAAGCCGAAAGGGTATGCTCCCACTTTCAGTGTTTTCAAATCCAAACCAAGGAGTTCTGAGCTGATGATAGAAATGTCGAGTTGACTAATCTTGAAACGTACGTTCTCAAATAACCTTTGCATTTGACTTTTTAATGTCTTTACCCCCATACTTTCGTGAGTTGAATTGAGCAAACACTATATGAGAGAGGTTTTCTTTAAGTATTAGAAATAGTTTTAAAAAAGTTTTTTTTAGCTACTATTTCTAATGAGTTCAGTATGCGGCAAAGTAATTTATTTTACTAAGCCCTTTTATATAATGTAATAATTTGAATTCGCCTTAAATGGTCCCTTTGCATACTGAATACTTGGTGAAATTGATTAATAAGTAATTAATTTTACCCTCAATTGTTGATATATATATATATGTGTGTGTGTGTGTGTGTATATATATATGTATATATATATGTGTGTGTATATATATATATGAAGTTTAATGGCCATCACTCTTCTTATCTGGAAGAAATCAACAAAATATTTCGTTTCTTCATTTGTAATAAAATTTTGTAGCTTCAGTTCAATCACGACGAACTCTATACCATCCTTTAAATAAAATACCCAATGACGCATTTACATCAAACTGATCGTAATTTCTTATAAATATAATTATTATAAATATGCACTTTTATTCTGGAAAATTAAGGACTTTAATTTTTTATTAACGTAATACCATAAATTTGCACTTAGATTTGTTGTTAAACAGGCGTTCTTTTTCTTATTTTAATGCGTATTTGGGAACTTACATGTTTAATCATAAAAGTTGTGGAAAATTGCAAATATTGAACCACGAGGAAATTTTGTATGGTTTTAATGTCAGATTTTAAAAGTAACGTTATAAACGGAAAGACGCTTACTTTTACTGCTATGCTTCTTTTATTTCTTCTAGGACGATACTAGCCATAAAGGTTACATACATGCATGCATACATAATTGCACCCCCCTCATATATATATATATATATATATATATATAGAGAGAGAGAGAGAGACAAGGGAGAGATATGCATGTAATTTATGTATTAATATTCAATAAGGTAGCTGAGTGTCGTTTTGTCTTCTTGTGGAATCTTTGCAAAAATATGTCCAGCCAAAGAAATAAAGACATTAGCAAGTAAGATATTAAACTACGATTTTCTTTTCCCAAATGGGCCCATTCATTAGTCTTTCTGATGAATTATAGTCCATCTAGCTGCTAAATTTGTTGCTGCAATAGACTCGAAATCTACCTCAAATGAGCAGACCTGCAATCAAATGCCACCCAGGCATGACTAATCGGGGCTTGTTTCATGGATAATGTCTATAAGACTGCTGCAGTCTTTCAATTTATGATAGATGAGATTTGAAAGAAATTTAGTTAATATTTCCAGGAGGTCGATCAGTTTTTGTAGAGAATCATTAGACAATGTCTCAAATGGAGAATCAAATTTCGTAATGAACAACATCTATTTCATCACAGTGCGTCACCTTGTTGTATGACTTGAATCCAACTAACCTCTTTTCAAAGCTATTCACTGCAGCAAAAACTTGCTCTATTCTCTACACTTTCTATACACAAAAGCGGGAATTCTGTGATTTACTAGAGCATATGAAATAATCAAAAGTAACTACAAAAAAAACGAGAAACCTGTTTAACACCACCCAGAATTGCATATTTCGTTAAAAAATTCTAAATATACACACAAACAACTGTATTGTCCACCTATTTCTTTTAGACATAAAGGCAGACACATTCACACCGATTTCTGTGACCAACTACCACAATACAAATTTATCTTGAGGCTTTGTTCAAATTTTATTACGGAAGAAGATTCATATTGTACATCCAACTCTCATAGTGAACTTCTTAAATGAGTTGACAAATACTTCTGCTAATCAACCGTCTAATTATTTGAAAATATCTTTTTGCTACCGCGATACTAAATTAAAGGAATATCAATTTGCTTTCCGAACCTCGACGTACTGAAATTCTTTACTTCACAATGGTAATGTTATATCCGGCGTGTATATCTTCCGATTACTGATCAATCACTCCTTTATTACCTCCTCCAGTTCAATTCTGCCAACAAATTTCGGATGATATTTCTTTAATATCTACTGTTTTGATGTTTTCATTCAATTCAGATATCTTGACAAGCGCGTTCAGATTTAAACAATTTTTCATCGCAAATCTGTCTAAATCATAATGCAACATTGTACTCTTTCACCTTATTATCTATTTGTACCAATATTAGAAGTTGATCTGATATTCTAAATGTGTTGATCGTGTACACCACATGAAAATATTCTATATTATTTCAAGCAATTTATGTAACCTCATGTCTTCTGATCAGGGATATATTCTTGAAGTATTAATAATGGTCTCATCCTAGAATATTGCATCCCAAAATACTTGTATAAGTTAAAGATAAATTCTCCTTAAAGATTGACTTACTCTGTTACTCTTCTACTTGTTTCAGTCATTTGACTGTGGGCATGCTGGAGCACCGCCTTTAGTCGAGTAAATCGACCCCAGGACTTATTCTTTGTAAGCCTAGTACTTATTCTATTGGTCTCCCTTGCTGAACCGCTAAGTTACGGGGACGTAAACACAGCAGCATCGGTTGTCAAGCGATGCTGGGGGGACAAACACAAACACACAAACATATACACACACATACATACATGCATACACACACACACATATTTATATATATATATATATATATACATATATATATATACATATATATATATGACGGGCTTCTTTCAGTTTCCGTCTACCATATCCACTCACAAGGCTTTGGTCGGCCCGAGGCTATAGTAGAAGGCACTTGCCCAAGGTGCCACGAAGTGGGACTAAACCCAGAACCACGTGGCTGGTAAGCAAGCTATTTACCACACAGCCACTCCTACGCCTTATTCACGAAAAGCTGACAGAATATATATATAGGTTATTGATATAAAATCACACGCGAATATTTTTCAAAGCAATCGAAGGTTCGGATGAAGCTGATGAGCAAAACCATGCCAGTGTTTTACATGATACACACACACACATACACACACACACACACACACACACACACACACACACAAACAAATATATATATATATATAGAAAGATAGGTAAATACAAAAGTATACATATCCACATGCAGACGTAAACATCATACATCTGGAAATCACTAGCTCGTGAGTAGTTAATATCTAATTGACAGGTTAGAAAGTCAAACAATGGTATGGCAGTTTATTGTAGCAAGATATGTACATGCGTATGTGTATGTGTGTGTGTGTGTGTATGTGTATGTGGTACACTTGTGCTATTCCTTATGTTGTAGTGCTTTTTACAAACAAGCGTTTGTGAAATTGGTCTTGCACGTTCATAGCTATCTGTAATCAATCGTATGCTATGGCTTTACATTGGATATCAGTGACCTTAGGAGTTAGAATAGCAGAGTTAGGACTTTTTTCATCCTTTCATGGTTGATGATAAATGCTCGGTTGATTCTAAAGGCAGTGCTCCAGCATGGCCGCAGTGAAATGACTGAAACAACAAAAACAATAAAAGAATAAAACAAAATACGTTTTAAATCACTCTGTCGCCCTGATGAAATTCCCCATGCACACGCAAACACACAGTGACACACATACATACATACACACGCACGCACACACACAAACACTCACACAGAGTATGAGTTATATATTTTAAAAGAAAGCGAGAGGGAGTGTGGTAAATGTATATATATATAGAGAGAAAGTTTACCATGAGAAATGCGAAAAATTAAAGAGACAGACAAATAGAGAGAGAGAGAGAGAACTTTTATGTTACCGCCATAGATGTTGAAATTTTAAAATGAGATGAAAATTTTAAAATTTGGTATATTGGTGTTCTTTTTCACACTGAATCCGATTTTGTGGTTCCTCTATTCTGGAGAAATTTCAGAAGAATGTTACATAGGTTTAAAGCTTGATCATTTTCACACAGAAAACAGGATTTGTACATGATAATTGTCTATAATAAGATGAAAGTAAAGGTCGCAAGACGAAGTTTTAAAAATGAAAGCAATGATACACACACACACACACACACACACATAACATATATACATATATATAATGTATATGTGTATATATATATATAATATATATATATATATAATATATATATATATATATATATATATATTCATATACAGAGAGAGAAAGAGAGAGAGAGAGAGATTAATGGTGATATATAGACACTGGAAGATTTGTCAATTGAAAAGTTAAATTATTTCTTGAAGTAAATTATAAGTTTTGATTATTATTTACAGTTAAGTTTCTCGTTGGCTAGCATATTTCGAAAGTCAAATTCGTTTTCCTCGAGGAGGCACCGTATCAGAGCCTTTTGAGTAACCATAAACCCTCTCATCTATATAGTAGAACATATATATATAATGAGAGAAAGAGAGAGCTGAGGAAGCGAAGAAGGGGGGCATCTGAATTTTTCTTCCGTTGAAGTTATTTTCCCTTCATTTCGATCTGAAGCCATAATGTAGCGAGAATATCTACTAAGGTAATCGAAATATAGTCACAGATCATTATATTCATCTGGCTTCTATCAACTGAACGAAATATGTGACGACTATTGTTACCCATTTTAAACTCAATGTTAACTAGCGTGAAAGAGGCTGAGAATCTTGCTTTCAGCAAGCATAAGTTTGATTCATTGTAGAGATGGATAATTACTCCATACGTATGTTCTTCGAGGCAGTTGTAATTAAGATTCCTTTGTATGATCATATGAAGAAAATGAAGAAAATACCGTTGAAAAAAACCTTAGTTTAAAACTGAGTTTAGAATATAATACATGAAATAGCAATGTACGGAAAAATTCCGCCTCATTCACCGAACGGACGAGTTAAGTTGTAGTGGAGGTTTTAAGTAAAATTATACTAATGTTTCCATCTGTTTTAATTTAATTTAATTCTATGTACTTTTGCAGCCGAGGATTGCTCTGCATTTAAATTGATATAATGGTTGCATTGTTCAATTAAATGGAGTCGCTTGAAACGCTCGTACTGCATTACCTCTGGATATCCTGTTGCTTATTTTGATTATATATATATATATATATATATATATAGAGAGAGAGAGAGATAATACGTACACACACACACGCATATATATATATATATAAAACAATATAATTATATTTTTTATTCTTTTATTCTTTTACTTGTTGTAAGTTGGTTGTATGATGTCTTCGTGGCTGTTCAATTTATATATGGTGTGGTGAAAGAGGTAAATGCTAGAACGTTTAGCAGAGGAGTCCAAATGGTGGGAGAAAGTAGAGAGAAATAGCAGGTGCATCATTTGTTGTTTGCTGATGGTACAACACTGGTGGCGGATTCGGAAGTGAAACTGAGGAGACTGGTGGTAGAGTTTGGAAGAGTGTAAGAGGAGGAAACTGAAAGAGTAAGGTGATGAAATGTTCAAGAGATGGAATGGCTGGTAGGATGGATGTGAGTATAAATGGTGAGATGTTAAAGGAGGTGAGTGTTTTTATGTATTTGGGATCACATGTCGTGGCAGATGAGGGGTTGGTTGAGAAGGTGGGACATTAGATGAACCCTGAGACGCCCATGTGTAGATTCGTGACTATGCGCTCCAGCCCGTTAAGCCTACACATGTCGTAACTATTCAGGTATCTATGTATATACACATATAAGCATGTATGTATAAACATATAAACATATAGATACCTACACACGTGCACCCTGTACGCCTAGTTGCAGGCACCCCCAACATATATGTTTCTCGAAATCATTTTTCCCTTGATATGAAAGTGGATGATTGTTTCTCTGAAGAATATTTGAATTAATAGAAAGGTACATGTTATCTTCTCTCTTTTACTTGTTTCACTCATTGGACTACGGCTTTGCTGGGGCTGATCTTTAAAGAGTTCTTTTAGTCAAATGAATCCTCTCGGCTTCAGTACTTATTACATTTTGTGGAAAGACTGGTACTTATTCTATCCGTATCTTTTTGTCGAACCGTTACGGTATGAGGACGTAAACATATGAACACCGATTGTCAAGAGGTGGAGGGTGACAAACACAAAGACACAAACACACACACACGCAGGCGCACACACACACACGCGTACACACACACACACAGACACACACATATATGTACGAAGGGCTTCTCTTAGTTTCCGTCTACCAAATCCACTCAAGGCTTTTGTCGACCGAGGCAAGAATACAAGACACTTGCCCAAAATACCAAGCAGTGAGACGAACCCAGAACCATGTGGATGGTAAGCATGCATCTTCCTACACAGCCACACCTGCGCCAGAAAGTAGTCAACTTTATACATATATTAAACATATATTGACCAGGCTGCTTGCGTGTGGATAAGTATATTTACTTTTTGTGTAAAATAAAGAGAAGCCAAAGTATATGAGAGGGAATTGTTGTGCAAATATAAATCATCTAAGCAACAATTATTAGGTTAGGAGATCTAATGCAATGTTTTTTATTAAAATAAATCAAGTGTCATGTATTTCTCTCTCTTATAAAACTGTTGGAAAGCTAAAATTTTATCGATTAAAACGAAAAAAGATTAAAGATATTTGAAAAGATCAACGTAGCATTTTGTATACTATTATAAAATAAAAGTAGCTCGTTTTTAATAATCGGTGCTACTACAGGAACCTGGCCTGAAATTGTGGGAATGGGGGTGGGGCTATTAGATCGATCCAGTACTCAACTGGTACTTAGTTTATCGACCCCAAAAGGATGAAAAGCAAAGTCGACCTCGGCGGAATTTGAACTCAGGACGTAGAGACGGATAAAATGTCGCTAGGCGTGCTAACGATTCTGCTGGGTTGCCACCTTAGCATAGTTTTTAAAAATAAGACTGAAAAGTTTCAAAAGTATATATGCAGAAAATAAAGCACTGATATTTGATGTTCAAAATTTTCTCATCAATCCTTACGAAAACACAAATTTATTTCGTCCTCAGAAACAAAATATTTAAAACACAATAAAGTCAGAAGAAGCTTAAAGGTATCTATTTATTTCGTTTTCTGTTGTAAGTTCAAATCTCAGAGATGTTTAGCTCAGCATTCATTGTTACGAGGTTATTAAAGTAAGTTGCGAGGAAAGTGCTAGAATTGATATAGTCACCCGTATCTCTTTTCCAAAATATCTGGCGCTATACCTGTGGTGAAAATGACAATTTCCTGTAATATCATTCTGTCCGTGTAACTCTACGATTTAGTTATAGAACAAGATTAAAGACATAATCCATTGTACAGACACTGTTTATTGTATTCATCCCAAGTGAATTGAGTAATCAGTTATGCAACGAGCTAGAAGATATAAACTATTTAGAAACAACATTTATTTTGTAATACAGTTGAATGAAGAACTATGGAAGGAATTGGAAGCCTCAACACTTATATTATTGCAGAGACAACTTATAAACAGATAATTTAAAGTGACTATGTTTTATATATATATATTAAGATAAAACTTACTTAGAAGTGGATGCGTGCGTTCTATCATATAATAACAAAATAATAAATAAAACATATGCATATATACAAACATATATGTACGTACCTACATCTATATGTATATATATATATGCATATATGGGTACAGGACACCAAAAAAAAAAAAACGTCGAACACAATGAGAAACGAAAATATAAACACAAAACCAAGGAAATGGACATTTTTCTTAAACAACGAAAAAAAAGTACAAGACATACAGCACAAGGAACATTCCCCTTCTTCAGTCGCCTCTGTTTCATCTACTCCGCGTTTCGAAACAACCTATGTAGATATTACCTCATGTCAGAGATCTCGTTTTGAAACGCGTAGTAGATGAAACAGAGGCGGCTGAAGAAGGGGAATGTTCCTTGTGTTGTATGTCTTGTACTCTTTTTGTACTAAATTTCTGTTACGTTTTTGGTCCCCTAAAGAAAACAGATAGAACATGCTTTCTATGTTATGTTCCAAGAAGAATTTATATATTTTTATATATTTTTATATATTTTTTATATATTTTTTATGTATTTTTATATAATTTTTACATAATTTTTATGACGAAAAATGCGAGCGATGTACGCAGGCAAGCAGAGTTATAACAGAGTAATTTCCCTTTATTTAACGGTATTTTTTCATAACGTTTTCAAATAGCCAGATAACCGAAGAGATGGTGTTGTGGATTTCCACTTCGGCATCTGAAACTCAGAGTTTTATCTTGACTACCGAGTAATGTAACATATTGTATATATATATATATATATATATATATATATATATATATATATATATATATATATATATATATATATATATATATATATATATATAAATATATGTATATATATATATATATATATGTATATAGGTATGTATGTGTGAATGTATGTATGAAGAGCGAGAGAGAAAGGGATACTAGAGCTCAAAAGGACAACAGCAGTACCTTACTCAATAGGACTGTGGATTCATGTTCAACTTTATGCTCTTTTCCTTCATATGAAACCAAAGATGGAGTAACTTGACGAGCGTAATTTAACGAGTAATTTAACGAGCGTAATTCTATGTCTCCGATCTCATTCTGTAATTAAGATACTTAGCTTTAAATATAAAAGTGATAAGATGACTTCAAAATAGAAGTGGGAAGGAAGGAGTGTGTAACAAAAAATGTAGTTTTCAAAGATGTTCTCTTCAAAACAACCTATGTAGATATTACTTCATGTCAGAGATCTCGTTTCAGAAAAAAATAAAATTATCATTATTATTATTATGATGATTATTATTATTATTATTATTATTATTATTATTATTATTATTATATTATTATTATTATAATAATAATTATTATTATTATTATTATTATTATTATTAAGGCATCGAGCTAGCAAAAACGTTAGCACGCTGGGCGTAATGCTTAGCGGTATTTCATCCGTCTCTACGTTCTGAGTTCAAATTCCACCGATGTCCACTTTGCCTTTCATCCTTTCGGGGTCGATAAATTAAGTACCAGTGAAATTCTGGGATCGATGTAATTGCTGCCCTTGTGGCAAAATTTCAAACCATTATTATTTTTATTATTCAGTAGTTTTATTTTTATAGCGTGCTTTCACTTCACTACCGAGCGCAGCTCTGTGTGCCTTGGGTATGTGCTGTGATTTGTTGTGATGCTCTGATGGTTATTGTATGGAAAGTGTTCTGCGTAGGATGTGTGCAGTGCCTAGTAGTGCAATTTTCTGTATGTTATATGTGTTTGTAAGTCCTGGTGTTTTTGTTATGTATTTGTCTGAATATTTTTTTATCATGCCTAATGCACCTACTATGATACGAATTGTTTCTGTTTTCAGGTTCCACATTCTAGTTACCTCTATTTCCAGGTCTTTGTATTTTGAGAGTTTCTCCATTTCTTTTAGAGACACGTTGTCATCTGCCGGTATTGATACATCAATTAGAAAGCATTTTTTTCTTCATGATCTCTGACAACTATATCTGGTCTGTTGGCCTTAATTTCTCTATCTGTGTGTATCGGCATATCCCAGAGTATGGTTGCTTTCTCGTTTTCTGTGACCTTTTCTGGTGTGTGCCTATACCATCTTTTTTCTGTTGTTATTCCATAATGTTGGCATAGCTTCCAATGTATGTAGGTTCCAACTCTGTCATTTCTGTGAATATATTCCTTCTTAGCCAGGACTGGGCAGCTAGAGATAATATGATTTATTGTTTCTTGTCCATCTCCACATATTCTGCAGTTACTTGTAATATTTCTTTTCATTACATGTTTTTGGTAATTTCTGGTGGGGAGGCTTTGGTCTTGTGCTGCAATTAAAAATCCCTCTGTTTCTGCTTTGAGTCCTGAGCTTCTCAACCATTGCTGGGATTTTTCTTTGTCTATTTCTTTTGCGTTTAGTTTAGTGCAGTATTTACCATGAAGGGGTTTTTCTTGCCATCGTTTTATCATGGTTCGTTGCTGTTCTATTTTTAGTTTGGATTTCATTTGTTTTATAGCTTTTGTTGTTTCTTCATCATCTTCTTCTTCTTTGTGTTTATTAGGTGGTATGATTTCTTGTTTGTATTTGTCAGCTTCCTTAAATACTGAGAACAGTTTTTTGTTTTGCTCGTGTTTTGCTGCTATCTGGATCAGTTTTCCTTCCTTCTGAAGTAGGTATTTTTGCAGTCCTATGATGGTTATTTTATAGTAGTTTTCCAGCTGTATAAGGCCTCTACCACCTTCTATACGTTGTATATATAGTCTTTCTATGTCAGATTTTGGGTGATGCATCCTAGATCCTGTCAGTATTTTTCTTGTTTTCCTATCTATTTTGGACAGTTCATTTCGTGTCCAGTTAAGGATATTGTAGCTGTAACTTATAACTGGGACAGCTAAAGTGTTGATACCTATTATCTTGTTTTTAGCATTGAGCTCTGTTTTTAGTATTGATCTAACTCGTCTATAATATTCTTTTTTTATTTTCTCTTTCATTTGTGTGGGTTGTGTCTTATCTAGTTCATGGATTCCTAAGTATTTGTAAGTTTGGCTTTGGTATAATTCTATTATTTCATTGGTTTTATCTAGTGTGATGTTGTTACTCTTAACTAGTTTTCCTCTTTTCATGGTTACTTTGGCGCATTTTTCTAATCCAAATTTCATATCTATTTCTTTGGTAAATCCATGAACTGTCTTTAATAGTGTTTCCAGCTGTTAGTCATTTGCAGCGTATAGTTTTAGGTCATCCATATATAAAAGGTGGCTGATCGTTTTGCCGTAACATTTATATCCGCATCCAGTTCTATTTAGCATATCAGATAGAGGTGACAGTGCCAAGCAGAAAAGGAGTGGAGAGAGCGTGTCTCCCTAGAATATTCCTCTTCTAATGGGGATGTCTTTGGTTTTCATGAGTCCCTCTTTTGTTTGGAGGTGTAGGACTGTTTGCCATTTATTCATAGAGTGCTCTATGAATTTTATGATTGTTGGTGCTACTTTGTTAATGGCTAGTGTTTCGAGGATCCATGTGTGGGGGATGCTATCAAACGCCTTTTTGTAGTCAATCCAGGCCATACTGAGGCCTTTCTTCTTTCTGTGGCTGTCTTCAGTTACGGCTTTATTAATCATTAGTTGATCTTTACAGCCATATGAGCCCTTGCGGCATCCTTTCTGCTCTTCTGGGAACAGTTTGTTTTCGTCCAGGTGCTTGTTCAGCCTTTGCAATATCACTGCAGTAAATGCCTTGAACATAGTAGGGAGGCAGGTTATTGGTCTGTAGTTTTCTGGTTTTGTTGTTTCATTTGATTTAGGAATTAAGATGGTTTTCCCCTTCGTGAGCCATTCAGGCATTGTCTCTGGCTCTGCTAGTATGCTGTTAAAGTTTTCAGCCAGCTTTTTGTGCATTCCTGTTAGATATTTCAACCAGAAGTTGGGGATCTTGTCATGCCCAGGTGCCTTCCAGTTGCTTAGTTTTTGCAGTGCCTGGGTGACCTCTTCAGTTGTTATGGGGGCCCAAAGTTGTTCAGATGCCGAGTTTGTTATTTTCATACTCCTTTTTTTTGGCTGTTCGTTCGCCGACCATATTTCTTTCCAGAATTCTTCCAATTCTTCTGCCGTTGGTGCTGCAGTGACTTCTATTTTATTTTTTCCCAGTTCTTGGTAGAACTTTTTGGGGTCGGAGTTGAACTTTTTGTTCTGTTCAAAGAAGCGTTGGCGTTTCTCGTACCGGCGGATCCTTTGAGCTTTGGCAAGGATATCTTGCTTCAGCTTTTCTTTTATCTCCGGCAAATCTTTTTCTGTGATGTTATATTTGCGGAGCATTTTTGTTCTCTTTTTGTTGCTCAGTAGCGTTGCTTGTTTGCTGATTTCATTAAGAATCGACAGGTCTTTTCTAATTTTTATTATTTTTATTATTATTATTATTATTATTATTATTATTATTATTATTATTATTATTATTATTATAATTATTATTATTATTTTGTATGATATATGTCTCACAGATGGGTTTTGGATGCGTTCTTCATTGACAGAGTTGTGGAGCAATGGTTTGTCTCTAAATTAATTATATACATATATTATATATTACGAAATTAGGTCTAATATTATACTGAATTTTACCTGTAAGGTTTGAATAATAATTTATTCCCTATTATTATTATTATTATTATTATTATTATTATTATTATATTATTATTATTATTATTGTTATTATTATTATTATTATTATTAAAGCGGTGAACCGTTAGAGTCGTTAGCACGACAGAGGAAATGCTTAGCCGTATTGCGTCTGTTTTTACTTTTTGAGTTCAAATTCTGCCGAGGTCGTCTTTGCCTTTTATCCTTTCGACGTCGATAACATTAGTACTGGTTGAACACTGAAATCTATCTAATCGACTTACCCCTCCTTCAAAATCGCTGGGCTTGTGCCAAAATTTGATATGATTATTATCCTCTTCGTCATCATTATCACCATCTCATAGGAATAAATTGGGCTCGTGGTAAACTACACCGATACAACTCACAAAATATCTGCATAATCGGGAAATTTCTCTTCAATGCTCGCAGGGTTTATTATGTTTTTAAGGCTTCTCCATTTATTGTCAACAGAAATCAATGAATACTATTCTGATATTTATCGTTTAGGTAGAAACCTCATTTATCTTTTCCCCTATATGTATTTTTTTAAATATAATAAGTATATTCTATATATTCCACAATGGATGTACAACGACTTCGTCTAAAATATTGTTTGCAGCAATTTGTAATAAATCATTTTCTATCTTTAGTTGACATAAGCTTCCTCTAAAGAATAGTTTCTTGTTTATGCGATATTCTCTGAAACTTTATGGAAAGCTATGTTTTATCCGTTAAAACCTGCCTATAGTTTCTCTGGGAAGCAACACTTCAGAGTTTTCTCCGGTAGTTTTTTCTGTTTGTTGTCGACATTTATTATTTAAGTACCCTTAATATCTTTCTCTTTGTGGAGCATTTAATTTATTGTAAATCATTGATATTCTCAAGAGTAATACAATACAATGTCCTTTTCAGTGGTGTACGTATTATTTCAGTAATTCATCAACATTTTAAATAGTTGAATATCATTGTATTATTTTTACCGCATTTATGATATCTGTGGGCATTATTGACACTCGAGAGGGATACAACTTGCGAAGGGATTCAAATTGTTTGTCATCTAACGAGAGAAAGAGAGAGGGGGAGAGAGAGAAAGAGAGAGATGGAGATACAGAAATAGAGAGAGGGAGAGAGAAAGAGAGAGGGCTGAGAGGGAGAGTAAGGGCTGAGAGGCAGAATAAGGGCTGAGAGAGATAGGGGGAAAGGAATGGGAGCAACGAACTTTCGAGCTGCAGTATTAAACGGATGCGTAAATAAATATATTTTCGTTGACAGAACTCATATAAACCTTGTGGGAAGTTTTAGAAAATCTCACTTGCTTTCAGTATGCATTTGAAATTCTGTTGAACAGGTGACAGAAGTTGTATGCTATTGCTAGATGTGCTATAAGTAACAAACAAATATTCTGTAAGGCATACAATGCCCTCTTAAAACCAAGATCCATTGAATGACGCAATTCTGCATGCTCATTTTCTAAAATACAGGGAAATGGTCGTAACAAAAATTCTTCTGGGCAATAAGAACTGAAGTACAACTAAACAACAATAACGTTAACTGTTTGGACCCAGTTGAGCCCTAACCAAGCAGACTTACGATGCAAAACGTTATAGTTATATCCTGATTTCTTTTCTTCAGTATATCTAACACTATATTATCCAACAAGTTCTATCTTATTTAAAACTGTAAGATGTGAACTGAAGAAGATTTTGGGTGCTATTTCAAGTAGATCGAGCTTTCATTTCGAGGCCTTCCTCTTTAATATTTAAGTAAAAGGGGTTTTGAAACATAGACCATACCTGTGGTAAATTTCCTCTGAAATTTTTATAATCTTTTGTCAACACATCAAAAACAAAATATTCCTATCAAATACTGTCATTGGATTTGATACTAATTTAATTTTACCAGAAGTTCTGGTATATATACCTAAGAGATAAGAACACCGAAGCACTAATAAATTCTAGAACTTCTTTCAAAGAGAAAATTACACCTGTAAATATAAATCCATAACATTTCACGTATTTAGTTGTATTTTTATGACAATCTGTTAATCTGATTTATTTCAAATTATTTCTCTTTTATAACGATGAGGTTCTCTATGTGTTCACTAGGCCTAAGAAAAATAGCATTGAAATATTCCTTAGATCTCTCACAATCCTTTTAAAGTGAGAAGAACATAATGCAGTCATAGATATATAGAAAAGGACAGAGGGGTTACAACTGGAATACCTTGCACCTTAGGTTTGCTCGATTAGCTGCCTTTCATCTAAACAACAATAACACCTGTCTTCCAGCAAGCTGGTTGCTATATGCTAGAATTCTCAGTCAAATGTTCCTTGAATCATACTTTGCCATCGTAAATTAAAGGAAGCACACTTATGATTCATCTTTTTATTCACAGAACAAAGGATTTCAAAATATATTAGTATAATATATGTATTTTCCCAATTCTGTAAACAGCCGAATTAGTAAAATGGTGTGATAACATATAATTTCTACAAGAAAATGAAAAATTTCCATTTCAAATTAGCTTTAAATACAATAGTTTATATCTTATGAAATGTATCTTAATAAATCTGAAACTGATATTATAAAACTGTCATTTTGCTGATTTACTGCTTTTTTGCAGCTGAATATGTTAGATTACGTTTCAAGAAATTTCTACTGTAATTATTAACACTTAGATTATTCTTAGGCTCTTTTTATTGTCATATCTGTCTTGCTACTGCTTTATTTTATAAAGATGAAAAAGAAACGTTTATCCTCTGGTTTCTTTGGTGTTTAGTAATGACTTTCATCCGAAAGCTTACGAATCCATGTTTAAAGATACTGCCTTAATAGGACTTACCGTATGAATGGTTGTTCAGCAGCAAGAGATATTTCTTGTAGATATATAGAAAGTAATTTCTTCTTGTATCATATCTCACTCCGAAACAACTGAACTGTCCTCGTTTCAGTCGACTGTATATAGTGACACCATTTTTGATTCGTATATAAACACACACACAAACACACACACACACACACACAGCTAGAAGCCGGTGTGATGGCTACTTGGATAAGATGGTAAGAATATACATTTCAAAACGGAAGTGAGGATAATGTTCTGAACGTAACTCGGTTGATCTAGCTGTTGGGAATATGGTTATATCCTATCTAAAAGTCGCTTGCGATTGATTGGAATCCTAAAGAAAGGCAAGCACTATATCTTATTATTACAAAAGAAACTGATTACATCTCTTTATCTGTTATGTTTGTTGTTTCATGCCAAACTGTCTCATAATGTTTCACTGTTTCACGTTTAAATGTGAGACTCATTATTGTTCAAAAGTATTAGGTTATTGTGACAAAATTTTATTGTCCAGCCAACATTCAAGCCATAATCATCCAGTTTCTCCCTGGTATATTAGTATACTCAACCTTTCTAAGACGTTTGAGGACAATTTTATTGTTATTTCTAAAAGGTCGAAAAAGTACGTAAAGATTTTTTAGATACTTCTAAGATATATAACATAAAAATGCAAAAAGTACAAAACAATAACAGAGACATCAGAAAAGCATTAGGAAAATCTCAAAATTCAAAAACCTTACAACCTAATAAAACCCCAAATGTATATCTAAAACACCTAGCACCCAAAAGAAATCTTATACATCTACAACCACTCGAACCAACTCTACCATCTCCAAATCTGGAATCTTGGCAAACTCGTCACCTTTTTAAATCCTATCAAAGGCAAATTAAGTAATATCATACAAATCCATTAGCTTCCTTTGCATACTCTCAGGAAATGTATGCTCATCCTCTATAGATTCTTCTCTTTTGAATTACATATTCTTCTGTTTAAATGACAACCCGAATTTGGGCAACTGCATTCAGCTACCACACAAAACATACGCGATATCTCAAACACCAAATAAACTTATACGCATCATTTATCACTATCTACGAACTTTTGCACAACACTCTCAACCTTAAGATGCAAAACAAAACAAATCTATACTGGCTTTGAAAATACTCAGAATACCAAGGTTGAGTAGTATAGAGGAAGAATAACCATGACGAAGACAATGACAACAGATTTAGAATCTAGAATATCCCGATTTCAGTACCACAAGGATCAGTCCTCCGACTGATTCCTTTCAGAATTTTAGTCAAAGTTTAAAGACAGACAGCGGTCATCTATTCTCGACATCACTATAAGATAATATCATAAGATGTTAATCGCTGTAAAAAACCTATGCCTTCTATTCCATCCTTATTTCAATGGTAATTCTTATCGCAGCTTAACCGAAATTAAGCAGATAAACGGTTGATCAAAAGCAGTTCAGCTGTGGTCACATTATCTTTTTAGGAAGTATATCTAATGTGTCTTTCCCTAATTTAATTAAATTACTGTGTGTAACAACATTTTGCTTGAATGCTACACTATATTGAAGAGTATATCGACAAACTTTTAGTCAACGTCTTCTGTATACACAAATGTAAACACTTTATCTTTATACAGAACTAGAATTATAGCCCGGCGTTGCTCGGGTTTGTTTTTTAGTTGCGCTTCGTTCATTAGTTCTGTCTTACGCTAATGCAATTAGTTTTTCTCACAAAAAATCGATTGAAATTGCTGAATTGTACTCAACGCTGTAGCAGTTGACAAACTTGAAAATTAGTGCATTGACGCAGCGAACATTACTCCTCTGCATTGGATCAGCTGATCCGTCGTTCGCTCAAAATCAATGACATCACAAAAAACTTCTTTTCGACCCTTTAGAATTGGAATTTTTGAAAAGTAAAACCTATGAATTATGTAGCTTGTTATTCTCTTTAAGTGAACATTTTTCTGGTTGAAATACACCAGAAAATGGGGACACAGCATTGAAAAAATCGTAAAAAATAGGGATTTTCATAAAAACAGCACCTTTTGATGTAAATAATTTTTGGTCTTAACATGGTCCGATTTGAATTTTTTCTTCTGCGGAATGAAGAGCAAGCATTTTTCTATCACACTCTCAGTTTTGGTCAACTTGCGCCTTAAGGTCTCGGAGGAGATAGTGTTAGTTGAAGGCTACCAAACCTGCCACACACACACACAGACAACTTCAGCTTTATATATATATATATATATATATATAGATATGTCTCTGGACAGAAAAAGAAGCATCAGCCGAAATAGTTTCACTTGTGTTTCAGGATTTTATCTGCAACTGTTTTCTTTAACAGTTCACTTGATATTGATTGTAAGTCACAATTAGTAAGAGCCCAAGCAAAGTGTAAACATCATTTTGCAAATATAATACATTATTTGCCTCAACTTTGATTTATAAATTACAAGTGTGTTAATCGTATCTCTTTTAATGTTCTTCTGAACTGCAGAATTTTTCTATATTTTTACGTGTAATTTTTTGGCATTGTAGCTTTTGCCTGACAGATGCATCTTCTTACAAAATTGTTACCGTTTCTCGGTGACGAAGTGGAATGTAAAATCAGAATGCATAAACTATTCCGACCACCCCGCTCCAACAATTCCACCAATCCATAGTCTTAGACTGGT
>NC_042999.1:118021494-118073994 GCF_006345805.1 Octopus sinensis
AATGCTCATCATTTTTTCTGGCAACAAGAAACCTTTTGCTCTTTGTCGTAGATGGAACATGACTACACTCTGTAACATATCTACCGTAGAACATATATGGGCAGTACATCATCAGTTCCAATGATCTCCAGTAGTGATCCATCCATCTATGTGTGCATACATACGTTCGAACACACATACATACATATCATAATATGATAGATAAGAAGATTAAAAGCATGGCATATTAATTAAAGGTACATTTAGTAGCGATGATTAAAGTAGAGCTGTATACATTAATATTTGATATACGTTAAACATAGAAAAACCTTCACTGCGATGACTATCTCGGAAGAGAAATTTTCATATCAGTAACATCTAGACAGTGTGTTTTCTCATACTTTATCTATAAGGAGAATTTCTCTTCTGTGACAGTAACCGCACCAGAAGTCTTTCCGCGTTTGAATGTACACAGACATCTTAAATATAATCTAGACTTTGATCGGCTCTGCTTAGTGAGCATTTAATTCATAGATTTCAGTTTGCCAAAACTTTGCAAACGGCTGCATTAGTATTATTTGTTGTTTTATATATAAGAGGGTAATTCATTGTGTGCTATGAACGATGGATACGGCGTGTTGGTGATGAAGCGCCAAGGTACGGTTGCAAGTGTCATTCAGTCCGATGACATCATTCGTTGCCTTCAGTTAGGTTTTTCACATAGATTGTTTATGAAGTGAATTTCTTTTTCTTAGGGAAGTTCTATCCGCGCTTGAGTAAATACAAATGTGTTAAATATAAATGTACACGAGAGGATAATTGTCTGTTTCCACAGAAAAATTATTCACTAATATATTATCAAATTATGTAGTGGAGGCACAATGGCCCAGTTGTTAGGGCAGCGAACTCGCAGCCGTAGCATTGTGGTTTCGATTCCCACACCGGGCGTTGTGAGTGTTTATTGAACGAAATCACTTAAAGCTCTACGAGGCTCAGGCAGAGAGTGGGGGCGAACCCTGCTTTACTCTTTCACCACAACTGTTGTACCTGTATTTCAAAGGGGCCAGCCTTGTCACGCTGAATCTCCCTGAGAACTACATTAAAGATACATGTGTCTGTGGAGTGCTCAGCCACTTGCACGTTAATTTCACGAGCAGGTTGTTCCGTTGATTGGATCAACTGGAACCCTCGTCGTCGCAACCAACTGAGTGCCACGTAATATAATTATTTATAACAACATTAATGCTTCAGTCGAAATGCATTTTGAGTTCGCCTGCAACGAAGCTGATGCTAAGTGATATCGGCTCTTGACATTTCTTTGCACAGTATCGGCGAGGAGGGAGATGATCTGCTTGGATAACTAACGGTCTTCCATTAAAAAATAACTTTTGTTATTCTTATACCATTTAGGCTAACCAGAAAACTCGTTACTACATTCATCGAGAATAATTACAGTGTGGTAAATACAATTCCTGTAATTTCATTGCCTGGTCATTTTACCGTGAGCTAAATAATCTTCGGTAAAGCAATCGTTATACAAAATCCAACCTATTTTGTCGGTTGACTAAATACACTTCTAGACATTAGTTGCGGTTTTCTTTTACAGAGTAAATATGTCACTTCTATTTCAAATGACAACGAAAACCAACGAGAAAAAATTTATAATATCAAATTTATCCAATACATACATGAAAAATAAATCAAAGTTAAGTTTTAAAATTGAATACAAAAGAATGCAGTGAAAAGATAAAACTGTTTTAAATTGTAGAGAGCAAGAAATTTTAAAATGACTATGAGCAATGCCTCTTAATAGAAAAACAAGGAAAGCAAAACAAGACTTTGTAATTTTTACATTTATTGATTACGTCGTGCTAAATTCTTGTTGCTTTACTTTATTTTCTGCAAAATGGATTTAAAAAAGAAACATATTTATTGGTGACATACTGTCCAATTTCTTTCTTGATTGTGTTTTTTGTAAACATCTAAAAATTTAAGATCGAAATATAGGATGCCTCTATCAATCCACTGAATAACGGATACCAATCTTCACAAGAATTGTTTTTTTAGATGTAACTTCCTAGGCAGCTACAAAATAATACCAGAGAACATGATGAAAGGAAGCAGGTCACTGAACTTAGTAAACGTTCTGGATGTCCAGATATTTCCTTATCTAATCTATGACCAGCTAGTCTTTAGCATGAAACCTGTTATTATCGCATAACTATTTGAATGAATGAACTACATTTATAACGGGCTACAGTCAAGAAATATTTAACGTCTTAATAATATACTTTCAAACCATCCGTTTCAATGAATTGAAATGTATACTAAAAGAAATGGAGAATAACTTTTTTTTTCTTTCACTTGAATTTGAAAACACACAAGTATAAAAAATTTAGCTAAACTCGTAGGGCTTTAGTTTGCTCAAAGCCTGCTTTTACGCTCTTCGTTTTTCTCGTTATTATTGTACACACAGGAGGTGGCAAGCTGGCAGAACCGTTAAAACATAAAATAAGCAAGTTCACTCAGAGAGCGCAAACCTCCGCCAAGGCAACACCAACGTCCTCTCAACGATTAGCCAGAGAGGATTTTTTAAAATGAGAATGCCTGAAAAAAAAACTCGACTTCTCTCACAAACGAGAATACTAAAAATGAATCCGACTGTTCTCAAAAATTAAAAATCCGGGAAAATAATCCAGAATCATTGTCCAGCCCCGGATCACCCCCAAATCTAATCAGTTCGTGCCAGTCAAGAGGTCAAACATCCCTGAAAGTTTCATCTGAACCCATCCTGCAATTCTTGAGATAGTTTTCCACGAGTAAACAAACAAGCAAACAAACAAACAAACGCGACTGAAAACAATATTTATTACCTCCGCTTTAGCGAAGGCGGAGGTAATAAATAAATAAATAAATAAAATTACTTTGTGGTATTTCTTTCAGTTCTTACCGCTCTGAGTTCAAATGCTGTTGAGGTCAACTTTTCCTCTTTCGTGGTTGATAAAGTACCAGTCAGGTACCGGAGTCGATGGTATCGACTATTTCCTTTTCCCAAGAAATCGTTGGTCTTGTGCTTAAATCAGAAACCATCACTGTATAGGTAAAAGATAAAATGGTATCATTCATACCTTATACCGTGTAACGCTAACTGAATAAGTATGGAGCTATGTTGAAAGTCTTATCTTCATTTCTAAATATCTCATTGATAAAAAGTGAAGTCTAATTTGAGTTGCTGCTAAAATAAATTCTCTAGGTTAAGGAATCCTGTGTTGTCAAACTTCGATGCTCCCCTTTATAAAGGTGTTGCAGGCAACTGAGATACTGTTGTTTCGCACAATGCAACGTGGCTATGATACAATCGTTCCTTGAGTTGTATGTGGCATTTTTGCAATTCTTAAACTGAACAGTTTCACAGCTTTAACGCAAGCAACATTGTTGGCACGATTGTTCTTCGAGACGTGTGACAAGGTGAAGTCTATTATGATTATATGATATTGATCACAATTCTGTATACGTATACCAGTTTTCTTTCTCTGGCGCAATAACTAATAGTAATGAAAGTTTTATTAGTTCGTTCACTTATATTAAAAGCCATTCAGATGAGTGTAAGTTTTTCAAATCTTGTTAAGCTGCCAGACAAAATAGGTAGATTTGAATCTTCTATTGCAATATCAGGAAAAGCGTAAATATTAACAGACAATACGATGACTGAAGCAGACGGAATTTCTTTATTTTCTTGTAAGTGTAAAAATGCGACCAATTTTAAAGTAGATGATAATAAATTTCCCGACAATGACTTGACTTGTGACATAATTACTAAGTGATAAAATTATTGGGCGATGAATTAAACGCACTAAAATCTCCACTAATCGATGAATATACCGCGATTAAATGAACAGGCGATAAATTTACGCCATGAAATCTCAGGCAATGATCTTCGCGGATGTAATTTTCCAGGATGTATTTAGAATTTAACGCTATGGATTTACAGCGAGTCATACTGGTGAGGAACTAAGTGCATGTATGTGGTCTTCCTTGAACGACGAGGCTTTAAAGAATGAATAATTTTATACGTGACAGGTACTGGGAGAAGTATAAAGCAAATATCACTTGGTTATCAAAGAAAGTGAAGACAGAGTGTAGTACATACACTAAAACGTTGAAGAAAATTCACCTGATGGGTTTTGTTTTGACAATTGAGGAATATGCTAAGCACATATATTTTACCTCTCTACTCAGATTTATTACTTATTGGTTATAATTATTTTATATCGATATTTTTATCTTTATATTTATAAATGTCATTCACATTTTCGTTTTTCGCTAAGTCAGCCATTTCTTTTATATAGGATTCTTCATAACCTCATTTCCTCTCTTTTAATCTGTTTCTTTCTCTCACTCTCTAGATGTGTGTGTGTATATATATATATATATATATATATATATATATATATATATTATATATATATATATTTAGACATATATATTTTGGCTGCTATTTCTAAATTTTCGGTATGTGTTGAAGCAACTTGTTGCTAAACCTTTAATTATATTTATAATTTTATATATAAAAAAAACTTTTTGTACAAGTTTTTACTGATAATGTTTTTTTTCCATATCGAAAGTACGTGGTAAAATTTGTTGATTATTAAATTAATAATTCTTTACCCTATATCTGTAATGTATATATATATATATATATATATATATATATATATATATGCAGATACATACATGCATACACAATATCGACATGAATTTTGAGCGCTATATCACATTACATTTCATAGGCTATGTATTTGCAATCCAAGAACATGAGATTGAAACGAAATACCTAGTTAGGAAGAAAGTGAGTGAAGCCTTTGGAGACCACTCTTTCGATGTGTACATATGTATGTGTACATAATGCATACATACATAAATACACATACATACCTACCTACATACATACACACACACACACGTACACAATGACTCGGGAACGAAATTTGCCCAGACCCAAAAAGTTTTACAAAGAAGGTCATGTTTTCTGTTTTATTTATCTATGCCCTTTTAGAAGAAACCTAATTCAAGGTACTTTTTACAGATCACCTTTTACTGTTTTCTCAATCTGTGAAAAGTAAGTAATGGTGCAAATTATGATTTTGCACTCCACAAAAATTTCAGGGAATGGAAGCGATCCTGTTCCTGGGCCCATATACATACTTACACAATATCGACATGACGTGCAGTTTATCTTGGACTCATTACCGTTAGAACACATCACATTTCAAAAGACTTTGCATTTTCATTACATTTTAGACCAAATATTATTGTTTGGGACAGAGAAGAAACAGCATATGCCGTCACAGAGGTCAGCTGCGTATAAAATGTGAATGTCTCTCCAAAGATCAAAGCAAAAAAAGGATAACTACGGACAGCTGCATTAAAACAGTCATCTCCTATATTCAAATTATAAATTCACTTTTAAACCAATTTCTTTATTACCCACAAGGGGGTAAACACAGAGAGGACAAACAAGGACAGTCAAACGGATTAAGTCGATTATATCGACCCCAGTGCGTGACTGATACTTAATTTATCGGCCCCGAAAGGATGAAAGGCAATGTCGACCTCGGCGGAATTTTAACTCAGAACATAACGGCAGACGAAATACGGCTGCACATTTCACCCGGCGTGCTAACGTTTCTGCCAGCTCGCCGCCTTAAAATTCACTTTTATACCAATAAGTGAGTAACTGCCTAAGTGACAACCTGGATAAGCTAAGGTTTTTAGAAAAATAAATCAATCATCTAATATGCCCGTTATAAATGCAATCTGCAAATAGAACAGTAAAAAAAAGCAAGACTTTTCTCAAGAATAAAAGGTGAATTTGATTTTGATCTCTACATTCCAATGATGGAGCTTTGCATGTCTCTAGGAAACATGCTCTTTTCTCAGAGGAAGGTTTGAAACACAAACAAAAAGTAAATGCATACATACATACGTACATACATACATACATACATACATACATACATACGTACGTACATATATATATATATATATATATATATATATATATATATATAATATATATATATATATATATATATATATATATATATATATACACATACATATACATATATATAAGCACTTACATACATATGTATATACACATCGCATGGCTCAGTGGTTAGAGCGTCGAGCTTACGATACTGAGGTTGTGAGTTCGATTCTTTATTAAAGTACACACATTCATATATATATATATATATATATATATATACGACGGGCTTCTTTCAGTTTCCGTCTACCAAATCCACTCACAAGGCTTTGTTCGGCCCGAAGCTATTGTAGAAGACACTTGCTCAAGGTGCCACGCAGTGCACTGAACCCGGTAAAGCTAATTATGTACCTTATGTACCACTATTATTTTTATAACCTATTTTCAACGTTTTAATTATTAATTAATAATTTAAAAAAAAATAGATTTTTTTAAAGTGCAAAAATATTTTGAGTTACTTTTTTTTATCTTTTATAGAAGTAATAATTAATAACAAATAGACTAATAACTTGTAATAAAATTTTTAGATTTAATAAAAGATAATATTTTCTAAATCTATATCTATCTGTCTATCTATGTATCATCTATCTATCTACATATATTTATATATATATATATTATATATATATATATATAATATATATATATATATAATATATATATATATATAATATATATATATATATCTATATATATATATATATATCTATATATATATATATATCTATATATATATATATTATATATATATATATATATATATATATATATATATATATATATATATATATATATATATATATATATATACATATATATATATATATATATATATATATATATATATATATATGTATGTATATATATATAATTGATATAGGATAAAATTTTTTCGGGAAAAAAATTTTATCAATGGCCAGCATATCAAAAAATGCCTTTAAAGGTAAAATTTATACATAATTTACAAGATATCTTGTAAATTATATGATATTTTCTAAATCTATGAATGTATATATAAACAGAGAGATATTCGCAAACGCCTAGCGATATGGAAACAATTTCTACTGTCCATACCGATTCGCCGAATACAGATACCTCGAGAACTTTTTTTAAAACAAGGGTAAATAACTCTGTAATTCATGTAGAGTTGCTACTGTACAACAACCAAATTGTCGATATTAAACAAAAAAGCCGGAACAAATAACATATGTACCTATGAGCTGCATGCACAGCTAAAACAATTGCTAAAATACTCGAACTACTAAATGCCAATCGAGAACCCGTATTGTGAATAAAGTGATATATAAGTGAGCAAATATGTCACAGCTATCCTGAGATTGATTTCATTATACATAAACAAATCAGTAAGAGTGCTCTATGAAAATGAAAATTTATTGTGCTGAAAGCTATTGATTAGCTAATATATTGAAACGTGGAATCATAATTTCTGGCTACATAGAAATATGTAATATCTAAGGTAGATATGTGTGTATGTATGTATGTATGTATGTATGTATGTATGTATGTATGTATGTATGTATGTATGTATGCATGTATGTATGTATGTATATATATATATATGAACGCGTACGCATATTTGAAAATGTGCAGTTTTGCATTTATAGCTTTGTCTCTATAAGCGTGGGCCTCTGAAAAAAAAACTGCAGCAGGAAATACGAAGACATCAATATCAGATAATTTCGATCTTGTAAAAGCAAGAGAAAGTGTTGGCATACACTTATAGGAGAGAAAGTGCGAGAGAAAAAAATAAGACAGTGTCTTCTCTGACAGTAATTTTCCAACCTATACATTTCTACAACAATATCTCGGAAATATCCTTATCATTGTCTAATCAAGATGGTGGATTTGCAGAATCGTTAGTGCGTTAGAAAAAAAAATACTTCATGGCATTTATTCAGGCTATTTACATTGTGAATTCAAATCGTACCGAGATTAACTTTACTTTTCATTCCCCCCGAGTCAATGAAATAATAATAATAATAATAATAATAATAATAATAATAATATAATAATAATAATAATAATAATAATAATAATAATAATAATAATAATAATAATAAAGCACTAGTCAAGAACTCGTATCGCATTAGTCAACTACCTCTTTACAACTTTATGTCCTTTTGGCTCTTTTAGAAACAACTAGCATTGACTAATCTCCTTTCTGATATTCATATAAAGAGATAAGCAAGAGAAAAAAAAAACGTCACTCTTAACAGAATCATCTTCATAAGATTTTTCATCCTACACATTCATATGGATTAATTGTAACACCTATATATGTACAGCTCCGTGATCATGTCTGATCATGAATATACATAACCAGCTCTAACATCCAAGACTTTTTTCCTCTCGTTTATAGTTAATTCGAACAGCATTATCCAAAATCCAATTTTTTTAGACAAACATCTATGGTTTCAATGTGATAACGCTGTTAAATCTGAGAAACAATGTAGAGGACTTTCTATTGGACTGTGTAAATGCTTTATACAACGTTTCATCTAAACATATTTATGAGGCTGAATAATGAAACGTAAGTTTATCATTACTAAAACTGCTTAGCTCAAGGTTGACTCCAACCAATCTATTTTCAAACATATCGAGTCTAAAACAGTTTAGTTTTTCCAGGGGTAGTGTATTCTGAAAAGAAAGTAATATTCAGAGCTTTTCAGGCAGAGAAGTTTAGTTCCAGGAAGGGTTTGCAGCTCTTACTAATAGAGAGAGCATGCTGTCTCTACCGATAGCTCATAGATATATTTAATAACAACCAAAGCTCTCGTGTTTTCAGAACATAATGTTGATAATCGATATGAGAATAAAGTATCAGAAGCATTAAGTATAATTTGTATTATTCAGTGTATAATTTGCATTTTCTCTCGACCACATTTATAGGTTTTGCCTGTTTGTCTCTCTACCTTCATCTAGCCTCATTAGTCACCGGCGGAGCCATAAGTGTAAAGTATAAACCTATCTGCGTGTACAATGTTCTTAATGGTCAGTGATGGTGTTACTGGCATTGATGAGTATAGAAATTAAGACTTCTGTTAAAATTCTACCTGAATAACACAGAGAGAAATTGAGGCCTGTCATTAATACGAATTTCTTGTTAAGAAGGAACGAGAGAATAGCCCAACTGGAAGAACTGGAGCAGTAACAAGTTGCAAAAGTGACGGTGGGAGGGAGAAAGAAAATGAGTGCAAGGAGAGTCAGACTAAGCCAATCTTGCTTTGTTTGACTTACTCCTTAGTCTGATAGAATAAACCACCCTGTTGGTAAAATATTTTAAAGCTTAAAACTGGAGGCTGAGCACGAGGCGCATGCGTGGCAAGAATTTATTTCCCAACTATATAGTTCTGCGTTCAGTCCCACTGCATGGCACCTTGGGCAAGTATCTTCTACCCTAGCAACCAAAGTCTTGTAAGTAGATCTGGTAGACGGAAATTGAAAGAAGCTTGTTACACATGCATGGCCGATCTGACACCTTCGCTTGCTGTGGGGGGAGGGGGCTATCTTCCTCGTCAGTGAATAGAAAGTGCTCTGTTGAACAGAAAATGATCTGTTCGTGGCTAAGAGTTACTTTGACTCTTATTCCTAGCAATGCTGGTGTTGACTTACACTCTTAATCACTTTCGGTGACGCTTGTATTTGTACCTTTTGGTTTTAAATTGCTTCTACACACTTTAATAATCATATGTGTGTGTGTTTATGTGTATGTATGAGTTCTTTTGTTTGTATTTGTCTCCTACCTTCTCTTGGCAATCGGTGTTGTGACATTTACGTCCTCTTAAAATGGCGCTTCGGCAAAAGAGACCGATAGAATAAATTACCGGTATTCATCAATTTTAGACATTATATTATGCCTATTTATTTATTTAAAAAAAAGTCGATTATAACAATATGCATACATGTATAACATATTGCGCTTTACATATATAAAAATACCAGTAATTATTAAAATATATAACGTAGAACATAGAAAGTAGAAAAGTTTATTACGACTGTTTCAACCAAGAGGTCATAGTACCACACATTACTTCAATCCCTTCACTGAACTGAAGTATTTGGTAGATAAGATTAAGGTACTTGAGTGTGCCTCTGGGATTCGTCAGAGAGTTTAGAAAGTTTATAAGGTTAAGTTATAGATACAGATACGTACATATAATACACACTTTTATATATACATACAAATACATAAATATACATAAACGCATATATATGTGTGTACATGAGTGTGTGTGTGTATATATATGTATATTGATATGTATATATATGTATGTATATATATATATATATGTGTATATATATATATATATATATATATATATATATATATATATATATATATATATATATATATATATATATATATATATATATATATACTACGTGACACTAAATCGTAGATTGGGGTTTCCATGCTGAAAAGTTGAGAAGTGTGGCATAAATACAGTATCACGCATGATTACATGCCTAATGTATTTAATAAAGGCATTTCACATTTCATCCGACTAGAGCATCACTGAGTACCAGTAATACACTAACGTCGTAATATACCATATTTTTCGGCTACTCGCTAGTAGCGTCATATCAATTAAAGAAACCAATATTTACATTGTTGTAATAGTAGAACAGTTAGTATGTAGCGATGGTTAAATGGTTTACAGTTTTTTAAATTCTACTACTACTACTACTACTACTACTACTACTACTACTACTACTACTACTACTACTACTACTGGTACTACTGCTGCTACTGCTGCGCCTGCCGCTGCTGCTACATTATCGTGACTTAGCATCAAAATGAAATATGATGCAACACATATATGGTAGCATTCGATGAACAGACAACTCTCGATGAAGAATGGAAAGAAAAATTTAAGTCTATTATTCTAAAAAGGAAAACAAAAACTCAAATGGATAAAAAAAAATGTAATTTTTCATTATCTGCCTCTATATATAGCCAGTTTTGAAGAATTCTTTGCATTATTCAATATATATTGCAACAACCGACACCTGAAATATATGTTGCTATAAATCTATGAGTATTAATACATATCTGATGTATAGTTGATCCTCCTCATCATCATCATTATTATTATCATCATTGTGTGCATAACAGATTTCTGTTTTCGATAACCCAGTCCTTTGTCATTATTCGCATAATAACTCCTTAACGAAGCTATATCACAGGTACTTACATTGGCGTACGTATGTGCGTATGTATGTATGTATGCATACATGTTCGTATCTATGAAGGTATGCATGTGTAAGATTCTATGCGCACATGCATGTACAATCAGACATACATATTAATTCATTATAATTAATTTAACGTTCTTGTAGTTACTAATCATTGTTAACAGTTCGAATTTTCTACTTTAAGAAATTTCTGACACACGAAAATAATTATTCTGTTAATCAATAAACAATTAAACTTAAAAAAAGCAATTATAAATAAAAACAGATCGCCAATTTCTTCCTGGTTAAATTTCACGAATTCCACGTGGAGAATCAATGACATAGAAGTCCACCATAAACTAGTTTTGAATGTAAAAGCTGCTGTGACAGGACTTTGATATATATTGGATCATCCCATAAATAATGCAGTTTTTAAATATTTTATTTTTCAAAATTAAGATAAACAAAATTCTTTTTCTAATCTAAAATATACACTCCTTCATTTTCTACAATACTCTTCTATCTACCTAGAAGATTTGCAAGGCCCCTTTTCCAAATTTCACTTTTCCGTGGCGAAAAATACTCCTCCAGTACTGTTCTGACTTCATCCCAAGTGAGCAATGTTTGAGGGGCTTACTGATTGCGCTTCATATATGACCATCTGATGTCTTTTTACTGTAGAAGAGATCATGTCATTCTCAATTGGTCTCATTTTCCTGCAGATGTTTGCTTACCTTCCATCGAAGTGAAGATATTTTTTAATAAATCAAGAATTCCCGTAGTAATTTAGTAAAGTGTAATTTTAGGAAGGTTTTTAGACTGTTGTTTGTGACTAGCCAATTAACTGTCTTAAAGGCTCTCTTTTTGGCTCGAAAGATTTCAAATTATTTCTGTTGTTGATTGAGGTCCAGAGTTTTGATCAAATTTATTCCAACATGGTCATTCCATCTTTTTCCGACCCATTTTCGTCGTCCAGATACAACATGTGTAGGTCTACATCAGTGGTTCCCAAACTTTTTCGGGCTGCTGCTCCCTTGACACCCAGACCACATTCATAGCGTCCCTACCCAACTAACCATCACGAACATAGACCTCTTTCTGAAGCAAATTCAAAGCAACTGTATTTCACGAATAAAACTTAACCTAATGAACTCATTATTTAGTTGTCTTTTACAAGAATCGCCACCCCATTATCACCCACCACGTTTATATGAATCGCTGCCCCTTTACCGCCCCACTTTTCTTCAATGCCCCTTTGGAACTTTCCACCTCTCACAGGGGAGCAATGCTGCCCACTTTGGGAACCACTGGTGTATATTATTCAATGAACGTAATTTATTCTTGAAGTCTTTTTGATAAGAAGTGAATGCGATATGGCGGCCGCAAAAAATCTCTCTTGTGGGTTTCGAAGAAATAAAGATAATGAGACAATCGTCAGTCTCTTATAGCAGTATGCTGTACTTTTACATAGTAACTACTTATTGTTCCTAGCGCTACACCTGCGAGATTTAAATGGTTTAGTTGTCTACAAAGTGCTGTCGACAAACAGGTGATCGTTTAGTCAGTAGGTCAATATTTAATCGTCTCGACCCGCTTTGATGTATACAGGTCAATGTAATATTATTAGGGTAGCAGGTTAATATAACAATTTGCTACGTTACATATATAACGTTCTTTTTCCTTTACATTCTTCCGCCTCCTCTGCATCTCTCTCTCTCTCTTTCTCTTTTTTCCCTCTCACACATGCATATACGCATAGCTAATACATATGTACATGCAAGCGTACATCCATCCATGCAAACATACATAAATGCATGCATACACACCTACCTATATGCATACATGAAGCAGAATTTTCATACCTGCATATACACAGCCTCACGTAAGTTATTTTTTCGTTTTTTTTTCTTTAAATATTCATAGCCAAGAAATAATCAATAGACACCATGTGCTACACATAATCTAATCAACGTCAGAAATATCATTTATGTTGCTATTGAAGCCGAGGACGGCGACGACGACAAGGACGACAACGAAAACGACAACGAGGACAACGACGACGAGTATTGATTCTGTGAGATAAATAAGAAGGCGAAAGAGAAACACAGGGATAAAATGATGTGCAGACGAAACCGTATGTGCATTGAGCGACACCGTTAAAATAAATTGATTCTGGAATGCCATGTCCTCTCAAACACTGAATGGCCAACTACTATGGCTGGGACAGTAAAATTATATATCACAAAGAATATCGTTAAAAAAAAATATTGCTTTTTCGGTTCTCTCTCTACTCTTTATATCCTTCATCAATATTAAAAATATCATTGAAATGTAACAATAGAAAGCGATAAAATATACTGGACAATCCAGTCCAAGATGAAAAGAAAAAAAAAAAGAGAGCGAATTGTTGAACAGTTTCATAGTATTTGAGGATCATGGCTTGAAATCCTTTGATATTAGATCTAGTCGGGTAGGAATGACCTAGTACTAAGCAACAACGTAAAGTTAGGTGTACTCAAACTTTGAGAGCAAAATCTATAAGTCACAGACAATGCAGTGATAAAATGTGTTGTACTATAAACAATCGACAGGGCAATTCGCTGTTTGAAATGATATATTGCTTCCTGGTATCAATTTAATTTGAAGAAGTTACTCGAGGTACATACAACTTTATCAAGACATTTTTTTTTATCTCTTTGTTTTTTTTCTTTTCCCTTCTTCATTTCCCGCACAAAACTAACATCATCATCATCATCATTCCTATCAGTCTCACCACCATTGTCATTATTATGATCAATTCCATCATCATCATCATCATCATCGTCGTCGTCGTCGTCGTCATCATCGCCGTCGGCCTCGTCGACGTCATCTTCGTCATCATCATTATCCTCATCATCAGTGGCACCAAATACATCGCATACATTCACTTATCATCTTTTCAGTTGGAAATATTGTTTAACATCAATTGGATAGTTGTGAATCTGCAACCAACAACGCTATCAGTCATCAATTGTAATATACAAATAAGAACAAAGTATTTGAAATAAATATATTATAGCGGGTAACTTATCTTTCGCACCACAAACTTTGTAATAGCTTCTTGTAGAATTTTATACAACGAACAAAAACGAAGTGGAGAGAGAGTGAGTCTCCTTCAATATTTGGGATTCTTTGCTTTAGTTCAAAAATGCTTCTGTTCTCCATTTACACATACATGGCTGCTCAACACAGTTGAGATCTCTAATTAGTAATGTTCTCTTCGTATTCCGACATAAAACTCCACTGAGGTCGTCTGCATCAGCTATAGTCAACACAGTGAAAAAAAATGAACAATGTCAATTATACTCCTTCCCAAATTGGCAAACAGATATATGTTTGTATGTGTGTATATATATATATATACATATATATATATATATATTATATATATATATAATATATATATATATATAATATATATATATATATATATATTATATCGTGGCACTCAGTTGGTTACGACGACGAGGGTTTCAGTTGATCCGATGAACGGAACAGCCTGCTCGTTAAATTAACGTGCAAGTCGCTGAGAACTCCACAGACACGCGTACCCCTTATCGTAGTTCTCGAGGAGATTCAGCGTGACACAAAGTGTGACAAGGCTGGCCCTTTGAAATACAGGTACAACAGAAACAGGAAGAAAGAGTGAGAGAAAGTTGTGGTGAAAGAGTACAGCAGGGTTCGCCACCACCCACTGCCGGAGCCTCGTTGAGCTTTAGATGTTTTCGCTCAATAAACACTCACAACGCCCGGTCTGGGAACCGAAACCTCGATACTACGACAGCAAGTGTGCGATATATATATATATATATATATATATATATATATATATATATATATATATATACTTTAACGTCAGAGTAACTATTTATTTACGATATTCACTATTTATGACATATTCGATACGAATACGTTACTGAGGTGACTGACAAGATCGAAGAAACTGGCTTTCATAAAAGCTTTGATAATGACAGGATACGGAGTTACATGTTAGTACCCAGTGATAGAGTAGCGAGCAAAAGAATAAAACTAATAATGTAAGAGAGGGAGAGAGAGAGAGAGAGAGAGAGGGTGATAATGGGACAGATGAGAGAATGAGAGAATGTAGGCTTCAAGATTTTCATAAGGAGAGGAACAAATTTAGAACCAAGTTGTTGCTGAGTTTAATCCCGAGTTTAATTCCTACAAACGGCGACGTTCCATCGGTAACCATCCCGCCTTATTTTCAAACTTGGTATAATAATCCATTCTGCCTTTCCTTTTATCGAAATATTAACTCGTAATTAATGGAAGATTTTGTTGCCACATCCAAGAGATTGAGTGACTGCGTAAATTCTCTTTCACTAGCAATTAGAACTCGTAACATTTTGGAAGCAAATAACCGAATCTATCATTCAACTCGGATACAAATTTGTCTCTCACAGAATCATTTTAGGTTGACACTTTCAGTATACACTGACGAGTAGATAATATACTGGACACATATACGTAAAAGATGTCAAGCATGAAAAGAACCACCAATCTCTATATCGTACATGATTAATGCTTGAAATACAAGGTAAATGTTTTACCTTGAAATGTTGGCATTATCTCAGATGGTACGGCAAAGTTACTGAGGCATGTATAAGAAAGGCTTAGCGTGTTACATTGTCACAATGATCTGAAATTTGAATCCACTTCCAAGGTTAAATATTTTGCAAGAACACACATTAAAGATGTTTGTTTTACAGTTTGTTTATCCTAAATATACTCCAGTACACTAGATAAAATATCGGTGTTTTCCATAAAATTATTAAAATGATGTTTTGTTTTCTCAAACTATCGATTACATCCTTATGCAGAACAACTGTTTTCAGAGAATGTGAAAGAGTAGTTGATTGATCTATTTTATAGCTCAGGGAGAAATGAAAGACAAGTTATTCTCGTATGATTTCTGAGGCACAGAAAATTATTTTATAACTCAGAACACATGAAAAGAAAATGTTAACCATACACTATAGTTCAACATAGTGATAAATAACAGGACTCTGACCTTGCAAATCAATGGAGAAAGCACACGAAAAGCTACCGCTAGGCACCCATTCAATCATACACGTATATATGCGTACGCACATTCTTACACAAAGGTTCACACGAGTAAACACAAGTGCTCATAAATAGTCATATGTTTGTAAATACTTCTTATAAATTAACTATCCGGTCATAATGAAGAGGACTTGAATCTTTGGGTAGGAAGTACTCTAGTCAGCAATAATTAACGTACCAGAGTACCCATTAACAACAAATCTCTCGTCGGAAAGGTGCTTCTGGCAATGATGGTATGAGTAATGAGACATAAAGTGCCCTAAACTAAGATACACGCACGTGCACATATGCGCTCGCACACACATTAAATGTGCGAATATGAATGCGCGTATGTAAATCCGAGTATACAAACGAAAGAATCCGCGATTCATTATTACCTGGGTAATATCCTCATGGCTCAATGGTTAATGCGTCGGGCTCACAATCATGAAGTAGTGAGTTCGATACCTGGACCAGACTGTGTGTTGTGTTCTTGGGCAAGACACTTTATATATATATATATATATATATATATGTGTGTGTGTGTGTGTGCATGTATGAATATATATGTACACACACAGGCACACACATACACACACACACACGCATGCAATGATTGAATAACAAAGATAAACAGGTATTTTCTTCATTCCGTACGAAGGCGTCAGTAAACCTTAGAGAGGACTATTACACAAAGTGTTCTCTAAATCATCTTATAAAATAACAACAGCAACAACAACAACAATAATAATCAGTTCTGAACGAGTGGTTTACATGACGTGCCTTTTAAAATTACATTTATAACACACTCGCACACGCATGCGCACACACACACGCACACTTGCGTGGGCGGTGTACGTGCATTACCATGAACGTGCTATGTTTCTTTGGGCTAAAAACATGTAAAATTATAAAGTCTTGCATTTACGTCATCATCAGACCAATGAAAGATAACCGTTTGAAATATACTGGTTTATACACATTTGTGGTTGAGGTATTGAAAAACATCGAGTTTATTATAAATAAAATCGAATTGTAATTTTCTAGCATAGGTTCTCAAGAGGTAAATTTCCTACAAACAATTGTTCTACAGTTTCGGATATAAAATTTAAATCACAGCATCATTTATGTATCTGCTAGTATTTGCTGAATATTTGGAGAATGAGAATTTATTTCCTTAAAACATTTACGAAATGCTCTCAAAAGACCTTATAATATAGAATGTAAACAGAACGAACTGAAAATCAATCAAGACAAGAGAATAAAATAAAATAAAATAAAATACACCAGAAATTGTAAAACACTTGGATTTTTCTCGATTGCTAGAACATTATGAAATTGTTTACGATATCCTTGTGTGTTGTTTTAGAGCTATCACTCTTGCGCTTCTAACGATACGATGATATTGGCACAAATACATTGATCTAAAAGTAACAAATTTTCTTCTGGGTAATAAAATGTAAGTATTTTATTTCAATATGTATGCAAATCATCTCCAGGGTAATAGAATATATGCATTTTGTTCTAATATGTATGCTTCTATTTGCATAATATATTCCATATATTTGGCAGAAACATTAGCGAACGGGACAAAAGATCTTGTAGTATTTACTCTAGCTTATTGTGTTCACATTTCACTCCAGCCGAGAGAAATGTTGGCTTTCACCCCTCCGGAGTCATTGCAATGTAGTTCATGTGCACGTATGCTTTCAGTTCATTCATTTTTATCATCTCTCTCTCTCTCTCTCTCTCTCTCTCTCTCTATATATATATATATATATATATATATATATATATAAATATATATATAAAATTAAAAAAGGAAAATACGCACACTTACATGGTTTTAATATAATTTTTAATATATCGACCGGTTTCGCTATCGCTATTCATGATATTATGTTTAATTTATTTGAATATATATTTTTTCTTAAGAAGAAATTTGGTCCTTGTTGTGTGTGATGAAATTCACGAGTGAATGACTTCACAAGTAGATAAATAAAGGGAGGTAATTGGTTGTTATTATTGTTATTGTTGTGTGTAAGGGAGATAACTGTTCAGCTTTCGGTAATGGGTGAGGATGAAATATGTGTACAGAAAAGAGACAGGTTTTAAAAAACCTTTTTTAGTAGGGGATTTATGTCCAGTGATGTAATCGTGAATGGAATATGTAAAAATATAAAAGTTAGTTATGCGTGCATATTAAGACGTGTTTTGTATTTTTCAATGAAAAATGTTTCTATATTTAACCGTTCTAGTTGAGAGATTGCGCCTTTGCACACACACACACCACACACACACACACATATATATATATATAATTATATATATATATATTTATATGTATGTATGTCTATCTATCTTACTATCTATATATATATATATATGTATGTATGTATGTATGTATGTATGTGTGTGTGTGTGTATGAGTCAAACCAAGTATTGATATTTTCAATGGATTAAATTCATTTGTTTCAGATTATTGCGCAATAGATGAAAAGAGAACTTCATCTTTTGCACAAAATCTTCCTCAGTAAAGACATATTAAAAATTTATATGCATGTAAGTGTGCATACAGTTTTATATGTGTGTGGTTTGGTCTATCTACACAGATGTGTCCGACCATGAGCGTGAAGGTAGTGGAAAAGGTTGTATATAACTTCAAATAATGTTATCTTCCTCGTGTGTAAAGTATGGTTATGTTGCTGTTTTCATGGTTGGCTGAATTCAATATTCTCTGTTATTGCTAGTAAGAAAAGAAAATGAGTTAAATGACTAAGATCGTTAAAATTGCACGTACTAATAGAGTAGCACCTCCTATGTAACATTTTCTCATTCGATGTCTTGATGAAGAGTGTAGTCTGTCCGACATTTACAGAAGGCTATACATTGTTTACAGAAAAGACAAAAAAATACCATTGACAAAAGCAATGTGCACAAATGGATGAAGTTTCAAAACGTGAAATTAGCATTGAAACAAACCACGGAGTAGGAGATAATCAGCTGAAACAATCTGACACGAATTGCTAAGGAGTGGACGAATTGATTCACGGGGATAGATTTCATAGACATTGCGAAACGGAATAGCACGAGAACTGATAACTGGTTTGAATGAGAGCAACGCGCAAGTCTCCACTGATCTACTGGAAGCGGTTGAGGTGCAGATAATGAAACATATTCGTATCTTTATGATTCGGAAACAAAGGTTTAGTTCACCGAGTGGCTTCAAGCGTCTTCTCGAATGCCAAAGAAGTTAAAGAACCAGTGATCTGCACAGAAAGCTATAGTGACTGATTGGGGAGAGGAAAAGTATCTCATTGGCCTAGATAGATAGATAGATAGATAGATAGATAGATAGATAGATAGATAGATAGATAGATAGATAGATAGATAGATAGATAGATAGATAGATAGATAGATGACAGATAGGTGATAGATAGATAGATAATAGATAGATAGATAAATAGATAGATAGATAGATAGATAGATAGATAGATAGATAGATAGATAGATAGATAGATAGATAGATAGATAGATAGACATACATACAGACAGATTAAGAAGCCAACTATTTACTTAGAAAACTTTAACCTTTCCACAAAACATCTGAAGAATTCAACACCGAAGTTTTTCCCTATCAAGCAAGTCAGCAATGTTCTTTTAAATGATATTTCCATTGGCATTTCGTTTTATCACTCTTTTTCTACTAGTTGATTTTTTTCTATGTATAAGTGTTCTGTGTGAGATGTATGTGTGTGTGTGTGTGTGTGTGTGTGGAGGGGCGGGGGTAATGTCTGTGCATATATCTATTGCGTATACAAATATGGAACTTAGTAACTGCCAGCTAGTTTCAAGATTTTAGTATAATTATTTCAAGATTTACGCACATATTTTCGTCTTCAGCAAACTCTCACTTTTAATGGTATTTCATGTTTATCTAAATGGATGTAACTCACAGGGATACATTAAAATGACAAATGTAAATTTCTTTTGGGGGGACTGTCATCGCTTTTACTGAATTATCGTCTTAAAGATAGACATCATAGGTCCCTCGATGTCACAAAGAAGCCCTGTGCACTCGTTCGACCACTCTAGAAACTGACGCCAAATCGGGCATAAATTACAATCTACGGTCTGAAAAATTGGAAGTTGCCTTCGACACTGCCCTAGGTACATGAATCTGCCTATTCAGGCATGACTTGGCTTACAACAAAATCCCTTTTATTTGTTGATTTATTGCCACAAGGTTGAGGTCCGTTTTATGAAAGAAAAATAGGGTAAAAATTAAGGGAAAAGGTGATTGCATCAATCCCTACTATATATGCCAATACAAAGCTTCAATCTCCTTTCAAGAACACCTAAACATGGAAAACCTTTTTATATAAAAGTACTGACAACACCTTGATATACAAACTTGACTACTTGATCCTTACACATTTCTATTTCAGCATTTATACTGAGGAGTTAGGTGTTCCCCTTGTCATCTGTTGGTTCCCTTTGTCCACTCTCTAAAGTTCTTCTTACTTTTCAAGTATCCAAAATGGTGAAATACCTTTGTCAAAAGAAATGATTACTTCACAATGTCCCTTAAAAAGCTAATTTAAATAGAGAAAACCGGTTGGATATGATGACATCCATAAAATGTGTATATATATGCAAAAACAATTATAAAAAATATATTAAACTATGTGAAACGAAGGCATTTCAATTCCACATATTTTCAACTTATATATATATATATAAAAGATGTTTTGTTGTCCCTTTTTGTATCACCTAGCTGTCCAGATGTTTTGCATTCTTGTCCCATGTTGTTATATATATATAGATAATGTTAAGGAGAGTTCAAATAAGTTCACCAATTTATATAAACATATATTGTGCCATGGATCAATGTATATCAGTTTTTAAATGTACAATCATTAAAATATCAAAACATATGAAATCTCTATGAATACATAAATATATAAATATTCAATATACATATATAAATAGACGAATGAGATTAAGTTCTAAAAGTGTAGATGTATAAAAGTATAGCTGTAGAAGATATATATATATATATATATATATATATATATATATAATATATATATATATATATATATATATATATTGAGAGAGAGAAACGAAATTTAGGATTACAATCGTATCAAAAGGTGTTATAGAATGGCGTTGTAAAATTATTTTAAAACATGCCCTTACGAGAAGGGGAATAAAATAAAGTCTACGAAAAGAGCAAATAAAGAAAAATCATAGCGTTGAGATTAGATTTTTTTTCAGAAAATATATATAATTAATCCAAGAAAATAGGTAATCCTGTTTAGATAAACTGTTGGTGGTAGTCCTCTTACAGCCGTTTCAGGGGCACAGTAATCCATAGATTTTAAGTGTACTTTCATTCCGAAATTTGGATACTGCTCCCTTCACCAGAGAGATTATATTATTCAGGATTCAAATTTAGTACAATGTTGTAATGGGTAGATGACATTTATTTATATAGGGAGGTACACTTATTAACAGGAAGAGAAATGTTATAGCAGGAATTAAGGGAAATACAATTTAGAAAATATTTTAAACATTAAGCAGGTAATAATTGATCAAGATGAAATTACAGGGTGGCAGGAGTATAGAGATTAAGGGAAATATAGATAATTAAAATTTCGTAAGACTATTTTATTCACCTTCTCTTAAGGGCTTATTTATTTTTAAATATTTTTTACAACGCCGTTCTAAAACGCCTTTTAATACGATTGTAATTCTAAATGTCTCTCTCTATAAATCGTTATATAGCTATACTTTTATACATCTATACTTTTATAACTTAATCCCATTCGTCTATTTATATATGTATATTAAAATTTTTATATATTTATGTATTCATAGATTTTAAATATGTTTTAATATTTTAATGATCAATATACATCGATTCATGGCGCAATAAATGTTTATATAAATTGTTGAACCTATTTGAACTCTCCTTAACATTTTTATGTCTTTCAACTCGGAGTTTTTTCTGAGCACGTCAAACTACTGCCTATACAATACACAAAGAAATTCTAAGATATATATATATATATATATATATATACTTACACACACATACACACACACACACACACACACACACACTTACACGCACGCACAAACACGCCAGCGTGTACACGCATATAGATATATATATAGAGAGTATATACGATGTCTGATCAATAAGTACACTGGCTTTTGCCGTAGTAACGAAGCTAAAACACGGAGTAAAGCCGCTTGCCACAGATTAACCTTGAACTTTGCTGTGCATGCGCACTAAGTTCTGACGTTTTAGCTAATTTCCGCTGTTTACAGCAGAACTTGGAAGGAACGTGTGTAGCGTGTGATGGTCGCATTGACCATGACAGAGAAAGTTGTCATGGCGATATCTGCTTAGAGGCCTATGTAGTGTTGCAGAAAGCGCATGGAGAGGGGTTTATGAGCTGCACACAAGTGGTTCATACGTTTCCAAGATGGCCGAAAATTTCGGTATTTATGAACGTTCTATGAGACTCACAACCAGCAAAACTGAGAAAAACATCGCAGATGTGCGTGTAGCTGTAAAGGGAAATTGCTGAATCACTTCTGTGAGTTATCAAAAAGTGTGCAGATTAGTTACGGTTCAGTTCAGTTCATTATCACTGAAGATTTGGGTATGAGATGCGTGTCTGCCAAAACTGCTTTCAGCTGACCAAAAAGACACTCGGGTTTCAGTGGCACAAAATTACCTTGATTGTGTCGAGAACGATGAAAACTTTCTGAAAATCTTATGTAAGGCTCTGAGCAAGTATTTTTAAGCTTTTGGCAAAATTAGATTCAGATTTTCTGCTCAACTTTCAGCCATGGTCAATGCAACGAACACACGCTACACACGTTACTTCCAAGCACTGCTGTAAACAATGGAAGTGGACTAGAACGTTAAAACTTACTGTGCAAGCACAACAGAGTTGAAAGCCAATCTGTGGAAGTGGCTTCACTCTGCGTGCTTTAGCTTCGTTACTAGGGCAACAGTCCCGATACTTATTGATCAGGCCACGTATACTATACACAGATACACATACACCTCATACTTACACGCACTCATAAACATATATATTATATATAACAAAATCTATCCATCGTTCTAAGGCACCTAGCTGGCAGAATCGTTAGCACACCGGTCAAAATGCTTAGCAGTATTCCAATCGGTTTTATATTCTGAGTTCAAATTCCACCGAGGTCGACTTTATCGTTTATCCTTTAGCGATCGATAAAATAGGATCGGTGTAATGGACTTACCCTCTCGCCCGAGATTGCTAGCCCTGTACCAAAAATTGAAATCAATATGTAATATAATATACATACATTTAGAATGCTATGTCACGTGTCAAAATTTCTCATTATATATGTCTATAGAAATTCCTTGGGTGAGTGAATATATCAACGGAATTGTTGCTCACATGCTACGTGACCAAAACTCCTTTAAACGCTTGGCGTAACATATTTTTTCAGTGATCATGTGTTAACTAGCTGCTAAAATTTTGCAGCTCACGTTTCTTAGAATGAAATGATGTAACATATCTACCACACAACATTATTTCTTACGAAATTATATTGACTTAAAATGTTAGCACAAAGCCAGCAGTCTCGGGTAGGGATAAGTCGATTACATCGACCCCCAATACTCAACTGGTACTTATTTTATCGACCATGAAAAGATGAAAGGCAAAGTGGACCTCGGTACAATTTGAACTGAGAATGTAAAGACGAACGAAACGCCGCTAACAATTTCTCCCGGCATGCTAACGATTCTGCCGGCTCGTTGCTACAAAACTATATTGCCAAATCCTAGCTGTATGACACTATTTAACATCACTTTTACGACATTCTAGTCATAACATTTGTTAATATCTCTCTTGATGTTCTTTAAATACAATTCAGTTTCGTTGTGCTAACAAACAAATATTAGTTTCTGACACTTCAAGAGAGTAAGCTATGCTTTCTGATTTGGACAAACCAACATTACAATATTATTGTATTTTATTTGCATATTTAATGGTTTAAATAGGTGTGATAGCCACTTACTATTTATCATTCGGATAGCGCATTTATTTCCCTTCTAAACAATTCGATATTTCTATGCTAATGTATATTATTTTATAAATACTTCGTGGTTTATTTGCGACCATATTGACAACGTGTGAAAAGTTACACATCAACAATGATGCTATACTGCATTAACACATCTGGAATTGTCTTCTACATTTGTCTCTCTGCTTCCAAACCACATGGTTCCAGGTTCAGTCTCATTCTATGGCATCTCGGGCAAGTGTCTTCTGTTATAGCATCAGGCCGACCAAAGCCTTGTGAGTGGATTTGGAAGACGGAACCTGAAAGAAGTGTGTGTGTGACTTTGTGTCTGTTTTGTCCTCCACCACCGCTTGACAACTGGTTCTGGTGTGTTTATGTCCCTGTAACACGGCAGTTCGGCAAAACAGACCGATAGAATAAGTTATCAGGCTTAAAAATCATTAAGTACCTGAGTCGATTAATTCGACTAACATTCCTTAAGGCGATGCTCCAGCATGGCCGCAGTCTAATGACTGAAACAAGTAAAAATTAAAAGAAAAGACACATACATACACACACACAGAAATACACACATACCACATAAACACACATACACACATCAGCTCTTTACTGTTCTGTGCATTACATTTGTTGAAATTCAACCATTTAAACTGCTATTATTGTGGTTGTAAGTACTGTTGTTGATTTATCGCTTACTACTATTATAATTATAGATACGTATGATAATATTTTTATTAAAAATTTTGTTTCAATAAGTTTTGTATAAAATCTGATAACATACATATATGCATTCATAGATACATACATACAAATGGCTTGTCTGCACATAGTCACGAGTTTATCGCTATACTTACTGACAAAATAAAAGGAAGCAAACCTATCAGGGTTTAAGATTTTGAGAGTAGGTAAACATCCAGAGAAGTCAAGCATCAAAATGGAACATAAAACGTGTTTAATATGTATGCCGAAGCATACTTAATGGAGACATGTTGTTACGGTTGAGTAGGTCCCTGATCGCAGGACCAATGTCTAATGAGTCTATATCCTCTAACATTGATCGAAAACAGTAGTTTGTAACCTGAAGCCAGGCGCATTGATGTGTTTTATTATTATTATTATTATTATTATTATTATTATTATTATTATTATTATTATTATTATTATTTTGAAGGCAATCATGCGGTACGGAGTAAGTTGATCTGACCTTCAGGGAATCCATGATGCATTATTCATTCTGAAATCCCATTCCCTCTACACTTTCCTGGTATTGCATTCACTTCCTTCCTCTCGTGGATCTTTATCCAACAATATTATACAAGTCATACACGCATGTAGAATTCACATCTACAAGTTTTTACGCATGCACAAACATATAAGTATATATGTATGCACCTTTATGCATGTTTGTTTGTGCATGGGCTTGTCTGTGTCTATCTATCTATATGCGTATATATATATATATATATATATATATATACACACATACATAGGATACCCTGTGTAAACTGTCATGATTCTATATTTTTGATTTCGCATATGCGTACTGCTTGCTTTTAAGTTGGTCGACTACATAGTATAGTAGGGTTAGTTGGGCAGCGGCTGTGTGAAAAATAGCACCATGATGCAGTTCACTCTGCTAGAAATTTGGAAACGACATGCTGTATTGCTTGGCATTCGCGCCGGAAGCTTTAATATGAACATTTCAGAGTGTTTGGGAATCAATCTGAGGACAGTAGAATCTGATAACATGTACCGAGAGTGATAAAGATGAAACAGCCAGTTGACATCATGGTGTTTGGAGTGATCACTAGTAATGGCGAGGTTATGCCATCTCTCATCTTCCCAAACGGCCTCAGACTCAATACGGTGACCTACATCAAGTTCCTGGAGGAGAAATTGGTGCCCTGGGTCAAGAAGGTGTCTGCTGGAATACCCTATGTCTGGCAACTGGACTCTGCATCATGGCACACAAGCAACAGAACCCAGTCATGGCTTTCAGAAAATTTCTGCGACCACATCACCCCTAACATCTGGCCACCTAACTCCCCAGATGACAATCCCTTTAATTACTATGTGTGGGGCGCAGTTGAGCGAGAGATGAACAAAACGCCTTTTAACACCAACGATAAACTGAAGATAAACTTAAACAAGGAGACTGTCCAGAAGACTTGCAGGAGATTCCGAAGGCGTCTGGAGGCCGTCATTGAAGTCAATGGCGATTTTATTGAATAAATTCATTCTTTAGTATTTCGAGATATTTGTATTTAATTTTGGTAAATATATCTGTTATAATGAGATGCCAGTGTTATTTTCAATTCTTCGTAATTTAGCCGATAGTTTATTCACCGCACCCTGTATATAAATATATATACATGTATGTATGTATGTATGTATGTATGTATGTATGTATGTATGTATGTATGTATGTATGTATGTATGTATGTATGCATGCATGCATGCATGTATGTATGTATGTATGTATGTATGTATGTATGTATGTATGTATGTATGTATGCATGTATGTATGAATGAATGTATGTATGTATGTATGCACGTACGTATGTATGTATATATGCGTATGTATGTATGTGTGTATGTATATCTATGTGCGTATGCACGAATATATATATATATATATAAAATATTATTAGAGACAAAACCACTATTTTGCAAAACAAACAAGGAAAGACTTAATCAATACATAAAATTTTAATAAATAGTCAAAAAAACCGCCACTACAATCGTTTCTTGTCTTGATCGACAATCTTCAGGTGGACTTCCAATAAGTCAGTTTCAAAAATTTGAAACTGACTTATTGGAAGTCCACCTGAAGATTGTCGATCAAGACAAGAAACGATTGTAGTGGCGGTTTTTTTGACTATTTATTAAAATTTTATGTATTGATTAAGTCTTTCCTTGTTTGTTTTGCAAAATAGTGGTTTTGTCTCTAATAATATTTTATAATATTTTACTATAAAATTGGATTTAATCCTATATCTGATTTTTTTCCCTGTAAATTTGGATTTATTCCCTAATATTTATTATTATATATATTATATATATATATTATATATATATATATAGATATATATATATATATATATATATATATATATATATATATATATATATACTAGCAGAAATACCGGTACTGCCCGGTTTAAGGGAAATTATGAAAATTTTAAAATGCCTTTTAGATCTCTAACTAGCATGAAAAGTAGACGACACAGGTCTCACCTCCTAATAGCTGAGATACATATACACAGGAATGCATATTAATACATGTATACTTAACGTACACATTAACACACACTTATATACGAACGTACATACATATATACATACACACACATGTACATGCATACATACAAAATACATATATATATATATATATGTAGGCATGAAACCATCTAAGTATGTATGTATAGATGGATATATATATATATATATATATATATATATATATATATAGAGAGAGAGAGAGAGAGAGAGAGAGAGAGAGATGTATGTATGTGTGTGTGCAGATAGATATCGATATATATATTTAGAGAGAGATACATACATAGATAGGCAGATAGGTAGATAGATAGATAGATAGATAGATAGATTGATAGATAGATAGAAAGATAGATAGATAGATAGATAGATAGATAGATAGATAGATAGATAGATAGATAGATAGATAGATAGATAGATAGATAGATAGATAGATAAAGGGATAGATAGATAATGCACAAATATTTTATTTTTAATCCGTAGAAGTTACGAGGTAATTAAGCAATTCAACGCCCGTAAGTTCCATGCATGCGTGTTATATACCCATACATATGTACATATATACCTACACACACACACATACATATACACACATATACCTTTAGAAATTATTTTTTATTAGAAATCGTCACAACTGTAATGATGTATACATACATCTGTTTGCACACACATACAGAAGTACATATATACATATGCACACACAAGTATATACGTTGTATTTTTATTCTGTAGAAGTTACGAAGCAATTAAGCAACTCAACGCCCGTAAGTTCTATGCATTCGTTTTATATACACATATATAAGTATATATATATATATTTACACACATATATACCTTTAGAAGTTCTTCTTTATCAGAAATCGTCCTAAATGTAATAATGTATATATACGTGTGTATGTGCACACATACATAAGTACATAAATACATATACACACACATATATACATTTAAAACTCTTCTTTTTATCAGAAATCGTCACGACTCTAATGATGTATACATACGTGTGTGTGTGTAAATAACTGGTTACTTAGTTACTACGTCAGAATGCGAGACACAGGAAGTTGACATTCACAAAACGGCTTGAAGAAATGAATCTTTATATATATATATATATATATATATATATATATATATATATGTGTGTGTGTGTGTGTGTGTGTGTGTGTGTGGTGTGTGTGTGTGTGTGAGTGTGTGTGCGTGTATATATATATATATATATACATATATATACATATATATATATACATGCATATACACACACACACACACATATATATATATTAGTGACAGAAGCCCTCTTTGTTACAATTATTAATTATAGCACATCAAACCTGACTTTGATGTGTCGCTTATAACGCCTCGGACTGTGGTAAACGACCCGAGAAATCATCTCATGTAGACAACAATTGCTATGAAGGCCAGATTATATCGGTTGGCGATATTTCGAAAACACGAGTGTGGGAGGTACTGTTATATCACGTGAATATTACCGTATTACGGATCGTTATCAACTTTCAGGTGAACACCGAACGCCAGACCGAAAGTCAGCCAAGCAAATATATATTTTAGCACCGGCTAAACAACCAATGTTGTCGCGAAAAGTCCGTCGTGTACGCACACGCACACTCACACACACATACATTTACACGTCTACACACACACATATATCGGTTTAAATGTAATGACAAGTAAGCTAAGCAAGTCAATTTACATGGAATATTAAATACATTTAATAGAAAAAATGTGAAGGTGCAATGGCCCAGTGGTTAGGACAGTCGACTCGCGGTCGGAGGATCGCGGTTTCGATTCCCATACCGGGCGTTGTTTGCTTTTATTGGGCGAAAACACCTAAAAGCTCCACGAGGCTCCAGCAGGGGTCGGTGGTGACCCCTTTTATACTCTTTCGCCATAACTTTCTCTCACCCTCTCTTCTTGTTTCTTGAGTAACGCTGCGATGGACTGGCGTCCCATCCAGATGGGTAAGGGGACACATACGTCACAGAAACCGGGAAACTGGGCCCATTAGCCTTGCTAGGCTTGAAAAGGGCGACGAGAAAAATGTAGATATGTATGGATATAAAATAGTCCGATTTACAGAATATAAGTGCTATTAAGATTTAAATGGATAAAGTTTTACGGGTCCAGTAGCTGTTTCTGGGGTTCGGAACAATGATAGTTACTTGGATCCATTATCGGATAACACCCTCTCCGTCTTCAGGAGAGAATTTTACATTGAAGAATTTTGCATTTCAGGTGTTCTCCAATGTAAAATTCTCCCCTGAAGACGGAGGCAGTGTTATCCGATAATGGATTCAAGCAACTATCATTATTTCGGAATACCAAACCCCCAGAAACAGCTGTTGAGCGTGTAAAACTCTGTCCATTTAACTCCTGATATCATTTATATTCTGTAAATTGGATTATTTTATATCCATTAACATGTACATTTCTTTCTATTAAATGTATTTAATATTCTATGTATATCAACTTGCCTAAATTGCTTCTCATTACGTTTACACTTCTACCGGCTCAAGTTCAAATCTCTGGAGCACTTCGAAATGTATTCTATGTGGAGAACACCTGTCTCTAACCTATAAACGATATATATACAATACATGCATACATACATACATATATGTATGCATATATACACACATACGTACATATATATATATATATATATATATACACATATATATGTATGTTTGTATATTTGGTATATATATATATATATATATATCGTTTATAGGTTAGAGACAGGTGTTATTTACATAGGATACATTTCGAAGTGATCAAGAGATTTGAACTTAAGCCGGTAGAAGTGTAAATGTAATGACAAGCAATGACAAGCCAGTCGGTGTTCGTGCACCATCACCTCAATACTCAGGATATTAGCTTTCCTCAGGACCTGTGTATCTGGAGTTTTTAAGGTCCAGTCAACATTCAGAATGTACGTACATACATGCGTGTGTGCGTCCACTCATGTGGTGTAAAAGTAATGTAAATTGTAGTTAGTTATGTCGATAGAATATACGTGAAGTTACCATGTGGTTTATAGTTCGTATCGTATCAACAATGCAGACGTGTTCTTAGACTAGAAAACATATTCAAAATTTCCGGAGTCATTTACTAGTAAAAACAGTATGTGTAGTCACAACTATGCTACCGAATATATTAGCAGCTTGAGCACTGTATTGCCAACATACCTGGTAGCGTTGAGTTCAACTCCTAACCTACATGCAAAGTAGTTGATTTATATTATATGTTGTGCATCTGATAGGTTGTTATTTTCTTGATACGACAGAGACAATAAAAGTCTTGAATATATGCTCTATGATCTTATGTACTTTTGAGTCAAACACTCTCCTATATACAAAAGCACATGTGCACACGCCTAAACACATTTACACATAATATGCATACATTAATTCTAACAGTTACACACTTACGTATATATATACACTACCTCGTGACCTCTCTTGGAAATAGAACGCGTAAAATGCTGCAGACATATATACATGTTTACATATATCTAAGCATACATCAATACATACATATATACATACATACATGCGCGTGTAACATATACAGTTAAACAAATGCAGATATATATGTATATATATACACACACGCACATATATATACACACATATATATATATATATACATGTATAGATATACATATATACATATACACACAAATATGTGTGTATATATAAATGTACACATAAATATGTGTATATATACATATACATATATAAATATATGTACATAAATATACCCATACATAGAATTATTCATTCATACATACATACATACTTACGTACATACATATATCCATCATACATACATACATACATACATACATACATACATACATACATACATACATACATGCATACAACATACATACATACCAACATACATACATACATACAGGAACCACAATTAGCATTATCTTCTAAAACATTATAATTGCCATATTGAAACAGTTTGTCGCAATATTTGTATTCATGCATGAAATTTGTAATTGTGATCAATTCTATTTACATCTATTTCCCTATCAAACCTTGTTTCGCATAGAAATATTTTCTTTTATCATACCATTAAAGAAAGAAAACATAATATAATGGCGTATTAAAACTGTAATGAACGTAGAGGAAGAGAGGCAAGAAGCGGAGAAAAAGTAAGAAGCCTTTCGTCACGTAACAGTTCTTGCTGCATAATTGGACTTTCGTTTTGATTTTGTTGTTTTGTAATATACTATTAATGTAGAGAGGTCCCACCATTACCGATATAATGGCACACCTCTAATATGTTGCTATGTCTGTGTGATTGTATGAGGGAGGGTGACGGCGCTGATAATGAGAAGAGGTAAAAAAGAAGGAAGCGGTAGAGGAAGAGGAGTGGCGGTAAGGGTAGCGCTTACAATGATACAGACAATAATGACGATTGCGGGCGTGCTGTTGGTTGTACTGACATAGAGAACGACCACCACGACAACGCTGGTGACGATAATGAAAAAAATTGCGATGATGATGATGATGATGATGATGATGATGATGAACGTGGTGATCTTGATTATGTTGAGAAGAGGGAGAAGGAAGAAGAGAAAGAAGAAAATACTGATGAAATGATAGCCAAGATGGCGGTTATCATGCATTTATATCACATAAAAATTCTTTCTTTAGAATTTGATGCTCAAAGAAAGAAATGATTACAAAACATGGTGTCACCATGTATAAACGGCAATGCATTACGAAATCGACCCCTGCTAATACAGATGTTCCTTTCGTTAGTTCTTTTCACTTAGATATTTTCATTTACCGTTAAATGAAAACATTTTTTTTCATTCTGTGCGGGAAACACGTACAGTTAAATGTTAGCTGCTGGCTTCCATTGACAGATTAATTCCGATTTCTAGAATTATATCGTTGATGGCTATGAAAATTATATATTATGAGTTACATAATCTTTTTTAATCATGTCCCCTCTCCGTAAAAGAAAAAAATACAAGCCCTCTCGCCATTACCGATACTATAAATTGTAGCAAGATAAAATAAAATTCAGATCTTTTCCAATATTATAGAAACTTTTATTGTATTCTTTTAGCCTTATATCAGTTATCAGTCTGCATGTAAACTCATGACAAAAGGTGTTTCAACTATTTCTTTATTCGAATGTAGTATATCCAAGAATATGTCATCAGTGACTACCTTTGTAAAGAATATGGGTTGTGATTAAGTAGATATTTAACTTCTATTTCCTGCATGCGTTTGGTAGTTGCAGCGAAGTTGTTGCTCAGGATGAAGGTGGTGGGGTGAGGTTGAGGAGGGTAAATTGCACGTGCACGAAAAGATGATGAATTATTATAAATCGTTTAAACAAATCAATCTTGCCCTAATGAGGTATTGTCTCATATAAATGTTCGGTATTAAATAATTCACAAACACAACCAGTTTCTGGCGCACTGTTTCTTGTTTATATATTCAATCAAAAACGACTTATGTTCCTTGGAGATTGTTGATCTTGCACTTTCTTTACTCAAATACTCCTGACCAACTCGTCTCTCCCCCCCTCGTCTTCTTGCTGTGCCCAAAACCTCTGGCTCTGCTCTAAAACATATATCCAGTCTTTCGTAATATTCAGGAGTACATCTGCTTTCTGAAATTTCATCCTCGTTCATATCTTTCTCGTATGTTTTGACCTGCAACACTTTAGAACATTAACGGCATCAAGCTCGTCGATTTCGAAACAATACCCCTTCCTTTAGACTCAGCAAATAAAAGAATAATAGATTTTTTTCGCCGTGTTTTCCAGAATGAAAAAAATGCTAGTCAATATGTTGTACTAATTGGTAAAATAAGAGTAGAGCAAATAGTTGTAATGTATGAAGTAACCATATCGATAAAGTATAATGCAATATAAAAAAAGTCCAATAAATGTCGAAATGACAATATACTCAAAATATGGTTTAAAAAAGTGGGGGAAACATTTAGGTATATACAAGATAAACTTTAATTCAACAAAGAATGTGTGTGTGTGTGTGTGTGTGTGTGTGCGTGTGCGTGCGTTTTAGAGAAAGCTTAATCGGTGTTTTGAAATGGCATTTCTGTTACTGAAGGAAATTATTAGAGAATACTAAAAAAAAGGTGGTTTTGTAAGGTTGGTTAATGCTGATCTGCTTTAATACAATGTCGATACAAAATTATTTTATTTTGAAAAAGAGATAAAGTTAATTTATAAACGTGTATTTGAAAGGTTTACTTATTTTTTAAATTGAGAAGTCGAAAGATCGGTGTCATAATAAATGTTAAAAGAATATAACGTATATATTAATTTATAATAAGGTTTATATTGATAGCAATGTATTCGTTAATTTTTCAAATGATTTAAGGTGATTCTTTCACTTTATCTAAATCCTATAGTAATAATGCATTGTTACTTTAAGTAATAATTATTTATCGTGAAAATAATAACTAAGCAAATGTAAAATGAAATGAAAATATATTAATAAGAATTACGATAGTGACAAAAGTATAGGTATGTTCCCAATAATGTTTTTATTTTTGGTATTTTTTTTTTTGCTGATTTCGAAATATTATATTAGGTTGTTCGGAAAATAATGATCAATTTTAAAAATACGCCTATATTCTTGAAAAATCGAACTTATAAATATTCAAAATATGATCCCTGAACATCTATACATTTCTCCCATCAATTAACAAGGTCCTTTATGCCTCTTCGATAAAAATCCAAAGGTTTTGTTGCCAAGAAATCCTTGAATTCAGTTTCGATCTCAGGGTTGGAACGGAACGTTTTTTGCCTAAAAAAGGGTGTAGGTGCTTGAAAAGTAGTAGCCAATGAGTAGTGAAAGATCAGGAGAATATGGAGGATGTGACAAAATCTCGTATTTAAGGATCAAATATGGCTCAGTGTGATATATCATTTGCTTTAAACTTGTTTCTAAGTTACTGTGTGTGCGTATGTATTTGTGCTAAGAACAACTTTTTGGACAACTAAACAGTTGAAATTACGATTGAATGGGTGTTTACATGATCCTATGAAATGCTTTTGGGAGGCTTTATAATTTTCAAATGGACAAGTACTGGTATTGACACGTGAACAGAGCGTTTTGAAAGTTAAGACCATTTAGTGGGGACAAAACTTTATTTCGATGTACATAACTAGTGATGGGGGGAAATTGTTCACGCAATGTAGTTAAACCATACATTACATGTATATCGCTAATTTCTGCTGAAGCTTTTAATCCCATTCTAATGTTAAAGAGCGCAGTAGTTTAGTTCTTAATCCAAAGTACAGGTCACATGAAAAATAGTAACGAATAAGCTTTCTAGTCAGTAATTAATATCAATGCCAGTGATATTGATAAAAGTGGTTAATTTAGTGTTGCTACAAGCAGCAGCAAAATTAGATACAGTAATTGTACAGTGATAACCATTTATATCAAATGAAAGGGAATAGCGGAATAGAGTTTAGCTTGACAAAAAATTGAATAACTACAAATTTGAATTACTCCATAATATCCACCTTTATTAATGATATTCAAATCTGTTTCGTATATGCGATAAAGGACTGGTTGTTAAAACGTTCTATGATCCTTATTCGTACACTATAGTTATCTATTATGTCTAGTTTTGAAGCAGTATTGCACTGACATTGTTTTTAAAGAGGATGTATAATGAATGTTTTTTCTTAATTTGATACTATTAATTATTATGAATAGATCGCCGATGAATGATGACAATAAATTATTAAGTGCGAGAAATTTTAATGTTTGTAAACCACAGTTGCTCTGTTGTAAACGCTAAGCAATTATTTTTAAATTGTAAATTTTACTTTTTGATGAATTGGATAAAACTTTCGGTTTTCTACCTATTATTAATATTTTGCTACTATCGAATGTATTACATCGCTTCTCGGCCTTTTGGCTAAGTAGTATTATAGAATGTGATACAATGTAAATGTGGAGCGTATTTATTAATAGAGACACTTCCTTGCTTCTCATTTATATAAAAACAATAACGTTAATAATGTAAGAAATTGAATATGTGAAGTAGAGTTAGATATTAATTTCTTAAAACAGTGTAAGTTCCTTCCAAGTTATGTCAAAGTATTTCTTGTTTGTGTTAGCAGAGACGCTAGTCAAAATGCACAAAATTTAAGCAATAGAAATAATTAAAATGAGTACTTAAAGTAATACATTAATATATGTAATGAATGGAGCAACATTAACGGTAAATGATAGTGAAAACACAGTAGACATGACCGATGTGATCCTTGGGCATTATCTAGAGTAAAAGGGAAATTAAATTGATGCAAATCAAATATTAAAGTGGTTTTATGTAATATATGTATGAACATGAGTGTATGCACATGCACATTTGATGACGTTTAGTATGTGTGTGATTATATGACATGTTCTAACGGTTTGTAAACTTAAAATTGAGAGTTCTTGAATTTGAAGAATGTTAGGAAAGAAAATATTGGTCTGAACTCAGAAAAAGTAGTGTTATGGAATTAATATTGGTCTATTTTAAAGTAATGCCGATAGAAAACATCATTATTTTAACATAAAATAAATGCTGGTTGTAAGCATTTATTGCTATGATGGAAATCTTGCCTTGTTTTTTAAAAAACAGACTTGATATTTAATATTATGGAAGTTATAAGAGATAGAGACATAAAAGAATGTTCTTCAAATTTAGATGGGTAACATCGTTCAGTGTATTTCAGTTTACTCGAAACTTTAAATATATTATGAAATATAGAAAAAAAACAAAGAGCAATAAACCTTATTAGGAGAAATGAAAATGTTGCTTTCATTTAAATCTGAACAGAAGATAAAAAAAATTCATGGTATTCACAATCGTTGTACAATATCATAAGGCATTTTCAAAATAATACCAACCGTATTTGTAAATCAAATTAGAAATTTTCTTTTAGCTGAGCTATCACACATTTTGTAACAATGGGAAAATTGAAACTTGTGTGATTAACATGTGTGTCAGTAACAAACGGAACTGAAAATTGGCGAAAACAAATGAAGATTTATGGAAACCGAAATTGAGAACAGAATATTGTGTTCAGTAATAGTTGATTCTTTGGAGAAAGTAGAGAAGGTAATGCGGCAGGATTAATATTGATCTAATTAAACCTATATGTGAATAGGAAATTATTTTATTTCACCGACTTACATTCTCGATGTAATATTCATTAAAAAATATGCTGTGTATTTTTCAAAACAAATCTACGAATTTTTAAAACGGTAAATAATAAATCGTATGAAATAAGTAATGTAAATTTATTTATGAGCAATTATCTGCAAACTGGGTATTTTTCAAATGATTCAGAAATTGAATTCTTTAAGAAATATATGTACAAACAACTTGGAAAATATTTACTTCATGAAAAATTAAAATTTTCTTTATCTATATGTAAATATAATGGCGAAAGCAACTATTCTAAAGATTGAGTGCTATTAGTATTTCGGTAACATCTATTATTACACGTAGTAGGGAACCCATTATGAGAAATATCAAAAAGAACCAGTACAGATTTAGTTTCAATTGGAAGGTTAAATATTTCGTAACATTAGAAGACTTGGTAACCGCTGCAACTAGAGAACACCTGGATAACACTTTGATCCTAAAAATATCCGTCGCAAGGAAGGAAATAAATAAATAAGAGGTGATAAAAAGATGCTGGAGTATATGTATATGTGTATGTATGCATATATACACACACATCTATTATATATATATATATGTGTGTGTGTGTGTGTGTGTGTGTGTGTGTGTGTGTGTATACAGACACACAGATACGCATACACGCACAAACATAACACACACACACACATATTATAGGCGCAGGTTCCGGTTTCAGTCTCACTGCGTGGCGCCTTGGGCAAGTATCTTCTACTGTAGCCTCGGGCCGACCAAAGCCTTGTGAGTGGATTTGGTAGACGGAAGCTGAAAGAAGTCGTTTATATGTATATATATATATATATATATATATATGTGTGTGTGTGTGTGTGTGTGTGTGTGTGTGTGTGTGTGTGTGGTGTGTGTGTGTGCGTGCGTGTGTGTGTATGCATGCATGTACGCGTATATGTTTGAGTGTCTGTGCTTGTCCCCCCCACATCACTTGACAACCGCTGCTTGTGTGTTTACGTCCCTGTAACTTAGGGGTTCGGCAAAAGACACCGATAGAATAAGTACTAGGCTTACAAAGAATTAAGTGCTGGGGTCGATATGTTCAACTAAAGGCTCGAGCATGGCCGCAGTCAAATGACTGAATATATATATATATGTGTGTGTGTGTGTGTGTTGATACCATCAATTTTAAATTTTATCCACAGAAGATATTAACAATAGTGACATCTTATTTCAAATCTTAGTGTTTGAATGTTTTGTTTAAATATATATATATATACATATGACGGTCTTCCTTCAGTAGTGGAAGACGTTCGTCCAAGGTGCGTCGCAGAGGGACTGAACTTACAACCCTGTAATTGCGAAGTAAAGTTCTTAACACACAATCACTTCTCTGTCAAGTTGTATAAAACAAGTTGGCTTTGCACTGAAGGTTTATTCAATACCTCTTTGAAGAGTACATATTAACCCTTCCAAGGAAAAGCTTTACAGTTTATGTTTATTCGTCTTCATCAGACTAATGAAGCTGACTAGGCCAAAAATTTTGAATTCTATATCATCTGTGTGTGTGTGTGTGTGTGTGTGTGTGTGTGTGTGTGTGTGTGTGTGTTTGTGTGTGTGTGTGTGTGTGTGTGTGTGTGTGTGTGTGAGTATGTGTGTGTGTGTGCGTGTATATATAAATATTTTATATATATTATATATAATATAATAAGATCAGCATCAGAGACAACATGAATGTTTTCATCTTATATAATTATACCTCTCAATTATACATGCAATTGAATCATAATTTTGATTATGTGAACAAAAGCTAAATAACTCAGGTGTCTCTTTAAACAACGTTGGCAAGTACAAATATTATTTAAATTGATATGTCTCTTTCTAAACCATAATTCATTATTAAAATAAGGTAGTGCTTAATAAAAGAATCTAAAACAAAATGGAAGTAAAATATCAAATCATCCAACGTCATAGACAAAATGATTGTTACTTAAAAATGCAACGTATACACTTATCTATCAAAAATTTACATATACGGAAAAACACAGTTGAGAAAACATGAAAATCATAAGCTTTTCAAATTTAAAAATATTTTCCTCAGATAATTCATTACAATTTTCGGAAGAAGATGATTTATTATCCAGAAGAAATATCCATCTTTTTCAATAAGGAACTTTGGAATAAGATTAAATTGTAAAATACATTCAAAATCTTTGTGAGATGAAAAAGACTTATTACAAAACTCTCTGCATTTCAATTTGAAAATATATATGCGTCTGTACACACATACACACACACACATATGTACACATATATGCACACACGCCACATTCACAAAACAAACAACGCACTCTAAAATGATATAATGATATAAATAATACTGCTAAAAATACTGCTACACAACTAGATAAGGAGGATAAAGCTGAAACGCAGTCACTTTTCTTCACAATTAAAGATCATAAATCAGCTTCGAATTATTAATCAATCCAAAACAGATACCGGTATTAATATTAAAATATATATTGCATTCTAAATCCTTTTTAATTCTATGGTGTAAATTAGCTACAAACGTTCAATACTATCCAAGATAAAGTACAGTAATTCCTCGCCATATCACGATTCACCAATCGCAGTTCATCATTTAAGCTTACGTCGATTCCACTGAGGTGTTGTTTTGTATTTATGATAAAATAAATATCTACAAATTACAAAAAGGATAAAAAAAGATATACTGCACAGTAATGTTTCTACTTCGCAGATTTTCACCTATCGCGGGGCGTTTTGGAACGAAAGTGTCTGGGATATATAGATATATAGCGAATCTTATGATTAAACGACGAACTGACGCTGGAAAAAGTACATAACAACTGTAAACGAAAATGTAGACAATAACCTAAATGTTTTGTCGTACTAGACGATAACTGTGGGACTTTCTCTCTATCCGCTCAGTCGAAGTCGACTCTCGGTCACTCGTTGGATCAGTGTCCTCCAGTCAGTTCTATCTTCGGCCGCTTCCTTCAGATCGGCCATGTCCATTCCGGTATCACTCCTGATGGTGTCAAGCCAGCGGGTTCTTGGTCGGCCTCTTCCTCTCTTGCCACTGACCATTCCGAGCATGATGTTCTTCTCCAGGGATTCTCTCCGCATAATATGACCGAAATATGCCAATCTACGCTTGGTGATCCCAGCGCCTAGCGACATTTTCGGCCTTATCTGCTTAAGAACTTCTCCATTGGTGAGCCTCGCATTTCAATTTGATAATATATGCGTGTGTACACACATACACACACACATACACACACACACATATGTACACATATATATGCACAAATTATATATGGAGGCACATAATGTCTAAAATTAATAATTGTTTCTAACGTAATAATAAAGTAGTAACTTGCAATACCATTAAGTGTAAATATAATTTAGTACGGCCTTGAAATCAAATCATTTTAGGTATAAATAACGATTGGAGCCCGTGAGGGTGAATTCAGGAAGAGATTCATTGAGTGGAAATATTAAGTAGTATGAGGAACCGTGGTTGATATGTTTTGGGACAGTAGAGACAGATAAGAGTAGGTAAATGGTGAATGGAAGAACACAGAGGCTATTAAAACAGTATAGATGGAGATATTATGACTGAGCTAGTTCAAAGTGTAAACTGCAGCATCACAAATAACAAGTGAAATGAATATAGACGCAGCGAAAAGTAGCCCGGCGCTGTATTTGGAGACGAAGTTGGCCAGTGATCTATCAACTCTGGCATCTGTAATTTCATTTCAAAATATTGTTCACTTTAAATAAATAATTTTATAAAATGCTTTTTTCCTTCGATAACCTTAATGCATGAAATATTTATAGAGTCACTCTTTTTTTTTGTTTTTCGCCTTTTCCTGAAAACTGAAACAAAAACGTATTTCGGAAGTCTGCGTTGGTTGAAGAACGGAAGTATTTATTTATTATATCCAATCGACCTTAAACGCCAAGCATTGACAGCATGTGTATATATGCGTATGTATGAGTCTATATGTGTATGTATAAATGTATATATGTAACTATAAACATACATGTATATAAATACATAAATACGAACATGTAAACACACACATGCATATATTGATTAGTAATAAATGCTATTCGATCCATCATTTCGTATTAAATTTCCTTTTTATGCATATATATATATATATATACATATATATATATATATATACGTACATATATATACATACATATATATATATACATACATACATACATAAATACATAAATGCACACATACATCTGTTTACAGAGAGAGAGAAGGGGAGAAAGAAAAAGAGAGATAGCGAGAGTGAGAGATACATGTATATATTTTGATGCGTGTATAGATATGAATGTATACATGAGTGAAGTTGTATATGTGTACATGTATACGTTTCTTGTATGAATGCCCGTGTTTTCTTGTATGAATGCGTGTTCATGTGCATATATGCCCAAGCATGCGTCTGTTTGTATCCGTGCACGTGGAAGCAGAGGCAGAGAAAGAAAGAGAGGGGGAGAGAGGGATATATATATATATATATATATATATATATATATAGAGAGAGAGAGAGAGAGAGAGAGAGTCTCACTGGCTCACACTGCATGTGTGATATTCACTGAAGCTGAAGTTTCTAACTTCCGAAGTAACATTTTCAAAATAAGTATTGTTAACTTGTATAACAGCATGAAATAAAGCTGTCCTGTTTTGCCGTTTCTGCAGCAGTATAAATGTATTGAGTTTTAAGTAGGAGGTAGACTACAACGTGACTTACAGGTAACGAGCTGAATATTATCGACTAGATCGATAACTAGACGTAGACATTTAATATTCGCAATTATTAAATTTACTATATATATTTTATATGTATTTTACGTACGGTTATGCAATGCATTACTCTTGTAGTGTGTTTACATTGAATGGTACTGTATGTTATTGCTCTTATTACGTTAGAAACAATTATTAATTTTCAGATATTATTATTAGTAGTAATATTATGATTATGATTATGATTATTATTATTGCTCATTATTTGAGATTTCTATCAAATGCTTCCTGTCTTGAAACAAGAATTCAACAATTGAGTACAGCATGGAGAAGATGAAAAGACAAAGTTAACACGGTTGTTCAAGGTTAACAAAATTGTTGAAGGTGAAGAAGTTGGCTTAGCGGGACAGAAGATGCACAGACGTTTCCAAGGACAACACAGATGTTCAAGGTTGATAATAATCTTTTAGAGCAGCAATGTCTTAGCTTAATTATCACCTTTGCGCGCGTACTGGGTTTATTTCTGGCAACTAAGAAATGAATAAGCGAAATTATGAAAGCCTTAGACATCGACGCACGCAGATTTTCGGGATATGTGTTGTAGTTACTTGCAGCGAAGTCATTACATTGAGACTAGTAGCCGTTTATCACCCGGCTGGCGTAAATTGACGGAACTTATTTAGGCGTCCAGAAGCTCCTCTAGAAATGTTAAATTCATTCATTTTAGAACTAGCAGGAGATTTGCATTTTAAGTACAATCTGTAATTTCCGATGCGGAAAGAGATGTATCAGCCTTGCAAAGCTGCCCAGACATTTGAAACTATCTCATTCGATAGCGATTGGATTGTCTGAAAGGAACAGTGTGGACATGAAGCTAACACGGTGGGTACAAGGACCAGAGTTAAGACCTGGTGAAATAGCAGTTGGTAGGAGCAGTCGTCAGCAATTGGTGGCAGGCCGAGCAAAGGATGAGCAATAGAGAGGCAAGATTCGGAGATGAGTTAAATAGCAAGTTTAAGGTTTCATGAGAAATATGACAGGGACCAGAATGGAATTCATCATTTCTTCAATGCGAAACACGAAGTCTGCTTTTTTCAGAGCTAAGGAACATATACTAAAATACGAGGGTACAAAAGCCATCCGATTGCCCTGAGTTGCGGAGACACGACGTAGCAAATCTACAATTCGGTTTTTTACATATCGGGTCGAATGGGTGCTAGTGGGTTCCAAGCATATGTGTGCTGATTTCTACCAGCACTTTGTCAATGTGTTGCCAGGTGTTAGATTTGTTGGCAGTAACAAATTTACTGTTTACCTCTGCAGCCTGTAACAACTTTCGGTGGAAGTCGTGAGATGCGAAAATATGGGAGAGAATAAGTAGATGCACGAGGCAGAAGTTATCAGGTTTAGATTAACTTTTGCTTTTAGAAGTTCGATCATTACAGTACGTCAGGGATATAAATACATGCCATACTTATTTAGTCACCTTTTGAGAGGCGTTTATAGCAAACTGCAGCAGAACGAAAAATAACTAGCATGAACCTGGCTGGCACAGAACTAATAGCCACAGAAACCAATGTCAATATGACCAGGCTAAATGATATAATATATGCAGCAGACTGTGGCGACAAGAAAGCTGGATACTCCCTAAAACCCTCCCAAACAGGAGCATCACCACACAAACAAACCCTATGGATAAATAATATCCAGAAAAAATAGAAAATAAGAGAAAGGATCTGTCAATCCTTAATGAAACTAGTAGACACTCAACACTACTAAGCAACAAGAAAAGAAAAATACTACGTAAATACAAAATTACTGAACAATCTATAGCTGAGGTAAAAGACCAGCTAGAGCAAGATATCCTCGCCAAAGCGCAAATAATCTACCGGTATGAGAAACGCAAACGTTTCTTTGAAAACAAACGGTTTAACTCCAACCCCCAAAAATTCTACCAAGAACTTTTGACAAAAATAAAATAGAGATCAATACAGCACCGAGAGCAGAAGAAGTGGAAGAATTTTGGAAATAAATATGGTCAGTGAAGGAAAAACCTCAGATAAAGTCTATCAAAATAACGAACATGGCACCTGAACAACTCTGGACCCTATAACAATTGAAGAGGTCAAACAGGAACTGTAAAAGCTAAGCAACAAGAAGGCACCAGAACACGACAAGATCCCCAGCTTGTGGTTAAAATACCTAACAGGAACACATAAAAAGCTGACTGAGAAATTTAATGAAATACTAGCAGAGTCGGAGACAATGCCTGAATGGCTCACGGAAGGAAAAACTATCCTAATTCCCAAATCCGCAGAAACGGCAAACACTCAAAATTACAGGCCGATAACTTCTCTCCCTACAATTTACAAAAACCCTTTACTGCAATAATGTCGCAGCGAATGAGCAAGCATTTGGAAGAAAACAACCTGTTTCCAAAAGAGCAGAAGGGATGCAGCAAGGGATCATATGCCTGTAAAAATCAGCTATTGAACAATAAAGCCATAAATGAAGAAAGTCGCAGAAAGAAGAAGAGTCTAAGTGGCCTAGATCAATTACAGACAGGCTTTTGATAGTATTCTCTTCACATAGATCCTAGAAACACTAGCCATGATCAAGGTAGCACCAATAATCATAAAATATATAAAACATTCCATGAATAAATGGCAGACAGTACTACAGTTCCAGACAAAAGAAGGACTCATAAAATCCAATGTTATCCCCATTAGAAGAGGAATATTCCAGGAAGACTACTCTCTCCTTTTCTGCTTGGGACTGACACCTTTATCTGACATGCTAAACAGAACTGAATGTAGATACAACTTTTACGGCAAAGCAATCAGCTACTTCTTATATATGGGTGATCTAAAACAGTAAGCTACAATTTACAAACAGTTGGAAACATCACTACAGACAGTACATGGATTTACAAAAGAAATACATATGAAATTTGGCTTAGAAAAATGTGCCAAAGCAATCTTGAAAAGAGGAAAACTAGTTGAGAGTAGCAACATCACACTAGATAAAATAGATGCGATAGGAGAATTAGACCAAAGCCAGACACACAAATAGTTAGGAATCAATGAACTAGATACGATACAATACACTCAAATGACAGAGAAGATATGAAAAGAATACTATAGACAAGTTATATTAATAGTGAAAACAGAGCTCAACGTGAAAAACAAGATAATAGGTATCAACACTCTAACCATCCCAGTTATAAGTTACAGCTACTTAACTGGAATCTAAATGAACTATTCAAAACAGACAGGCAAACAAGAAAAATAATGACTGGATTTAGGATGCACCACCCAAAATCTGACATAGCAATGTTATATATACAACGTATGGGAAATAGTAGAGACCTTATACAGCTAGAAAACCACACCATAGGACTGCAAAAATGCCTACTTCAGAAGCAAGGCAAACTAATACAAATAGTCACAAAACACGAGCAAAACAAAAACTGTTTTCAGTTTTTAAGGAAACTGACAAATACAAACAAGAAGTCATACGACCTACCAAATATGAAGATGAAGAAGAAACAATAAAAGTTATAAAACAAATGAAATCCAAACTAAAACTAGAACAGCAACGGATCATGATAAAACGATAAAGGTGAAAACAATACTAACAAGAATTGGAGCATTGGGCATGATAATAAAACATATGAACAAAAACATAGAAACTATACCTAAATCCTCAATATTACACACTATCCAAAAAAATAGCCCTGCTAGAAACAGACCACAACTACGCAAGGCACTATCAATTCAATAATACAACCTAAACAAAACAACCCACAAACACAATACACTTTGTACAGCAATTATTCTTTCACCAGCAATCCAGATAACCAATGCATTACACACTCAACACTCAATACAAACAGTAACACAACAAAAGACTGCACCACAGTTCAAGAGAAAAAATACTGACGCACTATAATACCGGGAAGAGTTCGCACACTCAACAATAGAAAAGAACACAATGCTGCACACAGTCCAGCAACACAGAAGTGTAGCAGATAATGCAGTAGAAATGTGCCTGCAACTAACAAATATTGAACAACAACAACAGTAATAATAATAATAATAATAATAATAATATAATAATAATAATAATAATAATAATAATAATAATGTATTTTCTAAGATTGATGACATATATTCACTTTATATCTCTCTTTAAATGTTTGATACTTGATCTATGCAATGTTACCTTGGAACTTTTTATCGTAACGTAAACTTACTGAGAGTGTGACGTAGAATGTAGTTCTATCCTGCGCAATGGCATCGCTGTGTCCATACTTAAAACTCTTGATTTCCAAATGATCCAAAACACCTAGCTGTCCATACGCATCATTATCTAGATACATCTTACAACCGAAATCTGTGAGAACACTGTGATGTCCAGCGATTTGTTACCTTACAGTACGTACTTACATGTATCTTCCTAGTGGGATCTGGAGAAGAACGGACTTGATTAGGTTAACTTTCTCTGGATACACTGAATAAATGTTAAATCTTCAAGATTTTTACAAGATGACTCAGGCGGTAATGGAACACACTTCACTTGACAGTTGCAGATTAATAAATATTTGAAAGACAATGATTAGATCTCAGTACTAACGTTCTGAAGATAGTGATAGATGAATGGTTCGAAATCAATCCTGATAACATTGTCTCATCATCGAATTGCCTTCAGCTGCAATATAATTAATAAATCTGCTTTTCAGATTCCTCACAGGTTTTCTTTTACTTCACCTACACTGCTAATATGAGAATTAGACAAAGATGGACGTCACAAAGTCTGACTTCCTTCTTCTATAAATCTGTAGCCTTGTATCTAAACCTGAAGTCAATAGTGTGTAATTGTTATTTTGAAACATAATGATGGTAACGATAAAAATTCTGAGATAAGGTGAAAAGCTTTTGATGCTTTATATAATCGAATACGATATTTCAGGTGTTAATTTTTCAAATGCTATCGGAGCCAAATTGGCATCTCATAATCTAAATGCTGATAATATAATAAAATAATGTTAATTTATTATTCAAATGAAAATTAATTCAGTTATGCTGATGAATTGGTAAATTCCTAATCCTTCCGTTCCAAGTTCAAATTCGCGCCAAGACAGTTTTACCTTTCAGAATTTCGAGTTCAATAAAAGAAAATTACTTTCAGAGGGCGATGGATTAATCGAACTGTTAGTGTGTCAGGCAAGATGACTTGTGATTCACTGCGTTCTAAGAGCAGCACCTGTTATGACACTAGCGTCAGGCTCTCTCGAAACATTGGTGGTCTGGAAATGGAAGGATCGCACACAAGGGCAATTGTCAGTCTTCTGCAAAATAATTTTTTTAAAAATCTTGCCCAGAGCTATATGTGCATGTGCATATCCAGAATCAGCACTGAGGGCAGATGGACCTTCGGAGCCAGTCACTTCATAATCCTTCCGCAACAAAATATGGTTTTGTGATTTAGAATAAAATCATAATTTCTTAGAACTTTAAGAATGAACATTGTAATACCTCGACCGTCTGAATCTAAATCGCTGTCTATTGAACATAATTCTAATTCTAATCGGTTAAAGGATGAGGAGGTGTCCGTAAACATTACAAACACTTTTCGAATGATGGGATTAACTGGATTAATACCTTGCTTGAATGTATGTAACCCAATGTTAGCAGGTAAAAAGAAAGTTTCCAAAACAAATGCACTTTTGAAGAAACGTTTGAATGCTACAGTAATAACCCATTAACGTTTTTCTAAAATCTTACAAATCCTTGGGGAATATCATGTTGTGCTTAACCTCAATGATATTTTTAGTCATCACCGGATGGTACAAGTGTATATATATATCTTTTCCCCCCAGAGATGTATGTACATGTGTTATGTATACATATAGAAATTTTTGCATAACATGCACTTAGTGGTATAGTGTAGACGAAAAGTAAAAGAGATCATGTGAGTGTTTGAGAAAAATACCAAAATAATTATATTTATTTCACTGGAAAGACTCCCAATGGTGACTTCTGCACAAGAAGATATACTTAAATGATAAGTAACATATTTAATGTGGTGATCCCAAAATAATAGTCACTGAATTGAAATTCTGAGAAAAAGACATTACAAGCGTTAGTGACAATTCTTCCTGACAGGTATAAGAAAAAGATCTCTGAACATTTGCATACTTAAATCCATTAGTCCATTAACGTTTCAAAACTATCTCAACACCATCTCCAAAATGAAGATTGTTGATTGGCACTTTCGTAAAGGAACATAAGACTGTAGGTGGCTTTTTTTTCTATTCATTCGAATGCCAAATTTAAAAGGGATTTAATGGTTATGTCCGGTACTTTTCGTAGATAATTTCAAGTATATTGTATCTGTATGTTGATGTTTCGCTTATAGATTAGTAAAGCCTACATACACACTCACTTAATATTTTGTGAAATTCTATATAGAATTGTAATAATCTTTGCCGTTGATTTTACATCTATTTTTATTTCATGTACTGCATTGCAATGAACTGCTATGTATCCTTTTGTAACTGCCAGATCCAATAACGGGAGTGTGTGGTGCTTGTATACTCAATGCAGCAATTTGATTAAAGAAATTTACTATTTCCGTATTTTTCATAGGACAATTTAAATAATGTGGTTAGTTGGGTTGTGATTGTTACTGCCAAGGTGTTTTTCATTTTGGTGTTTTTGTAATATATTCTAGATGTTAGTGTGTGGTTAGATAGGATACATGGTGTGTTGTCTTTTATAAATATTTTAATTATGTGTTCATCCATTTTTTAACCAGGGTAATTCTGGTTCTTGAAGTATACGATATGTGTTGTATGGATAATTTTATTGGGTGTTGCGTCCATTATCAGTGTGTTGATGAACTTGTTTTTTTTATTGTTGATAGTTCAAAAGCAGTTCAAAAGTCTCCGTTTATGAAATCAATGCTGATTTAATGTGTGATTTTGTAGGTTGCATATACATGATTGAGAAAAATTAGTAGGAATAACAGGTTATGTTATTTGCATAAGCCTAGTCATTGCCAGATGCGGTATCAGAAGATCTATGATGTACGGATGGAAGAAAATGGAGGACAAAACCGAATATTAGAGTTAAGTGTGAGTGGGGCGGAAAGAACTCCGTCAACACATGCCACGATGGCGCAGTCTTATAGAAAAATAACAATGCAAGAAATGAGATATGACTGCAGCTTGTAGACAGGATGTTTTGATAGGAAATGTGTATGTCAGACAGGGTTAAAGGTTTTGCTAATGTCTAAAGCAACAATATTTCTTTCATCGAAAATCTGTTTGGTGAGAGCCCAATTGTAAATACGTACATATATAAATGAATACATATATACACATACGCACTCCTAACCACCCGCCCGACCACACATTCTCATACACACACATACACACACACACACACACACACACAATGTTTGGGATTATATCCAAATGTTTGTATTTGATAAATATAAAACATAGAACTTATGGATTTTATATTCAAAATTAATTTACATTGACAATAAATACACTTAAGATAAATTTTATATATTGTTTTGCGATGATTTCAAGAAGTATTGCTTCAAAATAACTGGCTGTCTGATAGCAGCACGGGCAATTTTTCAAAGTCACTCTATTACCTCAATCTAGCAAATGAATAATCATTTTCACAAATTTCCTATTTTTTTCTTTTGAATCATAGGATGGATACTATTTAGATGGTTGGGTTAGAACAAGACAGTATCAATATACATACAAACAGCCAACAATAAAGCTCTAGCCGTCATGCTACCTGATACAAATTGCAGCTGTATATTTCTCAGACCACATTCTGTCATAATTAAATTTGCAACATCCACATTTCATACTGTTATTCTGTATTACCATAAAACGGCATACTCACTACTGTGATGTCTCTGATTATAGATCTACATGGTAGTATATACCGAAGGCTAACGGACCTAACAATTTGAAAACTATTTCGGAAGCATTGTTTTATATGAACATTTTCAGCATAAACCGTACATATATCAATACCAGATATAATCGTACCCCCGGGATATTTGAAAACTTGAGCAACAATCACTGAAAGCCATGTTAAATATTAAAATTCAACATGCATGAAAACTTCTCTTTGTGATCGCATATCCTCAAAATAGCAAAGACAACGTCAGAGAGGGTGACTTTCCTCTTTCAAACCCCAACAATAAAGCTTAGATGAGACACACAATGGAAGACTATTATACATAGGTTATTACTGCAGCTGCTAGACACAGACTCATAATTAGACGCTATTCAGTATCCAAAATATAACCTAATTGTTATGAAGTCGCTTAACACAACATCATAAGCATTATCCTATAAACTTTTTATTTCCATTCTATGACCACTGTTCTTTGGAGTTAGCCCCTGCTAATCACGTCTCCAGTATTCTATCCAACACCGAACATGAAAACCTATGCCAGATATTATGGCCTGTCTTTCCTCTTAAGACCGTCGTCTCGATGGAATTACTGCTCTAAGCAAGTGTTTTTCACGTAGCTGTGAGCTTCAAAGTTTCAAAGAGGATCAGAAATTATGTTACACTCACATGTATCACCAAGTTTCAAAAGATGCGTACGCAGCTCTTACATTCTGTGGAAAGTAAAGGAAACAAAACATTTAATAGAATAAATAGTAATAAGACAACTTAAATATTGTTATTAAACTAAACCTGACAACTTGGACATCACGTTTTGTCTTGACTTTTATTGAAAACTCTGTATATTGCAAAACTATTTAAGCGGAACTGAGTGAGAACAGTGAAGGAAAGTATCAAAAATAAATAACAAAACTAAAATTATATTTAAAGAAAATGAAGAATATCTACTTACACTACAATTCAACAAATAGAACCAATACATTAGTTTACATGAGGTGATACATTGTACTTAGAAAGATAATAATAGCAATAAAATATTAATACCAATAAAAACTATTTTTAGAAATGTACCATGAGAGAAGAAAGAACAAATAGTAAATAATTTTCTAATTAAAGCCTTCAAGAATTGTAGTGTTATTCACCGACATGTTTATCACTATAAAGATGAGATATGCCTTACTGGGAAATAAAATAAATTTTGTGGACAAGCTGTTTCGCATACACATACAAGCATGTATACATACATACACACATGCATACATATATATATATATATATATATATATATATATATATATATACATGCATACATACATTCACACATACATACACACACACATACATATATGGATGAGTGTTTGCCTATGTGCATGGCTATAATTATACATACACACACATATGTAAGTGTGTGTGAAAAATAATGAAAAGGTTTTGAAAATGTGCCAAATATTATATATATTTGAATAAGACAAGTTTTATTTTTTAACATTGGAGACAAATACTTTATGTCTTGAAATTAAAATAAATAATTTTGTTTTTTCACAAGAGTTTTCATGTAAAAATGTTTTACTAAAACATAATCAAAACTAATATGAGTAGAGCAAGCAATCATTTTCTGAACAAAAACTGGCAATATAGGGACACAAGATGTATCACATTTCAAAAATTGAGTCAAAAATATTCTAGCATTCACAAAGCAAATATTATACTTATCAAGTGATCGACCCGTCAACTATCAAATGTATTTGAAATTAAAGATGACATTGCAGAACTTTTGAGAAAATTCACATCATCAGAGGGGTTATCTTTTAACAGGATAATGAGGATGAAATCTTAATTAAAAATAAAATACAGCTTTTAATGAAATCTGCCAATATATTTCAAAAGAATCAACATGTTTCTGTGGAACACACTGATAAAGCGATAGCAAAGCAAATAAAATCCAGTTTTACTAGACAAGAATGAGTTTATCTAAAAACTTTGAAACTTGAGAAAAATATAATTGCGGAGTAATCAGACAAAGGTATTTCACTTCTTGTTGAACCATAATATTGCTCGAATATTGTTCTAAATATATTGTAGGACAATTTGTTCTATGAAGAAACCAAAGATTATAAATTTGTAAAGATTATAAAACTACTGACCCTTTTAATAAACGCTTATCAAAATTCCTCAACTGATAGAGAACTGATTAACTTTCAAACTTCTAATATAATAAAGTAACTTCTATAGATTACCTAAAATACATAATAAACTAGTTAATAAAACATGTGAAACAGAGAAGATAAATTGTTTGAACATACCCTCGACAACGGATTTAAAACTACGACCAATCGTAGCAGGCCTGTATTGCAAAATACGCATCACTTAAATACCTTCCTAGACATTCAACTAATGTCTTTCATCGAGCACATAAAAATCTTTATACGAGATTATCTTGATATATTCAAACCATCTTCCTAATACCACAAACGAAAATAATTATGTTGTCACATTTGATATATATACTGATGATACTGATGTGAAAAGGTAGAGTGCTTTACTGATTGCTTTTACTCGGTTAAATGTGAAAAAAATTATAGATGTGTGTGGACTGGGAGAATGAGAGATTTTAGTCTTAGTACCTGTGGGCGAAGAAGCCTATTAGGAAGATTTAATTTTACTCCTTGTGTTAACGAGTGAAGGTTGAGATGTGATGTAAGATAATTCCACAGAGAAAAAAAGAGTGAGAAAGATGAGAGAAGGAGGGAAAGAGAGGGGGAGAAAGAGAGAGTTTATTGAAAGAATGGTTGAAGTAAAATATTTATCCATCGATTTGGAGATTGCTTCAATGTCATTATAATTATCATGAAAATTTTCATGAAATCCGTCATTTAAACAACGTCCGGT
>NC_042999.1:118078994-118083994 GCF_006345805.1 Octopus sinensis
ATTAATGCATTTGTAAGGAAAAAAATATTGCGGGTATTGGAACCCCACAATGACTGGATAAGAAATAGTTAAATATTGTTCATGAACAATAATGATGACGAACTACTTCGTACATTTAGCTCCAGATTAAGAATGATATTCATTTTTTCCCCAGTCGTTGCCATAGTGTAGGTGTAGCGCTACCTTGTCGCGTCATTTACTTTTTTACTATCTAGTTGCGTAGCTTTTTAATCCTATCTTATATTTTACATTAAACATTAAATACTTTTCCACACAGAGAAATATAGATTAAAACAAACCAGCTGTCCTCCTACTAGAATGGAAACGAGCAAATGGATAGACCCTAAGTATGAATGATAGGATAAGAAAAATATCATATAGGTCTGCATACTGCATCTGTTGCTCGCAAAGGAGTATGAATTGATAGAATGTACTATGTTTTCGCGAATTATTTTGGGTGCTTATGTTGTGACAAGCAGACACAAATAACTTAAGAAACACGTTATCCTTTACAAATATTGCGTTTATAAAATACCTAATGAAGAAACCGTGTACATTCAGAAGAATTCCAGTCACCTTCCAAATCAGCCATAATTATAATCTATAGTAACTAATTATTATAATTACTATCAGTAGAATTTCGAATTCATTTAAGTTTAAGTCAGAACCGTATTCATTTACAATGAGTTGTACACGAGAAGTAGATTTGGTGAGAAATGAGTCAACACGAAAGATCTTCCTAATCACGCCCTCGAAGAGAATTATTAAGTGAAAATTTAGTTTGGTTTAAACCTCTGTTCAACCGAGAAGTCTCTACGAGCATACACAGTAGGTTTTATCTCTAATCTAGCAACACTTTATAATCACACACACACACATAATACTACGAGCATTGAAGTGGCAGTTTTCCTTCCAGCAATACAGGCTATAAGATAAGAAGCATTCACGAACGTGAGCTTCACCTTGTGCAACCTATTTATACTGCAGTTACCAAGCGGATGATAGCTAATGACTTCAAGAAAAGGCCCATTGCATACATGCACTTCTCAGGCCCAGAGACAGAGAATTTCATATTCTTTTTATATAGAGACTTCAGAACTAAGAAAATGACCAACGTTGCTGCCGAAATTTCTACTTGCTTATCCATAGTGCATGAATGCATCTTTGTCCCCATGAGAAACTGTACATAATGCAACTGTGTGTTATATTCCTTGACAAGAAAACTGGACTCCTCTACCACTACCACCAGCGGACCTCACTTTTAACCAACATTAAATGATTTGTTGTAAACAGTGTTCCATAAATTTCATTGATCGCTTTCTATTGTGTTAAAATTTCTGGCGAAAGCAAAGAAAAATACAGGTTATTTGGTATTGCACTAGAAATCTCTGCTGTTCGACAGCTGCTCAATAGTCGCAGGAGCATTCAGCAGAAGTTAAATTACCGGCTCGATCTCGTGACACAAACTTCCCAATAATAACTAAGCTTTCTTATCGACCAATGAAAATTAACTTTATTGAAAAGCCGAACTTCTCTCACTATTCATTATTATAGCATCCGAATGATAAGACATATTCTGCAACTTTTAGAAATGCAGATTCAAGTCACAATGTTAACATTCATACACACCAGCAAATATACACAATACAAATATATATACTTTATTAATAATATATATACTTTATTAATAAAGCTGCAAAAACATTACAAAAACTGTTACTCAGTTTCACGTTCCCGTTCATCGGACAGTTTTGGTTGAGAATGGAACAAAAATAAAATAATAAGTATAAATATAGGATTACATTGATAGATACACATTCTAAATTGGTTTTGTTTCATTGAACCTTTTATAACTATACGGACTTTCAATAGTCGTTGGTATGAAATTAAAATTAAGATTTCAAATCATTATTTAAAATCGAAGAAAACCTTAAATCAAAAATTAACTGTAGTAGAAGGAAAACATCCTGTATACCCAGAGTAAATTAAGTAATGATAAAATAAATCTAAGTTAATTAAGAAGATATATTCCGGTTAAAATATAAACATTCACTAACAAATAACTAACATCGTAAAAATACATATACATTTACTTATACATACACATACCAAAACAACTATACATACATACATATACTAAACATGCAAGCGTTGGTACACGCCTACGTACACATACAAAGACAGGCAAATATATATTTATCTACGTATACACACACATGTATACACCCACACACACGCGCGCGCGCGCGCATAATGCGTTTCCATGCGTATTTCTAAATGTACAACTTAGTTGTTGCAAGCTAGAAAAAGAGAAAAGGAAAGAAAACAATAAATGGTGGGAGAAAGAAAAAGAAGAAAAAGAAGTGGTGGAAGAGAGAAAAAAAGAAAGAGAAAGAGAAATATATATATGTATATATATATATTTGTATATATATATATATATATATTATATATATATATATATATATAATATATATATATATATATATATATATACATATATATATATATAATATATATATATATATAATATATATATATATATATATACACACATATATATATATATTATATATATATATATACAGAGAGAGAGAGAGAAATGATTTGGAAGTTGGCGTTTGCAAGAAGTGTCTAACAAATGTTAGATACTTCTGTAAGCTTACAAACGCACACGTAAAAGTGTACACATATAAAACAGATATGCATATCTACATAAATATATACATATATATACAATAGTAACACACATGTAGACACACATACAAATATACAAATAAACACATAATGTAAATATACATATCCACATAAATATATTCATATCAAGATACATATATACCCCATAACGTATATACGCATATAGATATATTAAAAACTGGCTGGTGCATTGAATATTAAAATGAGAAAATTGTACCAGCATTGTAATACTAAAAGATGTCTATATTTTTGGTGTAAAAGCCAAATTAAAATGCGAAAGTCAGAAGAATTCACCATGTTAATCAGGTCAGTTAAAGCTACCCTACTACTAAAATGTAAACATTTTTGAACTTATAATATTCTGTGTATACATATACAGATACAATACCAATATTCCACAGAACTTTTTAATAATTCCTTCTGGAAACTATATTTAACATTTTCTTGAGAATGTATATTGATGTTGGAATCTTTTGTGCCCAATATTTTCATGAACTTGTTAAACTTTTTTATATTTTCCCAAGATTTCCCCTTGTAAACTGTTAACATGTTCTTGTTATCAAAGACCGTATATATGTATTGTAGTATTTTGTGACAACCAGTACCTAACACAACCAAGCTTTTACATGTTACTTTTGACAATCTTTTTCTAAAAAAGTGAAACCGGTAAAGTAAATAAACATCTTTTAAAATTGACTTTTCAAACCTTCTTTCATATATAATTCCATTCGTGCGGTACCTTACAACTCCACTTTGTTATATATGTATATATATATATATATATATATATATATATATATATATATATATATATAAATCAATAAATGGTGGGGTTGTGTTGACCGCACGTGGAGAAATGATAGGCAAGGAAAAATTATAAAAAGGCAGAATGCTAAATTGAAGGTAAATTTTAATGAAAATGGGTGTATGGAGAATTTTTAAAAATTGCAAAAAACAATGTAATTTTCTTTTTTTCCCCTCCTCAATTATAAAAAAAATTTCTTTTCACCTTACAATTCTTGAAAAGTCGTATTGCGACGAAAATCGGTTAGAATTAATATTTAAAAAAAAAAATCTTTTTATATTTTCCATACACCTATTTTCATTAAAATTTATATACATTAAAATTATATATGTATTAAAATTTAGCATTCTGCCTTTTTATAATTTTCCCTTGCCTATATATATATATATATATATATATATATATATGTATATAGTGACGGAAGAAATGGAGCCGAACGAAGATTTTACAAAATTCCTTTTTTGTAAAATCTTCGTTCAGCTCCATTTCTTCCCTCACTAAATATATAAAACTTCAATTATCCGCACTAAGGCACGGTTGCGATACCCCATGGTCGTAACCTCAGCCGTGATTTTTCTGTTGTGATTTTTGCTACCCAGGTATCGGTTATAATTTGAATAATCCGTAACAAGATAATTCATTTATCCATTTCAATATATATATATATATATATGTATGTATATATAGACGTGTATATATATATATATATGTATATATAGATGTATATATATATATATATATATATATATATATAATATATATATATATATATATATACACATACATACATACATATATACATATATATACACACACACGCACACATATACAATTGGGGATAAATAAGTGGGTGGATAGATAAATGCTCTTGTAATGGTGGTAGAAAAATGAAAGAGAGGAAACCACGTGTCTGTGATCTGGCGATATAGTGATGCTGAGCGAAGTTTGTAACTCTGACGAATGACCCTGCAATTTAGGATATTTGTGGATATACATTGAACGCCATATCAATTTCCTAGGATCTCGTTAACGGAATATGGTTCAAATATTTTTGGGTTGTATGTCATATATCGTAATGCTCTATAAGACACCATTACTATTGATTTGGATTGATGAATGCAATGCTTTGGGTTGCGGAACATAACATGCGACAATTGTTGTTACATAGAAAGCATCATTGGTAATACAACCTGTTGGCATAACTTATTAAATGCCCATCGATACAAATGCCATGGACATAATAGTGTCATAGAATAATTCTGTTTCCTTAGTATATTATATTACATAACATGCTTGATTTACTTTCAGATATCAGCTTTGTACACATTTGGCATGTTGCTTTTTATCAATTTAACTGGATTCCTTCCAATGATATGTAATTTTCGAAGCAGTCTTATCTTATTGCTCACTTTGTTTGCTGTTGTATAGTCTACTGATACTTTTTTGTTTACCAAATTTCTTTGATTTCGTTTATTCTTTCTACTCGGTTCCAGAATTA
>NC_042999.1:118086494-118231494 GCF_006345805.1 Octopus sinensis
GACACCACTTTGAAGGCTTCGGTCTATCAAATCGACCTCCTGTACTCTTGTACCGTTACTTATTCTATCATCCATTTTGCTAAGCTCAAAGAGCTTGTAAACAAGCCGGTATTGGTAGTTACGTGCTGATAGAAATCACAGACATAAAGACAGACAAAACTTATACGCTCATGTACATGCACACATACACAAGTACACATACACACACACACACCGTAAATGCCATCTTTTCTGGACAACAAAATTGGAAATACGCTCAAACTAACGTCAAGAGACAAAGCTTCGGAAAAATATTACTTCACAACAGAGATGATAACATGCAGAGGTGAAGAGCTGTGGAAGATCCTCGTTCAAAGCTTCAATCGCTATCTGAAGGAGGGTAAAATACTCTAACTGTGGAAAGAGTTAAATACCATCTTGCTTCCGTTGTTGATAATGTTACTTTTTCTGGAAGCAGAGATGATTTTAAATCAAGATTTTATGATATATGGTATTTAATGTGTCTGTATTTGTCTCTGTGGCTCAAACATCTGCCACTAGCCCCTTTCAGATGTTTCTCTTAGCTCATTTTCTTTTATATATATACATATACACACACGCATACATATTTCGAAGAGCAAGCAAGAGATATAGAACTTAATACACACACACACACACACACACACACACACACATACGAGTATGTATGTATATATGTATATATATAGTGCGATAGATAGATAGACAGATAGACAGACAGACAGACAGATAGATAGATAAAGCAAATGAGTTACAAGGATGTCCAGGTATTAGTGCATTGCGGCCGTTTCAAGCAGCTCCATTTAATCGATCAATGCAGACATTACATCAATTTTAAAATAAACCGCTCTCCTTGATTCATACGACCATATTGATTTTCAACATACAGGATACTCCATTATAATTTTTTAGCAAATTTTTCGTCAGTACTAGAGATTAAAATAATTAGATTTTTTTTCTTTGCTGTTATTGTGGCAAAATGAATTTAGGGGAAAAATACCTAAAGCCTATTACAATTTAGAGCGACATTTTTACTTTCAAATCATTTGAAAGTTACAATGAGCTACTCAAAGCCAAAGAGTTTCCTGTATGACATTTGCCACATAAGTAAGTCTGCATAGATGTTATATAACGGCCAGATGTAAACAAACAATGAAAATTGGCAGAAAGCTTGGAGGATAATTTTTCAGGAGCTTTCTTTGTTAGCTACTGACAGTTTTCGTTCGATACCATATTATATTGTTCACAGTCACAGTTTACATATTTTTACATAGTTAGTATCAATCAGTATTGATTTCTAACATAAAATGATAGACATTTCTATCGAATATCATCACGTGATAATTTTGCAGAATTATATCTAGCGAATCTTCGTTTGAAATTTTTTCCATCTGTCACGCAATTACATCAAGAAATACTTGCATACCGAATTTTCACTTAGCCCCGACAATCTCATTGTGATTGTGTGCATGCATGTTTTAATACAGCATATGTTTTGAAATATCTGATGTCTTTTTATAATGGACGAATATGTGTTGATGAGATTCTTCTGTAATAATGAGCTGGTCTTGCGTCATTTTGGAAATCCCCTATTGACTCCTGGTAAGAATGATGAAGTCTATGCATCGCTAATACCAGAAGATATTTTCTATTCTTAAAAAAATCTAATACCACAGTAGTCTCCAATTACTATTTTCCCGCTCATAATATTTTCTCTAGTTAATATTTTGATGAACTGACAGAAACGTTAGGGCGCCGAACAAAATTCTTAGCGGCATTTCATCCGTTCTGAGTTCAAATTCCGACTTTGATCTCCATCATTTTGGGGTTGCTAAAATAAACACCAGGTGGTAATCGACTTATCCTCTCTTCCGAACTTGCTAGCCTTGTGCCAAAATTTGAAACCAATATTTTAGTGAGCTGGCAGAATCATTAGCATGCCGGACCAAATGCTTAGCGGCATTTCGACCCTCTCTACATTCTGAGTTCTAATTTCACCGAGGCTGACTTTGCATTTCATTCATTCATGTTCGATAAAATAAGTACCAGTTGAGTACTGGGGTCAATATAATCAACTTACATTTTCCGTCACAAGTGTTAACATAACATTTTATGTTTATATGTACGTTTTTGTGTTTAGTATCCATTTTTTAAAGACTGAAATATTGACAGCTTGATAAATCCTATTCTCTTCTAATCCACTCCATAGGAATACTCATCAATATTGATAATCTTAATCATAACCTGTTCTCACTTGAACTTTGAATGGTTTTAGTCTTTCAAAGCCTGTCTTGCACGGCTGTCAATTTCGTTTACGGTGGGCTTCCACGCAGCTCCCTTGACCAAATTCACTCATAATGCATGTTGTAGCAAAGCAGTATTTTTTTAATGCAGATATACCTACGTCCATTGGTGGTGATGTTACTTTCCTTGGAAGCAGAGGTGATTTTAATAAATCGAGATTTGCACTCTTGTCTTCGAAATTTTCACATTTATCTGCTGGCTCTTCACAATAAGCAGGACAATATCATCATACTCCAGAGAGTTTCTTGAATGGCACGATGGATGATCACCTCTACAAACACCGGATTTCAGTTTTAATGAATGAGACATTGTTGAAATTAATAGTTGGTGCTATACTTACCGTTCCTGTCAATGTCACCATATTAATGCCAGAGATGCAGTACATTCAAGTAAGACACTCAATTAAATGCAAGCATCAAAAATATTAAATATTAAGACTTGCTCTTAGGTGCGATAGATAGTCAAGGGCACGTTTTCTTAAAGTCAAACTCAATATCATTGCATAGTTATTTGACGGTGGTTGATATGTTTCATCAGTGAACTCAAATTTTACGAGGACTATCAGGTATTTCCATGAATTATACTTCAAACCAGCCCTGAAAAGCCTTCAACGTTACTTAAAATGTTATCACAATATTTTACAGAAGTTTGTCTTAACGATTCTGAAAAAGTTACACGTCATCTCGGCAGAAAGGAATATGGTCTAAGCATACAGAAAACAAAGGTAGTGGCAAACCACCGTTTAGTGGAAACATATCAGTTAAATTATAAAAGAGAGTACTCGTTTGTGAAATGCGAAGTCAACTACTTGCTGGAATCCTGAACCGTCCGAATGATTAGCTTAAAAGATTGTGAAATGAGTTTGTCGTCTGCCGGCATTATTGGACAGCTAAGTTTCACTGACAGCAGCCATATCAACGCTTTGAATCACGTACTAAGTAGATTCTATGCCACAAAATTAGTTGCAAAATTAGATTGAGACTATGTGGGAACTGAATTCTTCTTTTTTTTTTCTGTTTAGTTTATGTTGTCTCCAAGCTAACCCTGAAATACATTTTATAAGGAAACTTTTGCACAGATAATAAATTAATTCTCTAAGTTGCGAATGTGAAGTCATATTATGCTATAGGCTCCTGCAAGGCTTATAAAATACGATTCTCATTTTATTGGGAAAAAGTTTATGAGATATCCATAAATTCTCTATAAAAACCAGTCGACACATTTTAAAGGCAAATATCGTATATAAATCAGTTGACTGAGTAAATTATCTAACATGATTAATGTCAAATAAAATAGCTGTCTATATGAGCAGGTTCCTTGCATAAACACGGAAATAAAATCACTAATTGCTCTACTTGAGTTTTAATATATTCCGAGCTATATTGTTATTACATGCAGAGCAGCAAACTAGAAGAAGCGTTACCAGGTCAGAAAAAATATCGTTCTATTACGGTATTTTTCCGACCTTCTAACGATTCTTCTTGTTACGAATACATTACGGTTCTTTACATTTTGAATTCAAATCCCGCTGAGATCAACTCTGTCATCTATCTAACTATCTGTACTCATCAAATAGTGGGGTGGATAATACTAACTAACCTCCTAACCACAAAACTGTTAACCTTGCACCTATATTAGTAGTTGGCTAATAATAATAGTGATTTAGAGGAGACGTATGAACGTTCAGCTTTTGCCGAACGACCAGCACAAATGATTTGTTTATAGTAATTAAATGTTCGTGCTGCACATCAGCTCACTCTTTGCATCAAACCAATATTGTCTGAACAGGTGAACTGTATACCATGCGTCAGGTGTCGAAGTGATCGCAGAGCAAAGTGAGATGGAGTGTTTTGCTCAAGAACACAACGCACCATCCGATCTAGGAACTGAAATCACGATCGCTAGATCGGGAGAGCAGCATCCTAACCACTAAGCCATTCTCCCTCACAACAACAACAATAATAATAATAATAATGGCTGACCTGAATTGTTTGGGAAATCTGAAAAACAGATAGACTCCTTAACCAAAACAGTCCAGAAGTATAGTAGGGACATCTGTATGGAATTCGGGATTACTAAATGCTCAGTACTTGAAAGGAGGGAAGAAAGCATCCTGCAGAGGATTGCGGTTACCATCAGGAGAGACCATGGATAAACCCGACGGTAGTGGGTATAGATATTTAGGGAATTTGGATCTGCATAGCATTCTATACAGAGAAATGAAAATCAAGGTCAGCGAGGCGTATCAAAAAAGGGTGAAGATGGTGTTGAAATCCAACATGAATGCCAAACATTTGATTACCGCAATGAATATCTGGGCTGTTGCGATGGCCAGGTATATTGCGTCCATCCTCAAATGGACTAAGAAGGAAATATCAGCACTGGATAGAAGGACGAGAAAGTTGATGACGCTGTATAGGGCGCTACACCTTAAAGCAAACGTAAACAGACTGTATATGAAAAGAAAGACTGGTGGCAGAGGAATAACTAGTATAGACCATTGTATAAGGAGTGAAAGGAGACGCATGCCGAGAATTTGATAAATAGTATTGAAGACCTGCTGCAATGTGCCGCGAAAGATATGGGTGTAAAATGTAGATGAAATGATGGGCAAGGAAGAATTTAACCAAAGAGCTGAGGAGAAGAGAAAAGAAGACCTTCATGAAGTGAGAATGCATGAACAATTTGAAAGGAATACACAGGACGTTAAAGATAATACAGCATCGTCAGCATGGCTTGAGCGAGATGATTTCGCTACCAATTCAGTGAAGTATAACATTTATAAAACTTCTGACACCCAGAAATGCAAACTCTGTAGAAAGAGTGGGGAAAATATGATCCACTTGGTAAGTGGTTGTGAAAGCCTTGCAAAAAAGAATACAAGCGCCGCTATGATGAAATGTGTGTGTATATACATTGGCTCTTTTGCCATAAATACCAATATAAGTAAGAGAGACAAATTCTGTCAGATCATTGATGTAGCCATACCAAATGACATGAATGTTGTGAGTAAAGAGGTTGAAAATATCACCAAGTACTCCAAATTGAAAGTGAAAATGGCAAGTCTGTGTGGAATGCAAGAGGGTAATGTAAAAGTGATTCCAGTTGGGCTAAATCCCTTTGAAACTTCAAAACTTCTTAAAGCAACGGAAGATTGATGTCTTGCAAAAAGCAGTCTTATTGGGCACAGCTCACATCTTAAGAAAAGTATTATCTTTTGAGGTTCATGTTTTGACTTGACAGATGACTAAAGACTTCGGTGTATTTTCACCTACACTGTGTTACGAAGTAATAATAATAATAATAGTAATAATAATACTAATAATAATAACAACAACAACAACAACAACAACAATGATAATAATCCTTTCTAATATAGGCACGAAGCCTGGATCTTGTAGGCAGGGGGACAGCCGATTACACCGACCCCAGAACTCGACTGGTACTTAATTTTTCGACCTCGAAAGGTTGAAAGGTAAACATGACCCCGGCGGAATTTAAACTCAGAACATAGCGACGGGTGAAATACCGTCAAGCATTTTGTCCGGCATACTAACGATTCTGCCAGCCCACCAATAATAATAACAACAACAACAACAACAACAATAATAATAATAAAGGGTTTACACAATCAATTCTATGTAGCCACAACAGAAGTTGCTCGAAAAAATAGGTGGGATTGGCTGATGAAAGGAATCCTAAAAAGAGAGATCGAAAGCACTATACTGGCAGCGCAGGACCAAGTTCTGGCCACGAACCGGAGGGTCAACTTGAGGAATGAGCAAGTGTCTCCACCGTGCCGTATCTGCAGTAGAGTGGATGAAACTAGTGCCCATATCACGAACCAATGCTCTAGACATGCCCCAAACCATTACAAGTTGTGGCGACATGAAAGGGCTACATGGAATACTGTGCGAAAAGTGAGGGCTAGAGAGAAGCAGGACGTGGTATTAACACAAACCGCAGAGAGTGGCAGAGTCGGAGACTAGCAAAACCCTCTGGGAATTCCCTATCCGAACACATCAGGTGCTAGAGCATAACAGACCGGATCTTGTGGTGGTGGACAAGGTGCACCACATATGCTATATAGCTGACGTTGCCTGCCCCTTTGACCTACGAATAGTCAAGAAGGAAGATGAAAAGATAGATAACACACCAGTACGAAATAGCCCGCCTATGGAAAATGAAGAAGGAGAAGATAGAGCCAATTATTGTTGGGTCCTTGGGAACAGTATCAGAAGGCATCAAGAGAAATATTAAAACTGTTACAAAAGATTTGCCTCTTTGGCACGGCCAGAATAATCAGGAAAGTACTAGATAGCTGAAAAGAACGAATAGAACGGTGCTGTAGGCTGCAGGTAGTAAGCCCGATACGCATCAAAGACTCCAGTAGTTCCAACAAAATCAGTAATAAAGAGAAAATAATGTTTTCTCATTTAGGCACAAGACCAGAAATTTTGAGGGGAAGGTTATGTCGATTACATTGATCCTAGCATTTAACTGACACCTTACTTATCGACCTCAAACGGATGAAAGGCAAATTTGACTTCGGTGTGATTTGAAATCAGAACGTAAAGAACTGCTAAACATTTTTGTCCGACGTGCTACCGGCTTTGCCAGCATGCCAACTTTGCATATTTAATAATAATTAGTACCTGGTAATAAATCTGATGGACAGTGCATGACTAGCACTTATTATTCCAAATTAAATGCTCTACAGCATGTAGGAAGGTATCCTCCTCTTCTGATAATTTACTGTTTAATCAAAATAATAATGCATTACGGAGTTGTTGCATTTTGCGAAAGGGATTATACTCGACTAGCAGTATCGCCCGGCGTTGCTCGGGTTGTAAGGGAAATAACTATATAAGCATTTTTAGAGAGTTATAGCCAAAAAATAGCAAAAAAAATGCATTAAAAATTGAAAAAAATTAAAGTAAATTTTTTTTAAATCGTTGACACATCGTAGATATTTTTAGAGAGTTACTTCCCTTATATAAAAGCGAAAAAAATGCATTAAAATGGAAAAATATGATGGTAAATTTTTTTAAATTGTAGACTCATCGTAGACGCGCGCTAATACCCAGAAGGGCTCGATATGAATCACGACTATAAGATACCCGCTTTTGGTTAAACTGCACCGCAAAATGTGGGAGTAATTACGAATGAAAATCGAAGGGGACAGACACACAACTTCACTCTTATATAAAGATGCTTTTTTTTTCAGTCATAGAGTTAGATTTATGAAGGTCTTCAGTAGAAAATCCTTCGAATTCTGACTCGCTGCTTGATATAATGAAATTCGTATCCATTTTTTGTCAGAATTACAAATTTTGAAAACACAATAGGAACAAATTTCGGAAAAAAATCTCCCATAATTCACGGAATTAAAATTACACTTCGATTTTTGTACAAAACTGTATTTGAAGTGTTTACGAAGTATAATACGTGTTTTCACGAATGTACTAAAGAGATTTACTCTGATATTCTCATTTAAATATGAATAGGTAAATTCGGGCGGTTTGGTAACGAAAGGGTTTATATAAGTGTCGTCTGTTTATACATAAACACTGTTTCATAGTTTCAGTTTAGTCTTCCTCAAATCACTGTCGCTAATTTACTCTCTTCCAAGAACATTTTCACTCACTGTTATCTGTTAGCTTCCCATACATTTTACTCATGTATCTATCAGCGTGATAGACAGAAACAAATATTACATTTACTTTCATTTTATTCGTTGCCCACTGTGTGTGTGCGTTTGCGTGTGGTGTAAACCAGACTAAGAAAAGCATTTGACACACACACCAGAATGTGAGTTTTCTGTAAATTTTGCTTAATTGGAGTTTAAATTTTAAAAACTGGACCTGGCATGACGCGATGCATTGTACTCTTAAAACTGCTAGGTAAATTGTAATTGAAGAAATCCTATATTGTAGATTTGTATAACTCCCAAAGGGAGGCAGATAAAATCTGCCTTTTATAATAAGAGATTAAGTTAACTCCAGTACTTGATTTATAGGGCTGATGATTCATAGAATCATTTATATTGGACTGATGCTTTGCAACATTTTTTCGGCTTTTGAGTTCTCCATCCAAATACCGTCAAGATCAGACTTGCCTTTTGTTTTAAGATCATCTAGCTAAAGCACCTATCAAGTACTGAGATCCACTATTCTCTTTCTCACCCTGTCTCCGGTGCCAGAATACAGTCACTATCACTGTGGTGGTGGTGGTGGTGGTGATGATGATGATGATGATGATGATGATGATGATGATGATGATGATGATGATGATGGTGGTGGTGGTGGTGGTGGTGGTGGTGGTGGCTTGATCGGTATTTACATAGTCGAATGCAAATTTGACCACTGAGTTACCTGAACTGAAAGCGTAAAATAATGAAACTAAATGCCTCAAATTAGTGCTGTCTCTACCCCGTGCTCATCAGTAGACATATCATGGTGATCTAGAAGATCACTTAACAACACGTGATTTCGAATTCGATCCCACTATATAGTATTTTGACAAGTGTCTTCTACTGTAATTTCGAGTTGAGCAATAATGTGTAAGTGTAATTTGGTAAACAGAAATTATACAGGAACCCATCATCTGTTTCTTTCATCCCCTCTTCCTTCCTTCCCTCTCTCTCTCTCTCTCTCTCTCTCTCTCTCTATTTGTATCTATCTATCGAGAGAGAAAAACGCTTAAATGTACTTTAACGCCAGGTATATGACGGTGACTTTATAGACACCTGAACAGTTTATTGAAAAGAAAAACAGTGAGAAAGTGAGATCGCGTACACGTGCATGTTTGTTTGATGGTGTTCTATCAAAAAAGCCTCAAACAAAAAGCCTTAAACAAGAATACCCAGAGAGATAGAGAGAAATAAATAAATAATGGGTTTGATTAGATCGCCTAAAACTGAACCGTGGTCTTCTGGATGCTGCAATCTAGTAACTCTACACAAAAACAGAATAAAACTCGGGAACTACTTGGTCAAAGTAGTGAATTCTGGCATAGACATAAGGGCAAGTATGTTAGTTGAGAAGACAATAGTCGAATGAACAATGATACCTATTTTATCGATTTTCCGAAGGATAAAAGGCAACGTCAACCACGAAACGATTTAAACTTAGTATGTGATGGGAGCTAAGATGATATACTTTGGAGATCTATTTATCTTGCCCCCTCCTGATCTTGACACTCCACTGCTCACGCAGCATGAATAGCTTATTAATGTGAGAAGTAACAACAAAACATATAACTCGCTTGGTGCTTTCTGCATCAATACTGAGTGCTTCATGTTGTTCTTGCCTCTTTCGGTGGTAAGGTTCACCAATCGGAAATTATTGAAAACCTCCGAGTTGGCTTTAAAATATTGTCTATCTATGACTTTCTAAATTATATGTCTGTGTATGCGATTTTTACAGTTGGATATGTAGCCTTCGAATTAGCTTTCTCCGTTCTGGTTTTGAGAAGTCTAATTTTTCAAGATTGGTATTTAGGCAGTGTGTTACATATCCCAGGGCCTCAATAATTACAGGTATAAACCTGAACTTGTAATCTGGATAGAGTAACTGTAGATTTCTCAATAGTTCAGCATAGGTGTTCTCATTTTCACTGATTTTCAGCTTTATGTTAACATCCGCTGGGCAGCTAATTTCTGCAACTGTGCACAGTTTCTCTTCTCTATCCCAAATCAATATATCAGGCCTGTTGTGCTTACATATTATTGAGGTCTTTACTGGTACATTCCACCAATACTCCTTTTCATTACGAGTGGCTATGGCTTTACGTATGTATGTATGTTTTTGTATGTATTTTCATGCATATAGTTGCATATCTAGACATGCTCATATATATATCTAAATGATAAACTTCTGGAAAGTTTTACAGATTTTTACAGTTCCAATGATGAAATGGATCTGTAGTCTTCGAATTAATGTATGTATGTATATATATATATCCTGGATTTTGATCGTTCTAAACAGACATGTTTTTGTGATCTTTATTTAGATCAGACCGCAATACATTTTCATTGTTTTCATTGTATGCCTTTGTCTTCATCCTTTCAATATGAAATAGAATGAATCAGCCACAAATCTGGCCTTGTGTCAAAACTGATCTTTTCTTTTCAGTTGTCAAACGCCACCTTCATATTTTATTTTCTCCTCCACCTCCTCATCTCCCCTCCTCCTCGTCCTCTTCCTTGTCGTTCTTCTCTTCTTTATTGTTATTGTTGTTAAGGCGGCGAGCTAGCCAAATCGTTAGCACACCGATTAAGATGCTTAAAGGCACTTCGTCCATGTTTACGTTCTGAGTTCAAACTTTATACCGAGGTCCGCTCTGCTTTCAATTTTTTTTTTTTTTTTTTTTTGGAAGGGGGGGTCCATGAAATAAGCGCCAGTGATGCAATTGGGTGGTTGTAATCGACTAACCTCTCTCCCAAAATATCAGGCCTTGTGCCTACAGAAGAAAGGCTTCTTCTTCTTCTTCTTCTTGCTTTTGTTATTGTCGAAAAGGCGGTAAGTTGACCGAATCGTAAGCGCGCCAGATTAAATGCTTCGTGGCATTTCATCCACTTTTACTTTCTGATTTCTAATTCCGCTGTGGTCGACTTTGCCTTCAAACATTTCGGGGTCGATGGACTATTAATAAATACCAATCACACATTTGGGCCGAGGTAATAAACTTTATCCTGCCAGCAAATTGCCAGCCTTGAGCTTATTACATAAAAAAAATTATTATTATGGCTACTGCTGCTGCTGCTGCTGCTGCTACTACTACTGCTACTACTACTACTACTACTACTACTACTACTACTACTACTACTACTACTACCACTACGACTACTGTTTTTTTTTTCTTGCGCGTGATAAGTATAGTTCCACACGAAATATTTCTTCCAGAATTACTCGATGACCATTTCACTTAACTTTTTTTTCTTGTCGGGAACGGTATTCTTACTTATACCAACAGTATGGTTCGAGATACCTAGACTATTACTCCATTGCTCTGGAATAAAAAATAATCCGTCTTTAGATATGCATCATTCCTGTAAACAGCCATGTTGCTTTATTTATTAGTGATTCAGTATAGTCACGACTACATGATGTCGACAAAGATAACTGCTTATAGACCCTTAGACATTGTCGGAAAGCACTAAAGGTAAATGGAGAAATATAAGTAAAATCTGACGCAATTACAAACACAGACAGCGACAATTCGACAAATACAAAAGAATAAGCAGTAAAACGACTGCTTAAATGACAATAACAAAAGCACCCCTACAAGGAAATGATCTTTTGCTAACTGAAAAGGAATATGACATATCAGTTAACTTTAACGAGAGTCAAAGGCGTGGAGAAAGTATGTTACAAAAACCCCTACCTCTATACCTTAGTAATTTACCCAGAAAAAGGCAAAGGAAAGTGATATATTTATGATTTTAAAAAAATACGGGGCTTCTATACACTCTCGAAAAAGGTGCTGGGAGAAACCTTGGGTGATATATGCAAGATGAGTGCTCCATCGACACTACAGTCATATGACAGGATGCATTGACTGAGATCCTTGGTTTATTATTCTCTTTGACGCACAGTACAAAAATATGGTAAGAGCGGTAGTAGTGACACGTGATCGAGCGGGATCTGGTTGGATATTTAACTCCTGATAACACCCAGAGACAACACATTGAAAAGTGGTTAAAAGATCTAATTTTCAAATTTTGTCCCATGTGTGGAATAAATAAGAACTAATTGGAGGTCTTTAACCCAAGTTTGTAAAAAGAAAAAAAGGGTATAGTGGCAAGCGAGCAAAGACAGTATGATAATAACAGTAATATCTGAGCTGAAAACAATGCTTGTTGGTGCTACTGCTGCTGTTACTAGAGTTTTACTTCTCACATTCCCAAGAATAAGTCCAGCCAAAGAAGAGGGGAGTAAAGTCGTTTAATCATTTTATAACAGTAGAAAGAAAATAGAGATTAGATACAAATGAGAGAACACGGTATTCCTCAACAGAAAGACAGAAAAAGGAGAGGACACTGATTAAAAGCAAGTAAGGATCTCTTAGACTCTCGTGAAAGAAAATCCATTATTTCTGGGAGATAGCCTGAATATTACGGTCGTCCAAATTAGTTAGGGTAAAGTGATGGACTAGATGAAGGATCTGACGGGAGCGAAAATAATTCTGCACTGATTCAAGTGGAGATATGAGTTGATTATATTAAACATATAACTAATAGACAGTTGGTAAGGACTCTGCTGCCTACCTATAACATACAGTAAATGGATCAGTCGCCATGACTTTGTGGGTTCACTCAAACTCGAAGGTGATCACTAGAAATATCGCAGGACTCAGGTTACTGAGGGCGACTAGAGCACAAGATTGTCTGTACATTTAAACCATGTTTTAATATATTGTATTACATACTACCATAAATTTTCTATATATATATTACCATGCTTTGTACCCCATTTTATATGACACGTCCATGTATGGAGGTTTTTAGTCAATAATGAAAACATTATTATTATTGTTGTTATTTATTGTTGTTAATTCCCGTCCTGCTGTAGCTTTGTCTTTGTAATGGCGACTAGCTTTTATTCCATTGTTTTAACCATCAAATCAATATTTTATGTATGCCTTGTCCATTGGCTCTAAACTGCTATAGCATCTCTAGAGGATTTAATATCTACACATCTAATAGGCCAATAGAATTTCTTCTACAATATAGAAAACTTGATTTGATTGAACGTGATCAAATATATCAAAGTTTGCTTGTGAATGAAATTGAAGATAAGCAGATATTAAAATAGAATCACCATAAAAATTGGTTTGTATAGTACCAGGAGCAACAGAGCAAGGGACCGCTCTGTTTATCAATATGTTTGGAGGAAATGGCAGTTTCTTTGCCTTTACAGGCTCTCCTGAGTTTATGATATCGATCCGATGAGGCTGATCTTCAATTTCAATTATGTCTATAAGAAAAAGTAAAGGGAAAAATTGCAAGGACAGTAATTTCCGGAGAGTCAGAATTTGGTGAAGAAAAAGCTATGAAAAATGTCTATTATGACAGGTTAAAGCAAAGTAGATGTAACAACAAAAATAGAAGGTGCATTGGGCGTGTTGAGGGTGAGTTGTAATACAACGTATAATTGCAAAAGGGCTGAGTCAGTGTAGTTGTGACTGAGGCGTCAGAAAAAGAAATGGAGTGGCTGCTAGTCAGAAATTATTGTGTTTTTCAATAGTGTGTATTTGATATCTAGGTCGGATGTTGTGTATACGATTAATATTCTGCTGTTCGTCGCACTTGGGAGTTGAAGAGGATCAGAAACTGAAGCCCCTTTTGAGTCATTTCTGTGTTCACTCTTCATATATATATATATATATATTATATATATATATATATATATATATATTTACATATGTACATACATGCACGCACACGCACATGTGTGTATATATATATATATATATATTACACACATACGTGCGTTATTATTGTCAAACGAATGAGAGGAGTGCTCAGTATAGATTGTAGACGATTAATAAAAAAAATGCCGTTAGTTAGTTTTCTTTAAAGACTGATTCGGTCTACATTACCTGCTGCATGTTCTTCAAATTTGATCTGGAGACGCTTAAATGTACTTTAACGTCAGGTATATGACGGTGACTTTATAGACACCTGAACAGTATATTGAAAAGGAAAACAGATGAAATTAGAAAATGGAGAGGAATTTTAAATGTTGAAGTTGCTCTTAGTTACAAGAACTAAATTAAACTTGCGCTAATTGCTTTAAAAATCCATATTTTCCTCATCTGCTGAATAGGTGATCGATAAAAGCTATCCAGAAATACGAATTTGAGAATCAGAAAAGGAGTTTGTGGTGATTTTTTGGGTATTTTTTCGTATTTGGCATTTTTTAACTATCTAATTTTGGTATTCGAAACGCAGTATCACCCAAAAGAATTTTGTTAAAGAGATTTTAATATAACGGACTTGACTCCGTAATTCAGCGTCTTGAAAGATTAAAGCACATTTAAAAGATGGTAATATGTTTAAAATCTTGATTAAACAAAAATGATTTACTTTTGAATTTGATGAATTACAGAAAATTGGAAAAAAAAAGAAAAACATTACAGTCCAGGATTTGCGAAGGGGTGAATTTTTAAAATTAACCAAAATGTTTGGTGTTGATGAAACTCATTTAGAAATACAAGTGCTTAAGATTTTTAAAGTAAACACTCATTAAATATACAGAGACAGGATATTTGTGATGAACAAATGAAAATCTGCATTGCCATTTTGTATGTTCCCTTTTTTCTATTATTCTTTGACTTGTGTCAGTCATTTGACTGCGGCAATGCTGGAGCACCGTCTTTAGGAGAACAAATCGACCCCAGGACTTATTCTTTGTAAACCTATATTCTATCAGGCTCTTTTCCGAATCGCTAAGTTACGGGGACGTAAATACACTAACATCGGTTGTCGAGCGATGGTTGGGGGGGACAAACACAGACATACAAATACATACATGCATATGTATATATATATACGACGGGCTCCTTTCAGTTTCCAAATCCAATTTTAGTTCCAGTTACCAAATCCACTGACAAGGCTTTGGTCGGCTCGAGGATATAGTAGAAGACACTTACCCAAGTGGGACTGAATCTGAAACCATGTGGTTGGGAAGCAAACTGCTTATCACACAGCCACTCCTGCGCCTATACTATGAAAAATTTGATGAAATAAAATCTATACAGCCAGGATATCATAAAGTGCTTACAACTCAAACCATTACCTCAAACTGCATCAAACCTAGATACTTTTAGCGGAATCCTCTTTGTTGCAAGCATTCATGTTAGGTCTCTGACCGGAGAAATAACTCCCTCTCTTCTTGTTTAAACATCTGTACCTGCGTTCTGGCGAGAGATTTGCAATGAAAATGTATTGACGAGTGCATTATGAGTGCATTATCTTTGAAATATACAACTAAAAACTAAGATCCACAGAAGAAATTGAAGACACGTGATTGGCGACACACATAAACCAGCGTAGCTCAAGATTAGCACTGACGTCACCAAATCACAACGTAACGACAATTTTCTTTATATTTGAGGTCTTAGGGCTTACGAGAACGGGCCATAGGAGCTACCATTTATCCTCTGAATAAACCTTTATAATTACCGAGGAAAATTATCATTTTAATCCAGTTTTTCATTAAGAAATGTATCCAACGTATATTGTCATTTTTTATGTCGTTCTGAGTTGGCATCAATGTTTTGATTAGTTTAATTGTGCTTCTGATTATACTTACTTAACTCCTCCAGTAGTACTCAGTATAAAGTCATATATTGTTAAAGATAAAGCATCCGGGCATAAACTTTCATTTCAGAAAACAAGCCAAGTAGGCACGAATACCTAGATACGCTTTACAACTACAACGATTTTTATTCGTGTGCACATTGTAACACCTCGGGCAGTTTCATTCTGTTATAGTATAGAGGCGACCAGTGCTTTCTAAGTGAAATTTGGAAGACGGAAGCTGAATGGAACTACGTCAGAGACTGATGCCGTTCTTGTGTGACAGAGTTAATCCATCACTCAATTCAACACGACCACTTGGCCCTTGCATGATTTTGGCGAAGTAAACATCGTTGCCAGAATTCGGGCAGTAAGCGGTTTGAGATTGGCTGTCTTCTTTTCCACTAATCCGACTAAACCATTAAAAGTATACGGAGATACTTCATAAAGATCTGAAATTACAAACAAACACGGTGTGAACAACTTTGAACAAAGCATCAACATTATTCTTCGCATAGACGAAACTCTGCGACATTGAGTCTACATTCAGAGAAAGAAAGCAAAAACTGATATTGCAACACAGTGGTTAAATATAGTATACAAGACTTACAAATACTACAGCGTTGACATTGTAAGTTACTACCAAAAAGATTCTTTATGTCTCCCTCACATTCCCTCTCTTTACATGTGTGTGTGTGTGTGTATATATATGTGTGTGTGCGCGTGCGTTTGTGTGTACACACATATATCATTTCACAGCCACGAAGAAATGCTAGCTGGTTGATGAGTTATTGGGGAAATTTTCTCTTGAAATAATTACTCATATAAATATCCTTACTGCATTGTTTGACTTTTAATGTAAAAATAACGTTAACGTACGATACTAAAGGCAATTGTATATTTCCCAAAATGTCCTGTGCTTTTAATTATCTTTGTATTGATATGGTTGTAATGGAGGAAATGGGCAGAGAAAAAAACTGAAGAAATAACTATGTATTTTATATGTAACAGCGAAAAGCTATAACAAAAATAATATTAGGAATTCTCAAATAGAAATGCTTTCAAATGTGAGCAATAAAACTGCAATTTGTGTTTGGCTGTTGCGATTTAATCTGATTTTCAAGTAAAAGGGAGAAAAAATATTTATGTAAATTTCGAAGTATGTTTTAGAATAAAATTTGGGATATATTATTATCATGATAATAAAGTATATTATTACAAGAAAACACTCTATCTGGAGTTTTTGTAAATAATTAAGAAAGTAAGATTTCATTCTGTTACACAAGTTTTAAATGGACTAATTATATTATGAAAAGAATGCCTGCATATATGATGTGTAGTCAATCAATATCTGTTTGATGCATTGCTTTTAATTATCATTACTATGAATGAAAGCGTGTGGTTTAATTGGTAGGGATACTGCGCTTATGATGATATGGTCCAGAGTTCATTTATTCGACTGAACGTTACATTGTGTTTTTTTTTTTTTGAGCAAGGCACTACATATCACGGTGCTCTTGTCTACGTGGCAGAAAACGAGTACAAGCTCGAGTGAGAGAGTTGCACTAATCTCAATTTTGGAACAGCCTTATCTCCCTTCAGCTTTCATAATTGGGATGTTCCATCGAGCCAGATTTAAAAGGGCTAAGAGGTAGGCTTATGCCTACTCACGCCTTCCTAAATTAGCGAAAACATGGTACATGCTACTAAGTCATACACGTTAGTGAGTGACGTTTATGCTTATGTTTCATCAAAATAAATCGGAAAAGAAAAAGCTGAATCTGTTTACATCTTCAGTGCGAAATGCTGTAGTCCCATGTATTTTTTATATACTCCTTGAATGAGTACCTTTTATATATGAAGGTAACTATATATGTCATTTTATCCTTTTACTGATTTCAGTCATTACATTCTGTTTGTGGCTGGGCAGTTGTACATGTACGGATAGAAAGAAGGAAAGGTAGAAAATAGATAGATCGATCGATCGATAGATAGATAGATATGTGTGAATATATACAGAAACAGAGACATATAGATTGATAAATATTAATGTGTGTGTGTATATATATATATATATATATAATCTTTTATTCTTATAGTGGCATCGGTCATATGACTGCGGCCAAGCTGGGGTACCGCTTTAATTTATTTTCTTTTTGCGTTGCTGTCGCATTCTGGTTGGAAGTTGGTCTATGATGAGTTTGTAGCAGCTGATCTTCCCCGAGTGTATCTTTGAATGATTGAATGGTCCGGTAGAGTCGTAAGGAGTTTATCCAACGTTTTTTCTTTTCTTTTTTTTTATAATGTTTCAGCAGAGAACCCTTTTATATTTCTAATTCCTTTAAGTAGGCAGATGAATAATTGGGGACCTCTAGATATCAGACTGGTTCAGTAAAATGTTTTGTTCATTATTTCGAAGGTAGTATATCTGGAAGCTGACAGTGTATACCTGCTTAGGTATTAAAATTCTCTCTCTTACTCTCTCTCTCTCTCACACACACACACATATTTATACGCAAGCACACTTATAACACCGAATTACAAAGAAATATAATATCGTATTATTATTCATTGAAATTACCACACATATATCAATCCAATAAAAACTAGTAAAAATTAATGGTTATGTATAATAATCATAGAACAAAACTATCAAATAACCTGCACAAGCAACTAAAATAATGATATTAACCTTGTATATGCGATCTGAAATACGAACATTAAATCTGAGATGTTTCCTAGATCAAAATTCTTATCATATTCATTGAGCAAGTACTTTTAAAATGGTTCCATTTAATATAATTTTGTGTTCAGCAGAAAAACAATATGTAGTCTTATTTGCTTTTATTTATTTCTTCTAACGAAAAATTCATTTATTCACTGCAATCTTTCAATTTTGATTATATATTTTAAGAATATTTTTTTCCTTTTTTTTATCACTATTGCTTCTTGCTTTCTCTTATTCAGTAAAGCGTGCAAAATCTTGATGAATTTCAGATAAAAATTACCTTGATGCTAAATTTATCCGATTCACTGGCAATAAAATGTTCTGACTATAACCTGAGTGAACAGAATTTAATACTCTATTAATGTTTCATGTATTTACTTAGCTTTGTTTAGAGTTTTCTCTTTCTTTCCTTAAAACATTCTGAGTAATTTTCTCCAAAGCTGTTCCACTGATTTTCAAATGTTTCTAACACAGATCATTTTAAATAGTGGCTTCTATTTCTTTTTACTGTGTTTAAACATCACATACATGTGGCTGCAGTATGCCTATTCCTATCACAAAACAATCAAATAGCTTGCACAAGCAACTACAATAATGATATTAGCCTTTATATTACGGCCAAAGTCTAACATACACTTAGATAGCAAGCAAATTGAATATTCATTATATTAACAGCGATATTCTTAATCGTATTTACTTGTAGATAGGTGGTTTGCACCTGACAATCAAAGAACTATTTACAGTGCACTCATAGGATACCAGTTATCGGCTTACTTCAGCTGCAAATCCAATACCCTATCGACTCAAACAATTTTGTTTCACACACACACTCTCTCTCTTTTGCTCTCTCTCTCCTTTCCCTCACTTACAATCTCTTTCTTGTTTACTCAAACATGCAACATTGACATCGACGACAACAGTTCCTACGTCTATATAAAATCTTTTATGAAAAAAGAATATATATATTAAAAAGCTTGAACGACGGGGAAGAGTTCCAAGCAGGTCGATAATATTGTTTAAAGTGCAAAAAGCATCACAAATTCCAGGGCCACAATTAAGTAAGGTAATATAGAACTGCTCTGTAAATTATTCAGATATGAAATGACATAATAAATACCATATACGGAAAATTCCCTATTATTTGGAAAAAATAACAAAACACCTAGCGAAATTATTAGCGACACTAAAAGGAAAATAAATAATCTGAATAAGTTAGAATGAATTTCAGAAATTTAATTTCCTAGCTTAAGGTGAAATCTGATTTTTGTTTGTAGCAGCCGACAACATCAGCGAAGTATAATGGAACTTGAGCCAGCTCCATAAGTGGGTATAAAAGTTTTTGCATAAAGAAAAAGAGTGACAAAACATTTTGGCCTATGGTAATTTACATTACTAAAAAAGAATAAATGAATAAAAGCTAATGGAAATAGTTTAAGTGAGCCGTCACCATGAGGTGTAAACAAGAATTACTAAGATTTATCGTTTTCTATTTGCAATTAAGAAGGAAGTTTCTTTTTAACTCTAGAAAACATGAAAAAAGTTACATAAACACATGAAGTTGATCACACATGACCAAGTTAATTTTTCATTGAAAAATATTTACAAAACAAAAATAATTAACACACTTCAAGCACAAATCGGTTTCCTCTCTGTGACTTTCACATGCAAAAAATTTGATATTTTTGACAAATAATAATATTCTTTTAAATTATTTTTGAAACAACAAATCCAGCGAAATTTTCATGTTTTTATCTCTCTCCTTCTCTCTCTTAGATACTGAAATTATTTCTTCAGTTTCTTCAACCAGCATTTTAAGAAATTCGCGTCTAGATTGGAGGCTGCCGAAGCGAGCACACACACATGCACGCGCATACACAGCCACAAACATATGTCAACCAACAAAAATTACGATCATCATTATCATAGCAACTCATGACTACTATTAAAGTTTTCAAACAAGCAACACCGTACTATTTTCAAAACTGGGGCTACGCAGAGACGTTGACTGCTTTCTACTTTTGTATACAAGTTGATCCTTATGAAAAGCTGAATTTTTCTTGAGATTTCAGAGAAAATTGGAATCCTACATGCTACTATGTCATTGGAAACCAGAGGTTGTAAACTTCTTATATTAATGACTCCTTGAAGGAGTCGATGGTAACTTATCGATCACCATCCTGTAAATTTCTAAAACATAATTAAAAACTATAATGAATGAAACAATTTCTTTTTTTTTTAAGCAATAATTCCTTCAATTTTAGTGTCATTGCTGCTTTTTAATAAGAAATATCTAAAAATATTTAGTGAAAACACATAAAGAAATTGATAAAGCACATTAAAAATTCAGTTATATTGTCAGAGTATTTAACGTGAAATGTGTTTGGTGAAAACTAGTTATTGCATTTTGACAGGAAATCACTGAATTCTTGTCTTAAATTACTACGCTTTTCCAGATTCACTTCGCTAATAATCCAGCGCCCTTAATACTCAAAACCATTTGACGTGTTTATTGACCCCCTCGGGTAGCTACATAGCCTCCCCACCTCGCCCCCGGTTCAATATTGACCACTTTGCCCCACCTGTTCTAGCTTACACTCAGCCACATTATTCGTAACACAAAACTTTCGCTATTCTCTTCATTCAAACATCCGTCTATTAAACGTATTACACGACTCAGAACTTTCTTTTCGATCGTTGTTTGGCGATCACTTCATCACAACTTAGCCATATAGCAACTGAGACACAAGCATTTAGCCTGTGACCAGATTCCAGGACCATAATTCTTCAATTTACATTGACACATTTTAGTTCATTGTCATATTTCAGAACTTTTACTTAACGTTTTAAAATTCTTTTAAAATATTTGTTTATTTACAATATTTCTTTACAAAATCTACCCCGTTACCAACCATTTGACAGCTCTCTTACTCTCTCTCTCTCTCTCTTTCTCTCTCTGTATGACTTTGACACATTGCTAAGTTAGATTATTCAACACAGTTGACGTCTACATCTTACACAAGTTACCAACAATCGCTTGTTATTCTTTTCCTGATGTTAAGAAATGCAAATGTACTTTTTGTCGCAACCGTTAGGTGCTTTTTGTTTATAATTGGTTTTACTCAAATTTCTATGTGTCAGAAGTTTCCTTGACTGAGCTGAAACAAAATAAACATTTTCGCATTGCATGCGCACGCGCACACACACACACACACACAAGCCCTTTTCTGTAAATCTGTTTACCTAGCGTAAACTAAATATATATTATACTGTTCAAATTTTGTTACTGCCTGTTACTGGTAAATTCTCATTTTTGCATCTAAAATACTGGCGTAAAATTTTGGAAAAAGGCCCGCAATTTCAGGGTAGGATATAAATCGATTACATCAACTAGTGCTTATCTTATCGAACCTGAAAGGATGAAAGGGAAATTCGACCTCGGCGAAATTTGAACTCAGAACATAAAGATGGAAGAAATTACGTTAAGCATTTTGCCATTTTATGCCGTGAAAATTTAAGCTTCAAATCTATATTTTTCATTGTAGCATTTTGCATTCCGTGTTAGATATAGGTTTTATAGACAAAAATCATATTCTTAAAATTTTCAACACGTTCAAACACGTTCAAGACAATATGTACAATTTTGTGTTAATATATAAGCAAAACAGCTCATAAGACCAATGCTTGGTGCGTGCGTGTGCGCTCTTACACCGACTGTTAGACGTGTATTGTTTGTTTTGTCCTTTTATGCCCAGTAAATTAGTGGATCGACAAATTAGAAACCGACAAGGTAAGTACCAGATTAAAATAGCTACTGGGGATGATATCTAAAACTAAAATCCTTTGGAGACTCTGTTCCAAGATGGCCATAATCAATTGACTAAAAGCAATAAATTAAATAATAGTAAAGTTTCATTGCAACTATTTACAACTGATCTGGAGTATTTAGTTAATTTAGTGCTTTTGTTGTAAGAATTGTAAATGTTATGCATAAAATTCGAAATTAATATAATTGTATTGAATGAAGTCTAATGCTTCAAATTCAAACCTATTATGCCTTTTTGGTTCATGGATGAAATTGTTGTTATAATGAGTTTTTGAAAGTACCACAGACAATTTTCTATCTGTGCAGCGTACCTTGTTCAGGCTTGTCTAGTGGAACTATTCCTTCTTTAAGTTATGTCAAAGAAGAATTTAAACTCACAAGTACAAGGCTGTAAAACAATTATTTCCTTGCACTTAATGTAAAAAGTCCGAGTTAAATCTCCCTCGAATTATTATTTACTGTCTTTCAAAATGGATGGTTACATTGGACAACATAGTAAAAAAATATAATGCATCCTAGAAAAACACAGAATGGTCACGGCTAAAACACCTTTAGGTCATATGTCTCTACAACCAAGGCAAACTTGGGCTAAACAGCAAAATCAACTTAGTAAATTTGTACCCCTCTATGATTATTTAGAGGAAGATGGATTTAGTGGAAAGTAGTGAAAAATCTTATTGGGCCTTCGCTGTGGTTGTATATGTTATTTCACTTTGGTTATTTATTTTCTATAAGACCTTATGGGTAAGCTTGGATACAGTAATTACTTGTGATTGTAGTTCGTGAAAGGAGCATGACACAGTGGTTAGAGTGTCGCAATCATAAGGTCGTGGGTTCGATTCACGGACCGGGCTGTGTGTTGTGTTCTTGAGCAAAACACTTTATTTCCCGTTGCTCCACTTCACACAGCTGCAGAAATGAGTTGGACGTCACTGGTGCCAAGCCGTATTGGCCTTTGCCTTTCCCTTGGATAACATCAGTGTTGTAGAGAGGGGAGACTAGCATGCATAGGTTACTGTTGGTCTTTCATAAACAACCTTGCCCGGACTTGTGCTTTTTTGATGCAATCCCGTGGTCATTCTTGAACGAAGCGGGGTCTTCTCCGGTTCATGAAAGGCCAAATTTTTTCCTTCACGCATTTTAAGAAGTTAGATTCACAACTACGTCATTTGGGATTCACTCCCACTGCACGGCACATTGGGCATAGATAGATAGAAAGAAAGAAAGATAGATACATACATACATACATACATGCCTACATATATGTATGCATGTGTTTGTGTATGCCTTTGTGTTTGTCCTACACCACTTGACAACCGGTGTTGCTTCGTTTACATTGCTTAAATTTAGTTCTGCGACGAAGTGAACGGTAGTATAAGAACCATATTTAAATAGTATAAATAGTTTGATCAGCTAAAACCACTCAAGGCATAGCCCCAGCAGAGCTTAAATCCAAGCAATATGTTGTTGATTACCTATCCGTGACTGTAAGCTTTAAACACTAGATTATAAGTTGAGTGAAATTCTACTGGGTGTTATTTCTAGGCAGTTAAGCGACCAATTAAAGGATATTTTAACGGTTCATTACTTTCTTGTCTTCAAATAAGAATTAAGTGTGATATTTTCAGTTGGAAATGTATAAATCAACAGGATCACGTTATAATATATTTTACGTGTATTTCGAACACAACTCATTATGGCAACACAGGAAATTGACAATGTCCCGTGAAGTGTGTTTTAGTACAGTTATTGCAGATAATGCATTATATAATATATATAGTACACTTCATCTAATCCAATTTTCCTACGTATACTTTATATTGACAGGTTCTCTTTCACAATTTGCCCAAAAAGTTCCAAATTATCACTGACAGAATTCTTATCACTAATAATTAGAAAATACTTCGTTAATCGATTTAACTAGTATATATTAAAATTTAATGATAATTTTCTTCTTGCAAGCTTTATATTGAATGATAATTAATATAAGATCTGTCAGCAATAATTTATTAAGAATTATAAATGGTTTGATGAAGAGTACATGAATGATTCAAGTGTCCCACTAAATTATGAACATAAAATCATCAAATAAACTTTCAAAATCCTCAATATCTGATTACCGTATTATATGGTAATAAATTATATATATATGTGTGTGTGCGTGTATGTATGTATTATGTTCGAACGATTGATAGCTGTATACTTCGACAGCTAGACCTCTTGTTCTTCAAAAGTTGAATACTCTTTTACTCTTTTACTTGTTTCAGTCATTTGACTGTGACCATCCTGGAGCACCCCCTTTAGTCAAGCAAATCGACCCCAGGACTTATTCTTTGTAATCCTAGTACTTATTCTATCGGTCTCTTTTGCCAAACCGCTAAGTTACGGGGACGTAAACACACCAGCATCGGTTGTCAAGCGATGTGGGCGGGGTTGGGCAAACACAGACACACAAACGTACACACACACACACACACACACACACACACATATATATATATATTATATATATATATATATGTATATATATATATATATATATATGTATATATATATATATATATATATATATATATATAAATTCAGCAAAATTTAGATTCAGAAGAATATGGTACTTAAGTTAAAGGCACCAGAATTTGATATGGCATTATCCATATAAATCAAATGGGGTTATTATAATCAAAATAAGCAACAAGGATATCCAAGGTAGTGTAGTACAATCGTTTCATGCTACTTCACTTAATTAAACAATGTAAGTATTACATCAGTTTTAAAATGTAGAGCACTCTTCAGCCACATATAGAATTTTTGTACTACTCTACCTTGGATATCCTTGTTGCTTATTTTGATTATATATATATATATATATATATATATATATATATATATACCGGAGTAAACACATAAATGTGAAACAAGGTGGAAAAAAGAGTACTCAAATACCAGTGGTAGAGTAATATGCTTTATTTTAAGCAGCAGAAAATTCAACAAAATCTGTTACTCTGAGTTTCTCGTTGCCGTTCATCAGACAGTTTTTGCTAGAATGGAACCGATATATCAATTCAATCTATACTCTTACAAACGCTACACAGGTGTACAAAGGTGTAGCGTTTGTAAGAGTATAGATTGAATTGATATATCGGTTCCATTCTAGCAAAAACTGTCTGATGAACGGCAACGAGAAACTCAGAGTAACAGATTTTGTTGAATTTTCTGCTGCTTAAAATAAAGTATATATATATATATATATATATATATATATGAACCCGGAACCATGTGGTTCGTGAGCAAGCTACTTATCACACAGCCACTCCTATAATTTTTTTTCTGTTTTGGTTTTTCTGCTAAGTTACTTTCAAGAAGCTTCGATCAACAGTTCGTTGATTTGGCACTTGCCTTTATCTGATTGTCGAATAATAACTTGATACGTATAACCGAGAAGGACGAACAAGAATATTTTTAGAATAAAAGCCTGTCTCGACATACTCTTCATACATAGATTACATATCTGCAAAAGACCACAAGGTTTCTGAGAAAGATTGTTTTGAATGTACTCTACACCAGTAAATACCGGATTATTATCATCGAAACTGGAGGGACGACAAGCAGTGAATACACTAACAATTATAATTAAAAGCTATGAATATCAAATATTACTCGTGACAGAAAATTTATTATTGCCGAAAAATAATGCGAAAAACTGTTATTGTTTCTGATATCCTTCCTGGGAAATCAGTTTAAGCGTAGTCATGACTATATTAAAAAACACCAGACTTCCTTTTTGCTCCCTTGAATCAGACCTTAACGAAAACAAACTATATCCCATGCAAAAGAATTGCTTAATGTTTGTAGTGCATCACCCGTTCTATACAATAAGATATTAAATGTCAGGGGGAAAAAAGTCTTTCCATAGACACACTACAGCAACAACAGCTATTACTCGATATATGGTTTTTCTTTTGATGGTTTTCTAAATTTTCTTCCTGATAAAAAGTTACAAAGACCAACAAAATCCTAAGCTCCGAGCACATAAGGGTATATAGCTCTGGTCTTTTAGACGGAAGCTACTCGCTATTTATTTATAATTTTATAAGGATAAACTTTCAGCGGCCATCTTTAATTTCTCGCTTCATCAGAATGGAACTTTTATTTGTTTTGCACTTTATATTTCTGTTAATAGTGAATCCCATTTGAGACTTACTGCAGCTAATCAAATGTCATAGTTTCAAGAAGCAGGACAACGACATTGTCTGCTTGGTTACTTTCTACAATACTCTAACTTCAGATACAGACGCATCTCGTAGCTGACATAATTCTTAGAATCGATGTCTTTTAGTATTGATTTCCATGCGTTCTTGTCGTTTAATTTTACTTCAGAGTCATCCTGTCTAGGTTGAATGAACTTTTGTTTTCAGAGTGTTTATGTTTAATTGATGAGTCTCATCCTATTTGTGGTTTGGTAAAGTGTATCATCAGGACAGGCATTTTAACCGGATTTTTCTAAATTAACATTTTTGACAATCGGAATCCAAATTACTACACAACTCCACACACAAGCTTCACCATCATTTATAATAACAACAGTTTCTCATTTTGGCACAAGGCCAGCAAGTTCGGGGAAGAGGAAAGTCGATTACATCGACCCCAATGCTCAATTGGTATTCATTTTATCGACCCGAAATGATGAAAATCAAGGCTGACCTCGGCGGAATTTGAACTCAAAGGGTAAAGCAGAAAAAAATGCAGCTAAGTATTTTGTTCGGAATGCTAATAATAACAATAATAATCCTTTCTACCAGAGGCAGAAGGCCTGAAATGTGGTGGTGGGGGTGGGGGGGGAACTAATCAATTTCACCGACCGCAGTGTTTCACTGGTACTTAATTTATCGACTTCTAAAGGATGAAAGTAAAGTCGACCTCGACGGAAAATTGAACTCAGAACGTAGCGGCAGACGAAATACTGCTAACCATTTCGCCCGCCGTTTTAACGATTCTGCCAGCTCACCGCCTTCTAATATGATAATAATAATAATAATAATAATAATAATAATAATAATAATAATAATAATGATAATAATAATAATAATAATAATAATAATAATAATGATAATAATAATAATAATAATAATAATAATAATAACTGAAAACCACAGAGCCCAAAGAACTGAAAACCACAGAGCCCAAAGAACTGAAAACCACAGAGCCCAAAGAACTGAAAACCACAGAGCCCAAAGAACTGAAAACCACAGAGCCCAAAAGAACTGAAAACCATAGAGACCAAAGAACTGAAACCCACAGAGCCCAAAGAACTGAAAACCACAGAGCCCAAAATGGACCACCGACCATACCAAAGAACTGAAAACCACAGAGCCCAAAATGGACCACCGACCATACCTCCCAAGAATAAAAATAAACGAAATAACAACACCAATTATAAACAGCATAAACCTAGCCGTAACTGAACTAGCCACTGAAACAAAAAAAAATGATATCACTGAACTAAATGATTTGATATACGCAGCAGCCACTGCAGCCACAAAAGAAGCTGGATACTCACCCAAACCCGCCCAAACAGGAGTACCACCACCCAAACAAACCCTGTGGATAAATAACATCCAAAACAAAATTAAAAAAATTAGAAAAGACCTGTCGATTCTTAATGAAATCAGCAAACAATCAACGCTACTGAGCAACAAAAAGAGAACAAAAATGCTCCGCAAATATAACATCACAGAAAAAGATTTGCCGGAGATAAAAGAAAAGCTGAAGCAAGATATCCTTGCCAAAGCTCAAAGGATCCGCCGGTACGAGAAACGCCAACGCTTCTTTGAACAGAACAAAATGTTCAACTCCAACCCCAAAAAGTTCTACCAAGAACTGGGAAAAAATAAAATAGAAGTCACTGCAGCACCAACGGCAGAAGAATTGGAAGAATTCTGGAGAGAAATATGGTCGGCGAACGAACAGCCAAAAAAAGGAGTATCAAAATAACAAACTCGGCATCTGAACAACTTTGGACTCCCATAACAACTGAAGAGGTCACCCAGGCACTGCAAAAACTAAGCAACTGGAAGGCACCTGGGCATGACAAGATCCCCAACTTCTGGTTGAAATATCTAACAGGAATGCACAAAAAGCTGGCTGAAAACTTTAACAGCATACTAGCAGAGCCAGAGACAATGCCTGAATGGCTCACGAAGGGGAAAACCATCTTAATTCCCAAATCAAATGAAACAACAAAACCAGAAAACTACAGACCAATAACCTGCCTCCCTACTATGTTCAAGGCATTTACTGCAGTGATATCGCAAAGGCTGAACAAGCACCTGGACGAAAACAAACTGTTCCCAGAAGAGCAGAAAGGATGCCGCAAAGGCTCATATGGCTGTAAAGATCAACTAATGATTAATAAAGCCGTAACTGAAGACAGCCACAGAAAGAAGAAAGGCCTCAGTATGGCCTGGATTGACTACAAAAAGGCGTTTGATAGCATCCCCCACACATGGATCCTCGAAACACTAGCCATTAACAAAGTAGCACCAACAATCATAAAATTCATAGAGCCCTCTATGAATAAATGGCAAACAGTCCTACACCTCCAAACAAAAGAGGGACTCATGAAAACCAAAGACATCCCCATTAGAAGAGGAATATTCCAGGGAGACACGCTCTCTCCACTCCTTTTCTGCTTGGCACTGTCACCTCTATCTGATATGCTAAATAGAACTGGATGCGGATATAAATGTTACGGCAAAACGATCAGCCACCTTTTATATATGGATGACCTAAAACTATACGCTGCAAATGACAAACAGCTGGAAACACTATTAAAGACAGTTCATGGATTCACCAAAGAAATAGATATGAAATTTGGATTAGAAAAATGCGCCAAAGTAACCATGAAAAGGGGAAAACTAGTTAAGAGTAACAACATCACACTAGATAAAACCAATGAAATAATAGAATTATACCAAAGCCAAACTTACAAATACTTAGGAATCCATGAACTAGATAAGACACAACACACACAAATGAAAGAGAAAATAAAAAAAGAATATTATAGACGAGTTAGATCAATACTAAAAACAGAGCTCAATGCTAAAAACAAGATAATAGGTATCAACACTTTAGCTGTCCCAGTTATAAGTTACAGCTACAATATCCTTAACTGGACACGAAATGAACTGTCCAAAATAGATAGGAAAACAAGAAAAATACTGACAGGATCTAGGATGCATCACCCAAAATCTGACATAGAAAGACTATATATACAACGTATAGAAGGTGGTAGAGGCCTTATACAGCTGGAAAACTACTATAAAATAACCACCATAGGACTGCAAAAATACCTACTTCAGACGGAAGGAAAACTGATCCAGATAGCAGCAAAACACGATCAAAACAAAAAACTGTTCTCAGTATTTAAGGAAGCTGACAAATACAAACAAGAAATCATACCACCTAATAAACACGAAGAAGAAGAAGAAGATGATGAAGAAACAACAAAAGCTATAAAACAAATGAAATCCAAACTAAAAATAGAACAGCAACGAACCATGATAAAACGATGGCAAGAAAAGCCCCTTCATGGTAAATACTGGACTAAACTAAACGCAAAAGAAATAGACAAAGAAAAATCCCAGCAATGGTTGAGAAGCTCAGGACTCAAAGCAGAAACAGAGGGATTTTTAATTGCAGCACAAGACCAAAGCCTCCCCACCAGAAATTACCAAAAACATGTAATGAAAAGAAATATTACAAGTAACTGCAGACTGTGGAGATGGACAAGAAACAATAAATCATATTATCTCTGGCTGCCCAGTCCTGGCTAAGAAGGAATATATTCACAGACATGACAGAGTTGGAACCTACATACATTGGAAGCTATGCCAACATTATGGAATAACAACAGAAAAAAGATGGTATAGGCACACACCAGAAAAGGTCACAGAAAACGAGAAAGCAACCATACTCTGGGATATGCCGATACACACAGATAGAGAAATTAAGGCCAACAGACCAGATATAGTTGTCAGAGATCATGAAGAAAAAAAATGCTTTCTAATTGATGTATCAATACCGGCAGATGACAACGTGTCTCTAAAAGAAATGGAGAAACTCTCAAAATACAAAGACCTGGAAATAGAGGTAACTAGAATGTGGAATCTGAAAACAGAAACAATTCCTATCATAGTAGGTGCATTAGGCATGGTAAAAAAATATTCAGACAAATACATAACAAAAATACCAGGACTTACAAACACATATAACATACAGAAAATTGCACTACTAGGCACTGCACACATCCTACGCAGAACACTTTCCATACAATAACCATCAGAGCATCACAACAAATCACAGCACATACCCAAGGCACACAGAGCTGCGCTCGGTAGTGAAGTGAAAGCACGCTATAAAAATAAAACTACTGAATAATAATAATAATAATAATCCTTTCTACTATAGGCAGAAAGCCTAAAATTTTGGTGGAGGAGACTAATCGATTATATCGACCCCAGTTCTTGAGAGGAACTTACTTTATCGACCTTGAAAGTATGAAGAGCAAAGTTGACTTCAGCAGAATTTGAACTCAGAACGTACTGACGGAAAAAATACCGGTAGGAATTTTTTTCCGGAATGCTAACGATTTTTCCAGCACGCCGCTATAATAACGATAATAATAATAATAATAATAATAATAATAATAATCATAATAATAATAATAATAATAATAATAATAATAATATATCTCTTTGGGTATGGCAAATACCCAAAGAGAGCGAATAATGCAGATATCGACAAAGCCCTGACCCATCAATGGCTAATGGCCTCTGGCTTCAAATCTGAAACAGAGGGGTTTATCATAGCAGCTCAAGATCAATGCCTACCAACAAAAAACTACCAGGCCAACATATTAAAGATCAGAAGCAGTCCAACGTGTCGTGTATGCAAGCAACAAAATGAAACCATTGACCATGTGGTCTCCAAGTGCAGTCTTCTAGCCTACAGAGTATCTCAACAGGCACGATAGAGCTGCACAATATATTCACTGGGTAATCTGTAAAAACCTGGATTTGCCCCATGAAAAAAACTGGTGGGAACACAAACCACCCCCAGTGCTTGAAAATGACCACATCTTACTCCTCTGGAACTTCACCATTCAAACTGACAGAAAGATAGATGCAAGTAGACCAGACATCATATTGAAAGACTTCAAACAAAGTCCATGCCTCCTCATTGATATGACTGTCCCAATCGATATAAACGTATCTGTCAAGACCTACCAAAACTGAGCAAATATAAAGATCTTGAAATAGAAATCAGCAAAATGTGGAAGCTGAAGAATAAAACAATACCTGTTGTTATAGGTGCCCTGGGAATGATAGCAAAAGGGGCTGATAGCTACCTAACTCAGATACCAGGAACCCAAAAATGGCAGAAGTTCAAAAGATAGTGCTCATGGGAACTGCTCATATCCTACGCAAAATACTCTCTATGTAATCTCAAGGTTTAAAACAAACATAATTTTCGGTTTTAAAAAAAAAAAAAAAAAACCTTTTTTTTAGACATTCATTAGTACAACATCCCCACCCCCCAAATATATGGCACACTAGGCATAACAACAACATGAACTTCCAACCCTGTTGTCTCTTGAGGTCTCTGGGTGAGACTTGGAGCCAACTTGTACAAATATAAAGCAAAAGTCAAACATAGAATAATAATAATAATAATAATAATAATAATCAATTCTTTTTTATTGGCCACAAGGGCTGACACGCATGATTACATAAAGGGACAAGACAGGACGAAAGGTTACAAAGGGTTTTGCCGTTTTTTTTAAAACATCGAGTAAAAATCTTTATAACAACTTATAAAATTCAACAATGAAAAACTCCCAAAAGGGGGAGACGTCTCGAAAGGTTCCTGGTGGAAAAAACCCTACAAAAGCCAACGGGAGCCTGGTCAAAAAAAGGGGGGTGTAGAGAGTCCCCTTTCTTCTCCTTTTACATTACCTTTTTCTTTGAAATCACAGGCGAAACCTGAGAACTGGTCCATTTATACAGGCCAGTCTCGCACAATTCACCCACCTTTCATAAAACTTGCTATCGGACAGCACTTTCCTCTCTAACCTCATCTTCCTTTTCAAGTGAAACTTGAAAAAGTTGATGAGGCCTTGACCAAAGAGGAAAGTGTCTGTCTTTAGCCCTTTCAAACGAGTCCACCACACGACCTCTTTCGCCACAGCCACTAGGCACAAGAAAACGGCCTCGCCCTCCTTGTTAAAGGAGGTCGGCGGGGCAATCTTCACTATGGATTCGGCCGATAGTCGGATCCGTCCTACACGTGACAGTAGCTGTTCGACATAAACCCATATTTCAGCAATACTCGGGCACTGGACGAGTGCGTGCAGGACTGTTTCGTCGTCCTGGCAACACCTCGGGCAGGCCCGGCTGACGGCACTTCCGTGCCGGTAGAGTTTATCTCGAACAGGCAGAGCCCCTCGGTAGCACTGCCAGGCGAGAGACCTCTGGAAATTATCCATCGGCCCCGGCCCGAAAGTCCTCCCGAACAGACCGCATAGTTCGTCATCTTCAACGCCTAGAGTTTCCCCGAGAACGTCGTCGCATTTTTCCTCCACTAACCCTCTATAGAACGCTAGAGTGGAGCTGTAACCGACCGCATTGCCCGCCTGGTGGAGGGCGGAGAGGGCTTGACGGCACTCGAGGTGCCAAGCGCCCTTTCTCGGTCTACGTTTGATCCAGGTCTGCAGCTCCGTCAAAGAGACGAGCTGCGAAAAATCGCGTCTGACAAAAGACGACCACACCTGTTCACCGTCTAGGAAGCGCTTGAGATGCCGCAGCCTGAGCGCATGTCTGCGCAACAGCAACCACGGCATTCCAAGGCCTCCGTTCAGCGGTCGTTGACTGCAGATGGATCGCCTGACCAGTGGCACCTGACCCTTCCACAAAAAGTCGAAGAGCAGGCGTACCAGCTTGGCCAACCAGCGGTCGGGACAAGGGACGACGGTCAAGCGGTAATAGATGACGGATGCGATGTACGCATTCGCCACCCCGCTCGACCTTTCAGGGACAGCTTCCTCTCGGCCCATTTCTGGGTGAGACGTGCCACCCTGCTCGTCACCTCTTCCCAGTTCTTATCCACCTGGAGGTCCGGACCGAACCAGACCCCGAGCAGTTTAACGGGTCCGTCTGTCCAGCGCCCTACGACGCTGTTGGACGGCATGGGCTTGCCTCTCCAGGTGCCCAGTTGCAAGCCCACAGACTTTTCCGCGTTAATCTTTGCCCCTGTCACCGCTTCGTACTGGTTTAGCGTCTCGCCAATCAGGCCAATGTGCCTGTGGCTCGACACCACCACGGTGACGTCGTCGGCATAAGCAGACACGCTGTTTCCGCCTCCTAGATCGCGCGAGATGCCCCTCAAAGCCTCCAACTTGCGCAGTAATGGCTCGAGAGTCAAAATGTACAAGAGGGAGGAGAGAGGGCATCCTTGGCGGACCGAACGCGAGATGTCGAACGGTTCCGAAAGGTGACCGTTCACCCGTATCACCGAGCAGATGTTGCTGTATAAAGCAGCGATCCACCCGCGGAAGACTGGACCGAAGCCGGCTGCCTTGAGGACAGCTGCCAGGTACCGATGGTCGACCCTATCGAAGGCTTTACTCTGATCCAAGTTGATCAAAGCCCCACCCGCGCCAGCGTCGTTACCCACCCTCTCTATGATGTAGCGCATGAGATGGAGGTTGTCGTGTATCGACCTGGTCGGCACGGCGCATGTCTGCGTCCCGCCGACCAGCTTGTCCACGACAAGCGCCAATCTCTTGGCTAGCACCTTGGCCAAAATCTTCAACTCTGCATTGAGCAGAGTGATGGGCCGGAAATTCCCTATAACGTCCCCCTTGTTGGGTCCTTCTTTAGCAAAGCCACCACCCCTCGACAGACAAAAGCAGGAATTCTCCCGTTTTGCTGCCAGTTGCAGTAGACGTTTGCCAACAGGTCCGCAAACAAGTCTGGCATTGAAAAGTAAAGCTCGTAGGGCAGACCATCCAAACCCGGCGATCTACCTCTCGTGCAACTCTTCATCGCTTCCTGTACTTCCCAGGCAGATATCGGTCCTTCGCAGCACTCTGCCTCGCTGTCCGAGAGTTGCGGCAGTCCGTCCAGGTACACACCGAAGTCTGTACCGTTGGTGTCCGTTCCACCGCTCGTCCCAAACAGTTGAGCAAAGTGCCGCTGAAGCACCGTACACATCTGCTTCGGTTGGGTAACCTCGCGCCCGTTCTGGTCCACCAAAGACCGAATGGTTGCTCTGTTGCCTCGCTTCGCCTCCGCCACGCGGGCCCATCGAGCGGCTCTAGTCCCCTCCCCGCTTAGCAAACGTGCCTTAGCTCTGACAACGCAGCCTTCGTGTTTGGCGTCGAAGTGTTGGTCGAGGGCCAACCTTGCCGCCAACACGTCGGTCGCGATGCCAGTGTCAAGAGCCTCGTCTAGTTCTTAACTAACTAAATCCCGCTCTCTCTTCCTACGTTCAATAGCTAGAGTCTTACTATACCTAATCGACTCTACTCTAATTGCTCTCTTGAGGGCAAACCACCAGTTGTTGTTGATGATTGCCCCCGTGAGCGCCCGCTTAACTAGTAAACTAATCCGGTCTCTGTAAGCTTTGCACGCCGTTAACGACGCGTTCAGCTTCCAGTAGCCGGGTCCCTGTCTATGTAGCCTATCTAAGTCGACCGTACAGATCACTAATTTGTGGTCCGTATATTCGACTAGGTGGAATAATAATAATAATAATAATAATAATAATTTCAAATTTTGGCTTAAGGTCAGCAATTTATGGGGAGGGCTTAGTCAATTACACGGACGCCACTACAGCTGAGATCAAAATTGCCGTTCATTCTTTCAGGGTCGATATAATAAAGTACCAGTCAAGTAATCATCTAATCCCTTTCCCATACATTTCAGGCCTTGAGCCAAAATCAGAAATATTATTTTCTACACTAGGCACAAGGATCGAAATTTTGGGGAAGGAGACCTGTCGATTATATCGACCCCAGTACGCAACTTGTACTTAATTTATCGACCCCGAAAGAATGGAAGGCAAAGTCGACCTCGGCAAAATTAGAAATGTTATTGCTATTAATAGTTATCTCAAATCTTGGTAGAAGGTCAGAAATTTTAGTACTAGGAAGTTAGCCAATTACATTGAGTCCAGCATTTGAGTGTTACTTTACTTTAGCGTCCCCAAAGGATGAAAGGCAAAGTTAATTTTTGTGGTATCTGAACACAGGGAAAATCCCCTAAGCATTTTGTCCGACGCTCTAACAATTCTACTAAGTCGCTACCTTTGCTTCAGATTTTGCCACAAGGCCAACAATTTTAAAGGGATGGGATTAGTCGATTACATTCCTTACACACGCACACACACACACACACACACACACACACACACACACACACATACACACACACACACACACACACTTTTTCTACGCCAGAAAGTTGAAACGAAAAAGGCAGGCTGCAACGGAAATTTGAACTCAAGGTATTTTACCTGACACTCTAGCGATCAGCTTTCTCTGTTAGTTTTTTTTTCTCCAAACTTAATAAGTAAAATCACTTTTTTAATCAGAAAGAATTGTGAGTGAAGCGGAAAAATGAAAGTTTTTTTTCTTTTAAAAAAGTTCATAATTATAATTACCTGAACTCTATAAACCTAAACTAATTTCACGCTACAGGCGTTCAATATCAAAATGTTTGTGATTAATCATAAAATATGAATCTTGTGACCCATTAGGATTTTAGTAGGCTATTTTAAGTTTAGTCTATGTAGAGCATATCTATATGCCATGAGCTCGACAGACTCTACATTTACTCGAGCTGTTTTTACAGGAAAACTAGAAATCAGGACTAAACTGGTTAAGCATTCATTGATTTTATAACATTTTTATGACAACTGCTGTTCAAATTAATAATAATGATGATCAGCAGAGTTTAGGAATAGCTATGCCTCGAACTCCCAAATTCCTCGGGCATTGAAAAGTGGAAGGGAAAATATAAAAAAGAAATTTTCAGAAAATTTGGTTTTTACAGTTCTGAAGTAAATCATGCAAATGTGCAAAGGAATATATCGCCTTCAACCGATTCATTGTAATGTTGCGCATGTGCTATGTCCAAGTGCAAGTGACACCCAAGTTTGAGGTTAAAATAGTCAACTTATTGATACAAATTTCATAGATGTATTTCATGAATATGAATGGATTGGTAATAATTTCAGAGGTACTGTTAGAATCGATACTGATAAGAATAGTGAAATTGTTTAAATACATAAAAGTTGTGTTTTGTAAAAAATATGAGATTGGTAGGAGGTTTCAAATCGGTGGATATTTAATTGAGTGTAACGTGTGCACAAACATTGTTTTTCCGTAATCTTTGATTGAACCACTGTAAGCAAAGAACATTCTATCAGAAACTTCCATAATGTTACGTTAAGCATAGTCAGTGTCTGCTCCCAAGTAAATCAATATAAGGTGGATCTTGAAATTAAAAGCCCATTGAGTTCCTCGGAGAAAGAGTAAAGAAGTAACTTTGGAACAAGTCAACTACGTCTTCAATTTCACTGTGAATGCGGGTATATGGAGAGAAATATAAGAAAAATTTACAAGTTTTCTCGGCGTCCTTAGACATGGTAACTGAAGTATATCTGGTAATGATGCTTCATCATCCGGTATCGACCACTTTCTGCTATGTAAATAGAATGGATCGTCGATTCGGTTTACATTGTGCTGCCTTCCACAGTATTAATTTTGATACCTAATTTGTTAAAATAATACACACCATAAATTGTATTAAATTCTGTGTGGTAAGAAGCTTTCTTCTCCATGGTTCCAGGTTCAACCCCACTGCATGGCACCTTGCACTTCTACTATATAGCCTCGGGCCGACCAAAGCCTTGTGAGTAGATTTGATAGAGGGAAATTGTGAGGACCGGCGCATATATATGTATGTATGTTTGTGTGTGTTTTCTCCCACCACCACTTGAGAACCGATGCTGGTGTGTTTAGGTCCCCGTAACTTAGCGGTTCGGCAAAAGAAAACGATGGAATAAATGTCAGGCTTAAAAAAGTAAGTCCTGGGGTCGATTCATTCGACTAAAAATTTCTCGGAGGTGGTGCCCCAGTATGGCAGCAGTCTAATGACTGAAACAACGAAAGGACAAAAGATAAAGACGACTGCGTGCACAATGCATTATTCTGGTAATACGTATTTATGTTTCTGTATGATATATCAAATTGTATTAGCAGCCCAATTTCTCTTAAACTACATTCTGTTGTCTTTGGAAAAGATAGTACTTGGAGGAATTTTTCTGCACGAAAATCATCAATTATTAACATATTCAATTTCTGAAACATTGTTTATTCAAATATCAAAAATAGGTGGCAGGAAAATGCAAATTTCCTAAAATTAGTCAAGATGGTAAAAGGATAGGAAACGTTGCTTTAGAATATGACTAACATAAACGATATAAAGAATTCAAAGCAGGTTACAGTATCTGTCAAGTTACTGCTACAGGCAAAGTTTTTAGCATTCAAATTAGAAATGTTTCTTGTACATCGAGGCAGCAAGCTATCTACAATGCAGTAGCTGAACTTGCTAGAAATAACCAACTTCTTCAAATCAGACAATGTTTTTTTAAAAATCTTTATCCTAGATGTAAAAAAATTCTCGTCTCCGCTGGGACGTCTTTGATCATGGGTCCTTTCAATCAAGCTGACTTCATTTCCAGCATAGACACAAGACTAGATTTATAAGTGGAATAGTACAGTCGATTACGTCATCGATACAGTCCACGATCTGGAAGACAAATTTTATCGGCGCCGGTGGAAGAAAACTAGTTTATATGGCAGACGATAGCACTTTTATCGCCTCAAACATGCGAATCCAGTACCATATAATCGATAAAATGAGTAACAATATGAATAAAGTAGAACAAGCAGTCTATTGAACATTGTTTATGATATTAGATGTTTAATAAAAGATAATGTGACACTGAATTATTGTAACGCACACAAAGGAGCAATGTGCGTACTTGTGTGTGTATGATTGTGTGTATATGTGTGTGTGTAATTTTATATTTTCACAAACTGAACGGCAGTAATGCTTAGAAGTGAATAGGAAATTTTACTCTCCATATGTCTTGGATCGATTAATATAACAATGACATTAACTTAAAGGTTAAAGTAATTCAAACGTTTATAGGTTTCCTTTGCATATGCCTCACCTTTTTGTCACTTGCAGGACTAAAAATAAATATAGAATGAAAAGAGCACTTCCGAGAAAAACTGTTTAAAAAAATGTCAGCGGAGAAATTGAAATTCCTTACGTCTTCCTGGTGATCATCGATTTCATTTCTTCCTATATAAAGTGCAATTTGAAGTAGACAAAATACAATATCAAAAAGAAACTTTCTGCTATATTACTACATATATATATATATATATATATATATATATATATATATATATATATATATATATATATATATATATATATATATATTTATATATATATTTATATATATATATATAAGGAATATATATGGAGAGTCAGATTTAAGTCTATCTGTTCATTTATCTATCTAGCAATCAATGAAATACCAGAAGGGAACTGTTTCCCTTCAAGTGGCGCTATATCGGAGCAGCGCTACATTTTTTTTATGAATCTGACACAAGATTATGAAATTCAAAACAAGTGATGCTATCGATATATGATTAGTAAAATTGCGGTTGATTCACGATGACAGGGGAATTAACAGCTGAATGGAGTGGAGTTCATATTTTGTTGTACACGTTGCGATTGCATCTATGTATCCATGTGTAAATAGGCAGTTCACACTGAGAATTTATCGCAGTGAACGGTAAATAGCTTTACTTGCCTAACCACATTGCATAAAGACCGTCTAAAGTTTGTCCTAATGATCCATATATGTCTACCACCATATAAACAGAACTAATTTGATCAAACATAGATCGTAGTTCAGTTAAACAAGAGAAGCGCAAAAAGACAAAATCGATCACATTCCAGCAGTGCATTGTTTTGTAAAATATTTACCGTATTTTAAAGCCCAATTCAACAAACTGTAATAAGTGCATTACTTCTCGGTTCAATTTCCCTTCGGTTTTGGCCTTTTTCACAGGAAGTTACCACAGTGTGTTTTCCCTTAGACTTATCAGCCTTTTACTAAGACCTCTAGAGTACTACCTCCATTTCGTAATCACAAATATTAAGTGGATTCTTCTCTAGATTTCAACCTAGAAATTTGTCCCAAGCATCATTACGAAAATAAATAAATAACGATTATAAATACAGAATGGAATTGACATATTGAATGATGTCATTTAGCAATGGGTCATACCTGAACGAACGCAACTGTTATCGAAAACGTTCCAAATATAACCATATCATATTTTCTTTAAATATTTTATCCAAGTTTTCCTTCGCCTTTTTTTAAGACGATAGGGTGTGATTTTAAGAGTTGGCTGCTATTACTACCAGATTTAGCAACTATGTAGACGCTCTTTCTGGTGCATTTTGTCTTCTTTGAGTGATTGTAGATAACGATCGAATTCTAATTCTCTCTAAGTATTCTCGTAGCACAGTTTAGAAAAAATTAACACCAGAACTGAATTAAAATTCATAAGGTGTTTCATTTTCCTTATCTGTAATACAATAATAGTTTCTAGTTTGAATTCAAATACCATTGAGACCACATTTCGCCAGTCATTTCTCCGGTCCTGATTAAATAAAATATTAGTTATCTAGCGGCTCGATTCAGATGTCTGTATTCCTTTCCTACACATTCGTGGACTTGTGCGTAAATACAAAATCAATTATTAAGTGTATAAACTGAAGTGCAGAAAAGAGAAAACCAAACTTCCTCGCATAAATAAAATAATGTAACACAAATGGTATGTACTGTAGTTTCGCCTCATCTTAGTCATAATGTTCTGTATTCTTTAATGGTTGGTTAACCCCTTTGAATACTCTATTATTTTTTTCTAGTCATGAAGCATACAAATTGGTGTATTCATATTTTTTTCTTACGACATTAATGACGCATATAAAAGAAATATAACTAAAAGGAATTCGATCAGAAACTAAATTGTAAATTCGGATTTGTGGTATTCTTCCTGCTAGCGGCATATGCAATATAAAGAAAGGCAATATTTTCTTTGTAACATACATTCTCAAATATTAACAGAATTGTTAGTGCTGTTTGTTCGCAAGAATTCGGTGAAGCGCACGATAAAATTCCTTGTATTGTTTAGTAATATTTTTTTATCTTTGAGGTCAACTTCGCTTTGAATCTTTTCTTATCGCAGAAAATAAGGAGTCAATGGGCTATAGCACTCATCAAATACCAATTTGTGACATACTTTTAGTTGAAGCTGGGAACAGCAAAGAGTTACTTAATAATCTAAAATTCCTTATCCCATATAAATCTGAAAATTCTCAAGACATATATATATATATAATATATATATATATATATATATATATAAACACACATACACACACACACACACACACACACACAGATATATATATATATATATATATATATATATATATGTATGTATGTATATATATATGTATGTATATATATATATATGTATATATATATATATATATATATATATATATATGTAGAGAGAGAGGATTTTGTAGAAATGGTGGAGCAGCACGATTTCCTATCCATTGCACTATTCAGTTGCGCCTTTTAGAACTCACATTCTGCCCAGCATTACTTCATCTTCTGTTGCTGAATGAGCGATAAAATTATTAGAAATGTTATTAGCTAAAGCATTTTACTGATGCTAATCCGTTTCTGAATTACAAGGAGCTATTAACACAAATTCTTCTTTCCAGAGTTATGAGCAGATAAGTGACAGATTTGAATATTTTGAAAAGCAACAGGACGCTGGTTTTTATCTCATTTAGTTTTGCCCATAAAAGGGAATTTATACCCGCACAGGAAGCCAAAGAATTTGTTTGATAATTCAAAATCTCGGTTGCTACTTACAGTAGCAATATGTAATATATACCGCAACTTGTGAAACCAGCTTAGAATTAGGATTTTTACCATCAGAGAATAGCTAATAACGTCTAGACATAGCAGCCAAATCGTCTTCATCTCATCATATCGTCCTGCACTGAAAGTGGGTTACACATCAGACAATATAGTCAAATACTAAAAATCAGTGAAAGTATCGCGCTTCAAATACATTTGATCATAGGTATGTTTGGTTCTGGTTCGACTTCACAATATCAATCGCTGATAACTACACCGAAATTCAACTATTAGCTCTGTCATCTATGTTTTCTCATGAAGGAAATAAAACACTGTCATAAAACCAACAGATGCATAAACAAACTCTATAAATATATCTAAAAGAAATATATCAATAACATTTACCGACTGCAAAATTTAGTGCAACATCTTTATTCCATAGTTTATTCCGCGAGTGGAAAAAATCTGAGCCGTAAATTGATAAATAGGATCTGACCAATTGAGCTAAAAGATTAAAGTGAGCGGTGATAAGCACACGCACTCACACACACCACACACAGAGTCACATACACCACATAAAGATATACACACAGAAGTATGTATATGTATATATATATATATATATATATATATATATATATATATATATATATATATATATATACGAGGTGGTATTAAAAGGTTTCCAAACTAGTTATGTTTAATAAAAAAAATAACTTATTCACCTAAGTTTTTACATCATTGCCTTCGAAATAGTCACCTTGCTAGGACAATACATCGGTCCCAGCGTTCTTGCTACGTTTGGAATCCGGCCTGGAAGTCGTTTTCCGTAAGCGAGTCGAGGACCTTCTGCGATTCACTCTAGATATCGACAACGGTATTAAAACGGCGACGTTAGAGCTGCATTTTCACCTTGGGGAAGAGATGGAAGACTGTAGGTGCTAAATTTAGTGAATAGGGTGGGTGCGGAAACGATACCATATTGTTTTGGGCGAGAAACTCGAAAGTGAAGAGAATTCGGTGACGGGGTGCATTGTCATCGTGAAGAATTCAATTCTTTGCACAGATCCGGTCGCTTTCACGAAATGTCCTCCCTCAACGCTTGGACCATGGTTTCAGATTTATTTTAGCAAATAAGATAATTTGCTAGGCGAAGTCTTCTTCAGCAGGTACACCAAAATTAAACATATATGCACGAGGCAACCCAGTATATGCTGCGTGCTTATACATTCTAATTTTTAAAACCTACCGCGCAAGCGCAGCTGCTTGTCGGCAGTAAATAAAAATGCCAGCTTTTCAATTCGAAAATTATCCAGGAAAAAATATCAATAATTAATAATATCAAGGGTAATAAGAAATATTAGAAATTTCTACTACTAGTGGCCTAGCGTGTAAAAATGATATTATTGGACAAATAAAGTATGTCCGCTTATGTTTTAGATCTTGGCATTTTCTTGTGCGTTTATATCTATTTTAGTCTGTAACAGTAATATATTTGTGTTCATTCGTGTTTATATGCATACTCTGTGCAAATTTGTATGATGCATTCTGAAGACAAATCAATATTCCATTATATTGAAAACAGCTTTTTTGTTTACACACCAAGATCCAATCGCATGTGTCTTCATTTTGTATTTGCATATAAACAATGTATTTACATATGGCTATATCGCTGGTTGTGCCCCATTTTAAAACTAACACGTAAACACATCTAATACTGTAGAGTTCTGAGTGCGTGTACATGGAGATATAATTTTGTATATATGAATATATATGTGTATACCTTCGTGATAGAAAATGACAATCGTTAATTCTATTATGTATTCATGAGATTCTGATCTAGATTCTATTTCTAAACTAAGCACCCAAACCTAATTCTTGATCAATATGAAATTGTTTATAATACCAAGTGATAAAATAGCTAAAATTTCAAATTTTTCTTACGTGTCTTAAGTTTATTTAGGAATGACTTAAAAGTTGAATGAACATCAGAAAAATCTTATTGATAAATAATTTGATTTGCGTTAGAAGGATAATAAACCATTGAAATAAATGTCTTTTATTCACTTGATATTTTGGGTAATCTGGTAATAAAGGAAATACGGTACCGAAATGTGTGTGTGTGTGTGTGTGTGTGTGTGTGTGTGTGTGTGTGTGTGTGCGTGCGTGCGTGCGTGCGTGCGTGCGTGCGTGCGTGCGTGCGTGCGTGCGTGCGTGCGTGCGTGCGTGCGTGCGTGCGTGCGTGCGTGCGTGCGCGTGCGTGCGTACAAAATTAGCAGAGTCGAACAAACGACATTTAACGTTTTGCAACTAGAAAAAGTCAATGACTTACTTGCGGCCGGTTTGTATGCTGAGATATGTTGTCAGTTTTATTTGCGTGATATGAGCATCGGACCACTTTAAAATTTAACGAAGAGAGATAAGATTTATAATTGAATTAGTTTTACAAAACAGTTGCTTGGATTTAAATTTTATAACTTTTCGTAATAGAATTGCAGTAGAGCTGTGTCAATAACTACGTAGCAGACAGATAGGCGAAAATGTTGACACCAAGTAATAAATGATTCAGGCAGGTAGTTTTGAATTGATTGCTTAAATGAGTCTTCCTTGTGGTAATTGTTTTAGTTTCAACACTCAGTTACAGATTAAATCACTTGCCAGACATGTACAATTCAGAAATCTTAATATTTACGTAGCCTAAGGATGCGAGCTGGTGAAATCGTAACCGCGCTAGAAGAATGCTTAATGGAATTTCTTCCGACTTTGCGTTCTGAGTTCAAATTCCGCCAAGATCAACTTTGCCTTTCATCTGTTCGCGGTCGATAAAATAAGTTCCAGTTCAACAATGGGATCGGTGTAATCGACCAGAACCCCTCCCATGAAATTGCTGGCCTTGAGCCAAAATTAGAAGCCATTATTTACATAGCCTCACAATAATAAACAAACAGCTGTAAAAGGTTTTGAAAATTAGGATAATTCTATCAAAGCTGGAAACTAATTTTTATTTTACATATGCCTTCGTATAAGTTGCCATAACACTTCGGCCCAAAAAATAAATCCAGAAAGCAGTTCCTGGTTCCATGCAAATCGGAAAAAACAAATATTTTAAAAACAGATGAGAAAAAGAGGGGCAGAAAACATTAAACCAGTGAAAGCTTACTGAATTTAGAATTAACTACTGTCGGTGAGTAATTATTAGCTATTGTTGAGTGACAGTTGACACTACGGTTTGATTACCGAAAGTATTCTAACATGTTGTATGTTGACATTTGGAAAAAAATTAATATTCATATTCGATTCCATTAAAGTATCACACACACACACACACACTCTCTCTCTCTCTCTCTCTCTCTCTCATATTAACAGATGCAATCCTTACTCAAAAAACAGATATTTTCTGTTTGACTGCCAGCGTCAATTTCTGCTTGAATTGATTACATATTCAATGTAATGATACATTTGTATAGGCTAACGAATGCCATGAAAATCATTTTCGCTATAAATCAATGAATAAAGAGTTATTAGCAATTAAATTTTGAAAATCTCTGGTAATTTTAGCCATTCGTAAGTCACAGACACATTCATGCCTGTTTTCCTAGTAACAAGCGGAACAGGAGAATTCATTTGTCTGTGAGAAAGCACGTGTTGAAAAATATATTGAAGTTAATTGTTGACGCTATGTTCTGCTGTTTTATCCACCTAGAAGTTTTACCTATCTGTTGACATATATATTGAACCCACTTGTTGGCTTTATCCACCTGGAAATTTTACCTATCTGTTGATAAATACATTCAAAGCACTTGTTGACGCCGTGTACTACTGTTTTATCAACCCGGAAATTTTACCGATCTGTTTGATTATGGCAGCAATTGTTTTAGATAATTATTTTAAGTACGTAATAATGCCTAAATACTTGTTTTTTAAGCATATTTAATTTGTAATGTGTTGTCTATCGCATGAAATGCATATTGAATGCTTAAAATGTTTGTTTTTGAAGTATATTTAAATTGTAGTGTGTTGGTTATGCTTTAAATACATAGTGAATGCTTAAAACAACAAACTACGAAAGACATGTTGGTTACTCTTCCTTTCTTTTTTTGTCATTGAGGTGGTTATGAAGAATGCTAAAGATAACAGTTAAATAACGGTTTTGGATAAATCTTTTAAGTTCGTGCTATCGCATTAAATGCATATTAAATGCTTAAAACTACAAAATACGTGTTTTGGTCAACAAAATGTTTGTTTCTTTTTTTAAATTAATTTGTAATGTGCTGTTTATCGCATTAAATGCATATTGAATGCTTCAAACTACAAAAGACGTGTTGTTTACTCGTTTCCGCAGCGTGTAGAATACAAATATTGACAACACATGCTATTTTCAGGATATTGACAAAATGTGCAGTCACGCACAAAGTGACAGCCTCCAAATCCTGTTTAGTGAGTGAAAATGATCAAACTTTAAACCTCTATAAATTTTTTAAAACATTTTTCTGGAAAATGTGAAATGACTCCAGCAATTCAGCTTAGAAAACTACATTAATGTACGAAAATTAAAAAATTTTCGATAAATTTTGAAATGCTGGAAGCCAAACAGGAAAGATCCCAAGAAACTTGTTTCTGGTAAGAAAAAGCTGGAACGCATTTTATGAAATGTTTGTTTGGTTAAAGTTGACTTGAGGTTATACTCCTGGATAAGACACCGATCTTTTACAAGTACCACGTCCATTCACAGGGGAGTGAAATACGAGAATAACAAAGTATTGTACTCAAAGAGAACAAAAGCGGAAAGTTGATTTGTATGAATTTTCTTTGCTTTTTGGTTTATAGTCAATCAGAAAAGGAAGGGTATTGCGCATGAGCAGGGTCACAGAGACCGGTCGGGCGAAGGCAGGAAGAAATCCTCAAATCGAGATCTGACGCGAAAACTTGTAGCATTTAGAAATGCTCCAAGGGCCAAATGATGGGGTCAGGTTGGGTGACAGGACATGTCTAACCATCAAGAACAGGACTGAACTATTCGACGGGTTTTTGATAAAGTTTACATATACCACAATTCACTCACAAAACCATGATCATCTTGAGGATATTGTGCCCTAGGAAGTCTGCACAGTCATTGAGCCTATAGGAATGAAATATTAATGTTTTCAAAACGAAAAATCTCGTAAGACGCTTTACGTTTTCAAACAATTCAAAGTATTTCAATTGTATGAATACTAAAGTAGATGCATTGCTATTTCTGGTGTTACCGTGTATGTCTAGTCAATAAAGTTTAATTTTTCTTAATATTACAAATAAAATGAAGACGCTTGCATGCACATAAGATATACTGATACACAGAAATAATATATTGTATGTTTGTGTCCGTTTGTATCTGTGTATTTTGTACATATATGTATTATATAGAAAGACTAGCAGCATAGCCCGGCGTTGCTCGGGTATGTAAGAGCCCCTAGCAGGCAACGACTAATCCCAATCTAGTCCTTTCCCCCTAGGGAACGAAGGCGCATGTGTAGGTTGCAATGTCTTCTCTTCACTCGAATACTTCTGTGTATACGATGTTCCTAGCTGTCCCTTTGGGCGAAAACATGAAAACATCATTGCGCCTCTCAAGAGAGTTAAAAAGGTCGAGTTGCGTCCCCTAGATAGTCTGTGGTTTGTGTTTAATACACAAATTGGTTTGCTACGTGTGCCACATATGATTTAATTAACCGATTTTTTCCAGTAATAAAGTATCCTACTGGAATAAAAAGGGCCATATAGCTCCTTGGAGCAGACATGATGGTCGCTGTGAATTTTAAAAAAATTCCTGCCAATTTGTGAAAGATATTGTCGAGAATATGTCATCTTGAATTTGAACGCGATTTCCCAAAATGGCATGATATTATCGATTTTTTCTGATGGTAAGGTATTGCATGGAAAACTAACGCCAGAATTAAGTTTCTTAGGGTAACATTAAGCTTCACCATGAGTTTGGTGAAAATCGATTGCAAGTTGCGAAAACTACAACAGAAAATGTGTTGCATATAAGAAGCTTAGATTCTCGACCCCATGTCGAATTTATCAATTTTTTTCAAAACTGGGGGAACTTTTCAAAATTTTCGCTGCGTTAGTTTTGAATTAGGACATTGGGCTGTGTGTGTGTCAAGTTTCATCAGAATCGGTTGAAAGCCGTGGTCAGGGTGAGGGTACAACCTGACAGACACACAGACAGACAAACTGCCGTTTATATAGAGAGAGATATTACATACATGCATGTATATGTGTATATTTACATACATACATATATGCATACATACGTACACACACACACACACACACACGTATATATATATATATATATATATATATATATATATATATATATATATATATATATATATATAATATATATATATATATATACACATATACATAGAAAGAAAGAGACAGAAAGAAGCAGAGAGCGAGAGTGAAAGTGCTTATTCTTACGACTAGTAAAACCTACAAACTTCAATACGAAAGTTAATGCCAGTTTAGTTATTATATCGAATGAAATAATTAATTACTAGAGAAACACCAGAACTTTATATTTATTTTGTTCTGCCTTTTTTTAAAGCTGTGATAATAAAAGTTATAAGGTTTATAGGTATAGTTGTATTAGCAACCAAAATAGCAATAGATTAATAGAAGTGGGAAAAGCAAATATAAAAAAGCTGGAGTTATCAATTTTTGGGATAGTCACAATAAAAACACCACTGGTATAGATTAATTTGTGCTAAAAAGATTATCGACAACCATACAAAAATTCTTATCAGAGTAATTTCACATGAGTCAGAAGAATTTCGTATGTAGGTGTTGATAAACCAGTAAGAAGGTTTGAACTTGAATTTTAAGTTTTTCAATTATATTAATCTTTTATCTACGACTTTACATTATGCGTCAAGATTAATGAAAGTATATGAGCCAAAAGTTTGAATGAAATTTAAGAGTATAATTGAAGTCAAGGTTGATGAAGAATGATTAAATAATGGAAAGAGGAAGGTGTGTGTATAAAATATTTTATAATTATATACATAATTATAACAAGGGATTGGCTTTACACCTCACCATGCACTGTAGAAATAAACGCCAAAAGCCCTATTACCACCTTAAAATCTCTATTTCTACAGTGCGTGCTGAGACGTCGGTGTCTCTTGCAACTCTTCTGGATGGTCCCCTTGTTTAAGTTGGTAAATGCTGCCATGATCCTTGCCTTCGGTTCATCTTTGGTGTTACAAAGTGAGTTTTTTTTTCCGCTCAACTATGCCCCACACATAATAATCAAGGTGGTTGCAGTCTGGAGAGTTAGTTGGCTAGATGTTAGGAGTAGTGTAGTCGCAGAAGTTGCCTGACAGCCATGACTGGTTTCTGCTGCTTGTGCTGCATGGTGCAGAATCCTGTTGCTAAGCATAGGGTCTTCCAGCAGCCACTCTCTTCCCCCAGGGCAGCAATACCTCCCCCAGGCGCATGATGTAGTCCTCCGTCTTGAGTCTGAGACCGTGTGGGGAGATAACCGCAGACATAACGTCACTATCACTAGCGATCACTCCAAATACCATAATGTCGACTGGATTTTGGATTTTTATCACTCTCGGTACACATCCTCAGATTGCACTGCTCTCAGATTGACACCCAAACGTATTGGAGCTTTCGGCGCGAATGTCAAGCAGTACAGCATGTTGTTTCTAAATTTATGGCTGAGTAAATTGCGTCATGGTGTTGTTTTTCTCACAAACGGTGCCTAACTGACCCTACTATACTGTGTACTCGACAAAATAAAAAAACAAACAATGCGCAAAATTAAAAAAAGGTGACAATCTAACCATCGCACCCTGTGTATGTATGTATGTATATATATATATATATATATATATATATATATATATATATATAATATATATATATATATACATTTTTTCGTACTCTCTCTATTTTTTCTCTCAACGTTTTCTGTCGCACAAAAAAAAACAAAAGACGGAAGACAGTTGGTGTAGACAACAAACAGATGTATTAGTATAACGCTCGGGAAGTGAAAAAGTCTTTAACGTTTGAGCCTACGCTCTTCATATACATATATATATATATGTGTGTGTGTGTGTGGTGTGTGTGTGTGTGTGTGTGTGTGTGTGTATACAGAGAGAGAAAGAGAGAGAGAGAGAGGCAGAAAGACAGAGAGGCGGGGTGTTAATCAGAGTTCAATTAAACAAATGTATAATTATAGTTAAAGCAAGGTTATGTAAAGGGTAATTGGATACAAGAATGAACGAACACACAAGTCACGAAGACCCAGAAGGGATAATAATAGATAGATTTTGTCGAGTTCAAATTAAGTTAGAGATGAAATTAAATGTGTATGAATAAATGTAATAATTGTTTCTAAACTTAGGAACAAAACCAGAAGTTTTCAAATAAAGGGTCAGTCGACATACACGGTTCCAGTACATGACTAATAGTTTGTTTTATCGATACTTGGGGTGGGGTGGGGAGAAAGCAAAGTTAACAATGGTTGAACTCAAAAAGGTAAAGAGTATGAACAAAAATCGAGAGGCATTTTCCCCCTGTGCTCTAAATGTTCTGCTAATTCGCCAGCATTTCTCATATGTTGTGGATGTTTAATTTATAACGGTTCGATAACTATATTCACTACAAGGACCCTAAGTATACTTTGGATTAATATCGTCAATGAGTTGTAGGGTTTTCTCTATGTATTTACAAATATTAAAAAAGAAACTAAGTTAAATTTAAAAGGAGTAATAGTTACCTATGTTCCGTAACAACTGTTCAAATTTAGGAATTGATGTATATTGGTTGACACAAAACATAATAAAGAATAATGATGACTTAACTTATGCTCATAAAACTATATATGTTCCGCATATCACAGTACAGGGATACCTATAGTGTAGGGATAAGAAATAAATAACTGATGATTAACGAATAATATAAAAAGATAACAGAAAATTATGTATAGGGAATAATACTACGAAGTAAGAAGTAAAATAAATGATGTTAAAATAATAGGCTCTTGGCCTAGAAATTGTAACGATTGCTAAAAACATAGGAATTGAAGAAAGAACAGAACCAGTTATACTTTAACAACCGCCATTGTCATTACCATCTTTTGGCGTCAAAAATTCAATTACAATGATTCCATCCATGTTCTTTAAATTGATTTTATAAGTCTAATTTTAACCAAAAAGAACGGTGATGATGAAAATATATAAACTAGAATTATCGGTTTTCTTCCATTTATTGGTATTTCCTTCCGTCAGTTTCCTATATCAGCTTAGTTTTTTTTTTTTTAAATAGGCCCAACATGACATTTCCTTTCAGAATAAAAGATTAAATACAGTTCTATATTTAAGAGATGCAGAATAATGCACATTATTTACATTTGACGGATAATTGTGCTCAACTTAACACAACGTTTCGACTGATATACCTTCCAGGTTTCATCAGGTGTCTTGGGGAAATTTCGAACCTGAGTTCTCATTCTTAAGGTATTTTTCGATGTTATTATAATTATTATTATTATTATTATTATTATTATTATTATTATTATATTATTATTATTATTATTATTATTATTATTATTCAGGTCACTGCCTGGAATCGAACTCGTGGGCTGCTAACCCCAAGATTCCGAGTTCGATTCCAGGCAGTGACCTGAATAATAATAACATTAATAGTAATAATAATAATAATAACAACAACAACAACAACAATAATAATAACAATAATAATAATAAGATTGAGCTCACTGACATGGTTAATAGAGAACCGCTACCAAAGTTTTCAAACGGCACAAGGAATAACAACACAATCATGACATATAATGTTGCCCTAGGACAGATCTTAAGAAATAAGGGGAATGATCTGACAACCTTAAATAATCTCATCTATTCCACTGCTAAAGTAGTAACTACCCAACTAGGTATTAAGATGACAAAGAAAAGGGCCAGGCATGTCAATGAACCTCTTAAGTGGAAAGTAGCGATACAAAAAGAGATTGAATCTCTGCGGGCGGATGTTTCAGTTCTCGATGAGCTTGCTAGAGGAGAGAATATTAAGTCGAGAAAAGCTAGAAAAATCAAGCAAAAATATAAAATCAAAGATCTCATAAACCTCCCTGCAACTAAGGAACTGTTGAAACAACGGATACAGTTGAAAGCCCAACGGCTTAGAAGTATGATAAAAGAAACAAATTTTATCGACAAAATAAATTTTTTAAGAGAGATGCAAAGAAATTTTATAGGGAAATTGGCAAAAATAAAATACTCATAGAAGATCCACCTAAGATTGAGGAAGTGGAGGAGTTCTGGAAGAAGGTATGGAACAACGAAAAAGAGTTTAATGCTGAGGCTGGCTGGATAGAACGTGAGAAAGAGAGACTGGATGAACTTGAAGAACAGAAATGGGAAGCAATAGGAATAGAGGAGATAAGGTGTGTCCTTAGGAAGGCTCATAAATGGAAAACCCCAGGACTGGATCGGATCCCTAACTTCTGGCTGAATTGTTTGACAGAGGTACACGAAAATCTCGCTGCATGTCATTCAGAACCCAGAGCAAATACCTGCTTGGATGACTGAAGGAACCACCTACCTATTACCTAAAACCGAAGGCACAAAAAACCCAAAGAATTACCGGCCAATAACATGTCTCAACACCACCTACAAAATTCTCACATCCATAATAACGGAGAGAATGTACGCTTTCCTTGAACAAAACTCTATCCATCCACAAGCTCAAAAAGGTTGTAAAAGAAACTCTTATGGGTGCAAAGACCAATTGCTCATAAACAGAATGATTGTAGAGAATTGCAAAAACATGATTGTAGAATGATTGTAGAGAATTGCAAAAACAAAAACCTGAGTATGGCATGGATAGACTACAGGAAAGCGTTTGACAGTGTCCCACATAAATGGATACTCAAGGCCCTTGAGATATACAAGATCTCTCCCGTCGTCTCAAAATTCTTACAGAATAGCATGACCATGTGGAACACACGTCTCTTGCTAAGCCATAGTAATGGGATGAGCCAGTCCAACAGCATCAACATCAAACGAGGCATCTTTCAAGGTGACTCCCTCTCTCCATTACTTTTTTGCATGGCACTGATCCCACTCTCAAACGAATTGGATAGTACCAGATATGGGTACTAAGTTTTTAGTAAGTCAATAAACCACCTTTTCTATATGGACGACCTAAAGCTGTTTGCCAGGAATGACCAAGAGCTAGAAGGGCTGCTAACAACTGTTAAAGAGTTTAGCAATGATATCGGAATGGATTTTGGCCTTGATAAGTGTGCTAAAGCAACTTTTGTAAGAGGCAAGCTCAGGCAAACAGCTTCTGTTAAATTAGATATTGACACTACCATCAAGGAACTTGACCCACAAGAAAGTTACAAATACCTAGGGATCAACGAAGGAGATGGTATACATCATGCTACTATGAAGGAAAAATAAGAAAGGAATACTATAGGAGAATAAGGCTTGTACTGAAGACTGAACTCAACTCCAAAAATTGCATTGAGGCCATTAACACCCTGGCACTTCCAGTAGTCAAGTACAGTTTTAACATCATTAACTGGAACCCTACGGAACTCCAACGCTTGGACAGGAAGACAGGAAAATTACTGACATCCAAGAGCATGCACCACCCTAAGGCAGATGTAGACCGCCTGTACCTACCTAGAAGCAGCGGGAGGAGAGGAATGATGCAATTAGAGCTGTGCTATAAGACCTCCACTGTAGGAATGAACAGGTACCCATCTAGTACAAAGGACTGGATGCTGCGACTTGTGTGCGAACACGAAAGCAGCAGAAAGCTGCATTCTATTGTCAAGGAAGCTTATAAGTACGAAAGGGAACTAGACATTAACCTTGAATCAGATGAAGAGCCGGAAACCACTGCTACCAAGCAAGCAAAGCGAATCAAGCAGACTGCAAAAAAGAACGGGCAGAATCAAATTGAGAGGCGGTGGAGCCAGAAGCCCCTGCATGGACAATATATTCTCCGAAGCCAAAATGCTGATGTAGACCAAGCAACAACCCATCAGTGGCTGAAGAGTTCAGGATTGAAAGCAGAGACTGAAGGCTTCATACTGGCAGCACAAGATCAAAGCTTGTTTACCAGAAATTACCAGGCTAACGTTCTCCGAAACGGTACTGACCCTAAATGCAGAATCTGCGACACATTTGACGAAACAATAGAGCATCTCGTTTTGGGATGTCTTGTGCTGACACCAAACGAATACAAAAATCGCCACGATAGGATAGGACAGTATATACATTGGAAGATATGTAAACACTACAAATTCGGCACTCCTGCTAACTGGTATGAACACCATCCTCAGCCAGTTGTTGAAGGTAAAAATGTCACCATCCTCTGGGATTTTCCAGTCAACACTGACAGAACGATCAAGGCTAATCGACCAGACATAATTGTTAAAGACAGGGAAGAAAATACTTGCAGACTAATAGAGGTAAGCGTCCCCACTGATAAAAATATATCTGTAAAGGAATTTGACAAACTTAGTAAATATAAGGACCTGGAAATCGAAATACAAATGATGTGGAATCTTAAAATAAAAACTGTTCCTGTTATTGTAGGTGCCCTAGGTATGATAAAAAAGGGATGTCAGAAACACCTAGACAATATCCCTGGAGAACCATGTCTCAAGGAAATCCAAAAGATTGTGCTAACAAGTACTGCCCACATCCTTAGAAAAACCCTATCAATGTAAATGTTTGTGTTGTATTACATGGAGATATTTCTCTACTTCCCCTCCCCAAGCTTTCAGCTATATTTCAACAACTCTTAACCTTCACTTGCCCTAGGGCGCTGGGTGTGCCCCGGCAAGTGATTGCATCAAACATGCAGATTAAAAGTAAATGACAATAATAATAATAATAATAATAATAATAATAATAATAATAATAATAATAATAATAATAATAACAACAACAACAAAAACATCGAAAAATACCTTAGTAATGAGAACCCATGTTCGAAATTTCCCCAAGACACCTGATGAAGGCAGAAGGGTATATCAGCCGAAACGTTGTGCTAACAACAAACAAGATGAGGACAAATATCCGTCACATGTAAATAATGTAAATGATTAAATGCATTGAAAATTCCTTAAAGAAACTTCAGTATGAAAGATTTTGCATGTCCTGTTTCGAGATCACTATATCACCACCTTCGAGTTATTGCTGAATATATTATTTCTCTTAATTCTCCATACTTAAAAATCTTTGAGAGATGATAGCTGCTGTAGCAGAAGTGATTTACACTGTCATTATGCGTGAGATATTTTCGTTTTGACTCATCTAGGCTTAAATATCCGAATATCAGTTCCACAAGCCTTTTCGTCCAAGCAGATCACATGACCACCTGATTAAACGAACTTGTTGTTTGTATTGGTCGGTTTCCAGCTGTCCAATCGTTTTGGCGCAACAGTTCATTTTCCCTTACCCGGAAAAAAATTAAATCACCAGCTCCTGGGAGCCTACTGATCTCTATAAGAACGGCAGATCTCTACTGCCCTAGGTCTTTGGCACACGCCACTGACCACGCTACTCGTCTCCGGCAACGATGTATCTGACACCAGCCAGCCTCCGCTTTCATCTTCTCCACCAGACGCCTGTCTATATCATTGCTGTGTGAAGACCACACGACCAACAGACCAACGGCTGCCTCTACACACCACCAAACAGTATGTCAACTATGTCCAGCCTAACCGTGAAGTCTCTCACACATCTTTGTTGTAACCTGTTATGTTATTTTATTTCATATATGGCAATCATTGTATTTTATAACGGAAAATATATCGTCGCTCACCAGTGCCTTTTATCTCAAGTAGTATAACATTTCCACATTTCCTCATTTACTCATCTCCGTTACACTGCCCTAGATACATCACATTAAAACTGTTCCTACTTGCTCCACCTTGGAGTAAGTTGGAGCATGCAATGGAGCATATTCAAAACTTATGTCCGCATCATTCCAGTTTTCATTTCCAGTTATGTATTTTATTAAGTAACGCCCTCTACACCTGATTGTCATTTTGGTTTATTACCTATAAATAAGGTTTAATGGTCCATAGTAGGTCCCTGTATAAACTCTGGCTTGTAGACCGATAGATCTACAGAACTCACAAATTTCTGCTGACATGTTGTTCTTCCTCCGCCATTTGGAGTAATGGGACAGAATAATACAATTGTTGCCATGATCATCTGTATATATTTCAGCATTTTCTGGTATTGTGTAGTTGTGGGGCATAAATTTTTACTCAGAACATGTTACACGATTTTCTACCTCTATAATATCATCAATGCGTGTAATATAATAAAGCGCCATTTTCTCTGAATCCTGATTTATATTACAGCTAGATATTTATTTTAAATAACGCCTTACTACAGACGTAATACCCAACTCTTAACCTGCAAATTTTTCATACATCTTCTAAGATTTTCATAAAATAGAATAACAAGCATATATATATAATATATTTGTGCATGCGTGCGTGTATGCGTGTGTGTGTGTGTGTGTGTGTGTGTGTGTGTGTGTGTGTGTGTGTGTATTACTTGCAATAAAACCTGATAACATCGTTTATCTGTTTGTTTATGAGCACTAGATGAAAATATGAATGTATAAAACTGGGTTTGATTCACATAGAAACGTTTACGAAACAAGACAATCCCCAAAATACTATTGTTATATTCTATGCCTAGCAATAAATTTAGTGTGAAATACCTTTTTCAAGATTATCGTTGTATGTCATTACCTAAACACCTATATACATATACGCCATAAATATATGCTCTACGAAGAAAAAAGTACAAAACAAAAACCACACGGAATAAAATGTGTGCTATTACCGAAGAAAACGGTTGACTGAGCAAAGTGTCTAGTAAATTCACATCTGCGAAAAAGTATCTTTCTAAGCTCGTATGGTTTTTATCTTCACTGTAAATAGATATAGTCAATGTTGCGACAAAATTTATCGTTACAATCTTTCAAATAGAAACAGCATACTTTATATAATACACTTTGTGCTAGTATTACTAATAATAGAGATAGAGTATCTACAGCGGAAAACGCTGATCAAATTCAGCGTTTCATTGGCTAACATTTTATTACTATATAAGCAACCCAAGGCTACCAAACCGCAACTTAAATAACTACTGTTTCTACCATCTATTGTTGTGAATGATATAGTAACACACACACACACACACGCGCGCGCGCTAAATTAAATAACTGTTGAATATATTTCTTCTAAAAATGTTCAGATTTACTTTTGATACTTTCAGATTACATCGGGTCTCATTTCAACATAACACAAGATCATGGAAATAGAATTAAAAATGAAACCCCTCATAACGGTTGCGTTTCTGTCAATCAAGTGTTGTTTGGTTTATTACCATATAGCATTATTACATATTCCATAAGTCGTATTTCATGCTGAAAAATATTTAGTAAAAATTTGATTGACCAACGAAATTTTACTTAAAAGTATGAGTGTGGATGCTTGTATGTATCCTGGACAACGCCATAGGGTCGGGCCCGAGACATTGTAGGGTTAAGCATGATGACCTGTGCTTCTACCATGCAAAGTTTGGAGAAAAGGTGACAAAGTGCAAACAACCATGTAGCTTCAGAACCCCTTCATCAGTGACCCAGGGAAACTCCAAGGTCGGCCGTCATTGAACACCCTGGTGGCCGGCAGACATGACCAAATGCTCCTCCATGTCCGCGATCGCAGCTCCGGAGACAGGTTCCTCATCGACACAGGAACAGAAGTCAGCGTGATCCTGCGTCGGCGCCAAGGAAAGCGGAGCCAGCCTTTAACATCCGCCAACGGGTCCACAATCGAATCATACGGTCGTCGCAACCTTTCTCTCAACATCGGCTCACAAAAATACACATGGGCATTCACCATTGCCGATGTCCATCAGCCCATAATCGGTGCAGACTTTCTTCGAGTACATTTGCTACTGGTGGATTTGCGGGGAAGATGACTCCTCGATAACAACACATACGCTTCTGTGCCTCTTGCAACATCTGCACATGCCGCCCTCCGCATAACAGCCATTTCGCAGACCAAGAACAAATTCTTGGATCTTCTCGTAAGTCGCCCCAATTTCACCACTCCGACATTCTCCAAACCTACAGCCTGCCACGTGATACACCACATCTCCACCACCGGCCCCATCCCCAGTGCACAGCCGCACACGTCGTCTATCGCCAGACAAACTTGCAATCGCAAAGACCAAGTTCAACAATATGGAGGCATTGGGTATAATTTGTCGATCAAGCAGTCCCTGGTCATTATCCCTGCATGAAGCCCTCACATCGAACGGAGGTTAACGACCCCGCGGAGATTACCGCCGTCTCAACGCGAATACGACACCTGCCCGTTACCCCATTTCAAACATACAAGATTTTTCAGCCCAGCTGGCCGGGTGCTCGGTTTTTTTCCAAGATTGACCTCATCCGGGTATACCACCAAATACCAGTACAAGACAACGATGTACCGAAAACCGCTGTTATCACTCCTTTCGGTCTGCATGAATTCCTACGTACACCTTTTGGGTTGAAAAACGCAGCACAATCCTTCCGACACCTGATGGACACTGTGTGCAGGGGGTCTTGATTTTGTCTTCGCATACTTAGTTGATATCCTTATCGCAAGCCCAAAACCAGAGCTACATAAGAAGCCCCTAGTGACTCTTTTTGATGGGCTGGAACGGTGTGGTTTAATAATCAACCCCGCCAAGTACGTTTTTGGTACGACAGAAATCGACTTCTTGGGACATCGAATCACAAGTGCCGACGCTACACCCCTGCCAGAAAAAGTAAAATCTATCCTATACTTTCCACGCCCCACCACAAGCAAGGCTTTACATCAATTCGTGGGCATGGTAAACTTTTACCATCGTTTCATCCGACACAGCTATTGGGGGCGTTTTGGAACAACATATCAATAGTCAATGGCGACCTCTCGCCTTCTTCAGCCGACAACTACGACCCCCTGAACAGAAATACAGTGCGTGCTTTTGACAGGGAATTACTGACTGTCCCTGTTGGTGTCCGCCACTTTCGATATTTCCTTGAAGGCCGCACTTTACAGTATTCACGGATCACAAACCACTCACCTTTGCTATGAGCAAGCTCTCGGGGCCTTAGTCTGCACGCCAACAACGACAGCTATCGGCAATTTCTGAGTACACCACAAATATCCATCACATAGCTAGTAAGGGCAACCCAGTTGCCGACGCACTCTCTCGTGCTCCTTTGGCGAACAGTCTCGTATTTCTTTGGTGAACAGTCACCAAAGAATCGAGTAACCACACGCAAGGGCAGGACAATTAAAACGCTTTCTCGTTTCCAATGACAGTCTACAGTTCTGGGTGGGGAGCTATGTAGGGCAGGGTTCGTGACAGATGAACTGTTGACAAAAACTTTGCTGCGGGCTAGCTAGGAAGTTGGTCAGCAGAAAAACAGGACTTCAAGAAGGAGAACCAAAAACAAAATAATGTCAACGGCGAGCATGTAACGAATCTGTGTGAAATGAACAGAAATAGCTGGCGATGTTAACTCTGATGTACGTAAAGTAATAAACCTTTTAATAAATGTATTCTCGTCTCCACTAGTTTGTTTGCGTGTAGCTTAACAAAGCTATGCGTGTGTTCAGGAGCAAAAAGATGACACTTTCTCGTGAAATGCAGTGCAAATACACATATAATACTTAACATTGAGATTATATAATTTGTATATTATGTTATGAAAGATTTTATTTGTCATTCATTAATATAGTGAATGGAATTTTACACCTAATATAGTTCATATAACAAATGCTCGCTTAAGCTAGCGATGTGCATGTTGTTTTTTCAGAAATTAAAATAGTGGTAGATAAATTAATACTCCGGGATGCTCTTACATCATGGCAACGGGAAAAATATGAAAATAGATTGATGCAACTAAGCGCTATTACATCATAGCAACGTAAGATCTCAAAGGATAACTTTCCATAGCATTGGTGATATTGTTTTTACCTGTATTTATGATATATGCCTCTTTGAGAACGCTATTCCACTATATCACACAGATTTAGAAGATACATTAAGCATCTCCTTCTCCCGTTTTCTAACTGGAACTACACTATATCTATCTATTCATTCGCTCTTCAAACACACTACCTTTGCGCCTTTATTTACTCTCTCATATCTTTCTTTCTCGCCCACTCTTTTCCCCTTTCGTTCTAGATCACTCTCTTCCTACACCCCGCTCTCGTTCTCCTACCTTTTGCAAGTCTTACGTTTCTACAGAATGTGAGCATGTGCATATCGCTTATTTTAAGTGGAGTAAATGAAAACAAAGTAACAGCTACACACAAATATACATCGACAACATGTTTCCACGCAGTTTCCGACAACCAAAATTTTATCTCAAGGCGTTGGCCAAGCTGAAGCTATAGTACAAAGCATTTGCAAGTACCACATAGTATGGCCGAACTCGAAACCAAATAGTGGCGAAGCAAGCTTCTTTAATCGCACCACCATGCTTATGTATTGTATTCACATATTTAATATGCATGTATACAGCCATACACACACACTCATATACATATATACATACATATTTGTATGTGTGTGTATGCATGTGTGCGTTATATTGTTTGTTCTTATGTGTATTTGCTCATAAAAACATTCAAACATTAACTGATGATTCACTCAATATTTCTAAGGAGTTATCTCATTCCTTTCTAAACGGAAATGTATCAATCAACACTTCGAAGTTTCGCCGATCGCCGGCTTCATCTCATGTGAGCGTACACACATAAACACGCACATACATGCATACATATATATTCTTTTATTCTTTTACTTGTTTTAGTAATTTAACTGAGTTCATGCTGGAGCACCACCTTGAAGGGCTTTTAGACAACAAAACCAAGGTTTTGTGGAACTTATAGGACATTTATAAAGGGAAAGATAGTCTTACAGCTGTTTCTGAGATATTAGGGACATCCCTTCATCAGAGTCGATATGAGAGTGTTAACTAGAAAGAAATAGTAGAGTTCAATATAAAGAGTTATTTTAGAAAGGGTTGGATGTAAGAAGTATAAAGGAAAATAAGAGGATAAAAATACAAATAAATATATATATATACGACGGGCTTTCCTGCAATCAAACCTGTAGACAATGAAGCAATGGATTACTGGCTGGCAACTCAAGCTGGCTGTGGGCAAGCGTACCATCATATATTTTGGTAGGAAAAACCCAGTTTTTACATACTTCTTCCACAACACAAATCATAAGAAATCTACTAGTGAACGTGACCTGAGCATTATTGTCAACAATGATTTGCGTTGGACGAAGCACATTTTGAAACTCCCAAGAAGGCTCAATGTGTCATAGCACTACTCAAAAAGAACTTTGTCAGCTGCTCTCCAGCTGTTTATCTAAGGTTGTATATTACTTTGGTACGTCCACAATTAGAGTTTGCCTCACCAGTCTGGAAGCCCTATCTAGCTCAGAATATTGATCTTCCGAAAACTGTTCACAAAAGTGCAACCAGACCATTACTTCGCCATCAGGCATCCATCATACTCTGAACGTCTTGCTTCCCTGGGCATGGACACATTAAAATTCTGACAACTGACTTATAGACACCTACAAGATTATCCCCCATCTTTCCAACAACAACCTTGGGCACCTTTTTTTGTATTCCATATACCTAACATAACTGGATATGCTTACAAAATCAGAAAACAGCACAACACCTTTTGAAAACATTTTTTCACGCTCAAAATTGCTGAAGAATGAATAAACTACTCACATCAGTTGTTAGCTGTCGGGACACTATATCCTTCAAAACTTTCATGCTTCCTGAAATTTTCCAAAACTACACGTGATGTCCTTTTTTAATGACTCATTCACAGTTCCCTCTCCTGTCTTTGTGCATTATTCTATGTAGTGTATATATATGCACCTTTGATTACGTTTTCTTACGAATTGTAGTCACCTCAGCACTGTATATGATAAATTCCTTATTATATTTTATGATATACATATATTATATTCATCTTCCTGCACGTCTTAGTAATTATTAGGTATTTTGCATATTTTTACAAACTACCTCTTTCTATTTATCTTCTATTTTTTTTTATTTTGACACACATTAAAGATTCTGTGTTAGATATGATATGTTTTCTCTACGCTGTTTTTAATTAAATAGTATTTTCCTTTATGCCTATATCATACTATTCCTAGCAATAAATTATATATTTCAAACTTATAATAAAGTTAATTTAATCCTGTGTATAGATAATGTCATTTTTGATGAGTTTTTATACTTAATTATTCTAAATTAAAATATTCATTAGACAACAAAGTTGGTGGTGGGAGAGTGAGGTAGATGGGGTGCATAAGAGATGTATGGTCGTAGTGAAGGAGACGAAATTGGTGGTCCAGTGTGGGGGTGATCAATGTAACATGAAGAGGACAATATTAAGGAGAAAGGTTTGATAGGAAGTTAGACGGTTCCGGATAGTGAGAAAGATAAGCGATGTCAAGGAAAAGCTACAGTTAGAGTATAATGGGTGGTGGGGCTATCTTGAAGAGGATATTAGGTGTTAGGTGACACGCACACATATATATATATATAGAGAGAGAGAGGGAGAGAGAGAGAGACAGACAAACAGACAGAGAAGTCACCTGGCTATAAAATTCTATCTCATTAAGCCTCAGTCCAACCTAAGCTAGCATAGAAAAATACGCATAAAAATGAATGCAAATATGTAAATATGGTGAGTGTGCATGGCTTGGAGGTTAGAGTTTTGTTTTAATGATCATGACATGATGGTTTTGATTCCCGGACAAGACAATGCAATATTCATGAGCAATACGCTTCATTATACTTTACTTCAGTCCACTCAGCTGGCAAAAGTAAGTAATTTCTGTGATGGTGTGGTGTCCCACCAGGAGAGGAGCATGTACACCACAGAATTTGGGAAATGAACCTTATGTGCTTATGGCTCAAGAAGGATCCCCTGGATTTTTTGTATTCAAGTGGTCAAGGTTTTTAATACACAGCTAAATCAAAAACAACATCTGGAATTTTAATTTTAAAAAATGACCACATCCATATAACCCCTTTTCTCTCCCTTACATTAATAAATACAAAAGAATTTTAAAAAGGCAAGACATTGAAATGTAATTATAATTCTTACTGGAGAAGATCAAACAACATCTGGCCTTCCAATTATAAACCTTGACTACTTGAATAAAAAAAATCCCTTTCCTTCCCCATCCAAAAGGTCAATAAAAAAGAAAAAAAAACAACATATTGAATTAAGCAAGTTTGATCACACAGATACAGAAGCCATGCTTTCCTGTCCCTTTCAAACTTTTTTCTTTTTATTTTCCCTCCCTCTGCAAATCACCAAAACTCTCTTTCTACTTCTCTATCTTCACTATCTCTCACTTTCTCCTCCACTCTCACCCCTGCACCTTCCTTTCTAATTTGTCCCTCTCTTTCTCCCTTTCTCTCTCTTTCTAAAACATCATCACTTTCAATTTTATATAAAAAGGCCAAGCAAACTTATTACAAACCGCTTTTTTGAATAGAAATATATATAATATCCAACATTCTGATTATCTTTTTATTCTCAATATACAATATTTGTACATCACTTTTGGATCATATATATATATGATCCAAAAATCTGATTGAATCTTCCATGAGTTAACATGTACCTCCTTGCAACAATGTAAACTTTCATTTAATCATATTGTTATGTATTTCTCTATGTTAATGTGTATATGCATGTGCAATATTAGTTTTACATTTTGGCACAAGACCAGATATTTTGAGGTGGGATGGTGGGGAAGCCGATTACATTGACCCCAGTGGCCAAATGGTATTTTATTGACCCCCAAATAGATGAAGAGCAAAAGGCGGCCTTGGTGGCATTTGAACTCAGAATGTAAAGATGGAAGTATGCATGTAAAATATTACTGCTAAAACAACTGTTTGATATACTAGCATAGCTGTTCCAACTACTGCACATTCTATTATCAACCTAAATAACACTTGCTTACCTTTAATTTCGTTCAATTGTCTTTGAAACCCAATTCTATGCTTTGTCTTTATAATAGTCAGATGATACTTTGTTTCACAGAGGTTAATAGATTGCAACCAGACATGTGTATGCATACTGTTACACATGTAAATACACAGTTTGTCTTATGCATGCAAACACATGCACATAAATTTGTGCACACACATAAACATGCACATCGATTTTGTAGTGAATGCAAATGTATCCTTGCATGTGTATGTAAGTGTGTACTTGTGCATGTGCACATGTGTGTGTAAAGGTATATTGTAATACTCAACACTTAAACTTATATACACTGCCAAATTGATCTGGCTGTCTCATCAGCCACAGTGAGAAACACGTCCCCTTGTTGTCACAAATGATTTTCCTTCTTTTGCTAAAGTAGAAGACTGTGTGGTAATAAGATATTGGAAGATATATCAATTGTGAAAGTGGAAGAAGGGGGATGAAACGTGTAAAAGGTTCAGAGTGAAAAAGAAAAAAAAAGTAGAGGTGCAAAGAAATTAAAAGATGTGAAGAAAAAGAAAAAAAAAAAGTATTGAATGATTCTGATAGGAACTTAATAAAAACAAACTCTTGAGTGACAAACTATGATGGTGTGGCTGAGTGAAAAATATGATGTGTGAAAATGAATGGGAGTGACAGATAAGTGGAAAACAAGAAAGTGAGAAATTACTGTGAAAGTGATAATCGGAGAGTTTGTATCAGATGATATTAAGAGTTAATAAGGGAGATGAGAGGCAGCTGGGATAAACATTCCTAACATAGAAAAGGTGAGGAAGATATCTATGATACAATATTTGCAGAGAGAAGAGGGTAGAAAAGTATATAGCTGAAATTGATTTCGGTGAAAGAGATTTGTGTTAGATTAAATGAAGATAGACACAGATAATTGGCACTGAATATTGATTTTCTAACTTTTGCACCAATGGTAGGGAGAGAGTACAGATATTATATCAGTATTGTTGCATTACTGGTATTGATTTTGCATTGACCTTAGAAAGATGAAACACAAAGTTAATCCCAGTGAGATTCAAACATGGATCATAAAGGAATATAACTAAATACAGTAAATTATCTGGTGCTATACTGTTTCAGTGTCTCTGTAACATAAATTTATATATAATATGGAGAGAAAAGGAAAGGAAGTGATTGACAGTTAGTAATAATATTGAAAAAGATGTAGAGAGAAGCTTGTACCATATATTTCTTGTATTGTGTAAAGACCAGATATTTGGAAGGAGGTTACAGTAGACTTTGTTGACTCCCAGTGCTTAACTGATACCATTGGTATCAACCCTAGAAAAGACAAAGGCAAAGTTGACCACAGCAGAATTTGAACTTAGAATGTAAAAGTATGCAAGTATACTACAGGGATGTTTTTCCACCACTACCAATTCTACCAATCCACTGCTCTAAAACTTGAGATGTATACTGATAAGGGGATAAAAAAGCTACCTACATGCAAAATTAATGTTATACAGTTTATAATTAAGCACTGATCTTATGCTGCTTAGTGACTTGATATCTGGTGACAAATTGAAGTGCAAATTTGGTCATCATTGATTGACTTTAAAATAACAGCACTGTTCGTTGTCATATTGCTACACACCTAACTTGTGATATTCTAAGAGACTCTATCAATTAGAGTTGACTATATATATGCTCCTGAAAAATTCTTCTCCAGAATGCAGGCCTGTCCAAGGATTATACATACATACATACATACATGTATATATATGAACGACCAGTAGTTACCCATATAAGAAGTCTCCTTTCATGCTACTGATATCATTCAAATGAAGATAGATAAGATATAGTTTGGTGCTTGTATAAGCTAATTGAGAACCAAACAGCTGGAACAAATACTAGAAGGAAATTTGTCTGATATTTCAACCATTCTCATTCACTATCCTGTACTGATATAGTTTATGTTATCGATTCTGGAAGGATAAAAGGTAGTTTTCTTTGGCAGGATCTGAACACAGAATGTAAAAAGCCAGAACAAGTACTATAAGATATTTTGACTAATGTTCTTACAATTTTGCCAGCCACAGTCTAAATCACTGTGATATTAATTCTATAATATATAATTAGTCCATATAATAATAGGAATTTGTTATTATGAAACACCACCTTTAATCAGCTCTGTTCAAAGAGACCTATAGAGAAAATCATTCTTGATATGAACAGGGGTAAATGTTGTTCCAATTTTGTAAACCAGTACATCTTCTGCAATATAACCTGTCTCTAAATAACTGACTCTAACTCTCTAATAATCACTACTCTTATATCAAGGAGTGCCTTAATAAGTCACTGATCTTGTTAAGAAAACATCCAAATCTTTTCCTCAAGTAAACATCAATATCTTCTTATTAATGTCTATATTTATGTGCTGGCATCAATTGAACATTGTTATCTAATGCCAAAATATTAAGTTAGGATAGCCAGACTAAGAAAGCTAAATGATCAATATCATGGACATTTGATATTGCAATGTGTTCTTAGTCAAGTTAATTAAGGCTATCACTTGGATGAAAAACAATACCAGTCCATTTGGAAGGTAAAACTACGATATTCTATATAAATTTTATCCTGTGTGGATTTGTCCTTTCTTATCTGCTTAATGTTATGGCAGTCAGAGATGATTTCTTTGGGCTTGGCTCTCAGCCAAATGTTGTAGATATGATACAGAATTAACTCAGCTGCAACGTCTTAGTGAATCAAAGGTCAATGTTGTCTCTAATTTTGTTTGCATTCAGAATTGTGATATGCTGAACAATAGTATTAAAAATATCTAAACTGGATCTCATCCGTCAACTTTATTTTGTGAGTTATAGTAGGTTTGAAATGAAGCTAGAAGAAAATGTGATTAAATATTCATGGAGAAAATAGAAGAATAACAATTTAAGATTAAAATGAAACACCTGAGAAGGATGTTTCCAGAATTTTTCTTTCATGGTTTGCAAACTATGAAAAAGTTTTCCGACTTACAATTTTCATTTCTGTTTCCTTTATGTAGTTATAGGGATTATTAAGAAGATAAAAATTAAAAACTAACATAAAACAATCTCTTGTAATGATACAAAAGGACTAAAATCTTTTGATAAAAATAGAAGGAAATGACCATTGACCTCAAATAAGCCACTTAAATAATGCAGACATAGACATTATCACAAAAAATACTTATTTACATCTAAGAAACAACATTGCAAGAGATATCAAACTAAACCACAATAACTACACAACTGAAAGAAATAAATGAAAGTTAGGAACAAGTGTAAATGTGCGATTCTTACACCAAATGCAACATAGATTATATAAATCATCTAAGGACATCTAAGGTCTCGAAATATGAAAGCCAAAGGAAAAAGAAAAGAAAGAAATATAATAAAAAGATAAACACCACTACAAAAAGAACTGGCAATCTGACAGATTCAATATAGACAAGAAAACCAATAGTAATCTGTTTACAAAACAAAATGTAATATCAACAACTTCAACAATAAACCACTGTATCAAACACTGTTTTAACATTAAGCAGTATACATAGGCACATGTTAAAAACAAGAAATATTTAATATTTCTGTAAATTCAGTAACTACAAACACATATGCATACACATATATACATGCACAGCCTAATAAATAGCAACTTTTTTCTCCCAAACTTGTAAAAGAAATAATTAATGAATGAATTGACAGAGGGGTTTCTATGCAGTCAATCAACCTACTAAAGATAGCAACCAAATTCAGTTCAAATTACACTATACTGACTTAGAAGAAAGAGAATAAATTAAATAATTTAGCTTTATATTTAGAAAACAATATGACTGTCTTAACTAGAAATGTATAATTAAGAATGAGATCAGGGGATAAGAAATAAGAAAAAACACACTGGAAGTATGATTTGAGGTATGCAGTTTCATACTGTATATGATCTTAGCTCATATTGTGCAGTGGTGATTCAGTCTTTCATCCTTAGATTGATAAAATCTAGCAGCAGTAATAAATTACAAAGCAATTTAACCAGAGATCTGCTTGGTCAAAGTTAATTTGGAGTTAGATGTAAAAAACACCAATCAATATCAAACAGCCCTCCCTATGAGCCATCATATCCATTTAATGAGTCAATGTTGGGGGCCATTACAATTTGCTTGATCTACAGAAGTAGCAAACAAATCTTTCTCATTTCACAGTCATGAAAAATAACAGTCTTTCGATATACTGTAAGTAAAAAGATGGGATGGTTATTTGTTGTTACATCTTTGATCACAGATTTCTTTGATGAGGGCTAACCAGAGTGTTAACAACACAACAATGATTTGATTGATATATAAAAAAAAATCACAAGCTAAAATGAAAAGAGAGAAAAAATCATGCAAAAGTCAAAAGAACTTATTAACCACAATAATCACATCACTAATAGAGATAATTAAATTGCCAGAACAAAACAGTAAATTGCCAAGACTATGGAAGCTCAGTAAGATCACAATATTGATGATAGTAATGATAATGGTAGTTTCTGCATGCAGATTTTTGTAGAAGATAGTTTACTTTTGTAACTGGGATGTCATATATTGGCAGTATAGGTGGATCTTATGTCTACAAGATTTAGAATATTTGGTACTAACACAGTTTGTATGTGAATGTTCTGGTTAGCAGATGCTTTTCTTACCAAAATAATATTATAATGTAGCATGAAGAAATTTAATAGATAAGTGATATGTTACTTACTAATAACATTTTGAATGCAGATTCTGACACCAAATGGGTTGCTAGAGTGCCAGATGAAATACCTTATCTATTCCAGCCCTCTATTCTGTGAGTTCAAATACTGCCAAAGCCAACATTCCTTAAAAGTTGATAAATAAAGCACTTGTTCTGAGCAGTGGTTTAGCAGAATTGGTATAGCATTATTGTGTCATGCACTGTTAGATCTGGTTCTTTGTTTTCTGATGGCAATATGTGTGTCAAAATTGGTAATGGTCTACATCAGTCTTTACCATTCTCTGAGAGAATCTTGATGGTTCTCTAAGGGCAGTTTGTCTTCCATTAAAAAAAACAATCTTTTGAGAGGAATGTTCTATTCTGATGGCAATACGTGTGTCAAAACTGGTAACAGTCTACATCAGTCTTTACCATTCTCTAAGAGAATCTTGATGGTTCTCTAAGGGCAGTTTGTCTTCCATTAAAAAAAATCTTTTGAGAGGAATTTTCCAAGTGCAGAAGTCAGAATTCAGAGTGTCATGAAATTCACAGAGGCTCTAAATGACTGAAAGTAAGACCAGTGTAAAAATAAATAAAGTGCTAGATAAAATGTTTTATGGTATTTAGTTTCATTTCTTCATGTTCTAAATTCAGCTTCTGAAAGTCTCGACTTAGTGTTTCATTTTTCTGAAGTTGATAAAATATTGCTGTAGCAGTTATAAACTAAGAAACAAGTCTATTGACTTTGCAGCTTACAGTACAAATTTACAGCTTTGTAGCTGAGAACGTAATGTGATTGCACTGAAATCAAAATTATCTCTTACTAAACCAACATGCTACACACCTATTAAATTTCTCTATTCTCTATCGAAAATTATTTGAAATGCCCATCCTCAAATTCTCACAATCCATTAGATAGATTCTTACTTTTCCATTTACCTTTAGAATACTCTTTAATTCATCTTGGCAACTATTAGAGAAAATGATAGAAGGAAAATACCACTAGCATATATGCTAGTGACAAAAGACATCCAGCAAAGGTATTTTATTCTCTTATTCTAATGTATTTCTTGATATGAACTCAGCAAAACAAAACAGAAAACAAACAAAATAGCTTATTTGGATATTAATGGCAAGTGATGTCTGCTGAATTACCTTCCATAATGGAAAGTATTATATATATATATATGTGTGTGTGTGTGAGTGTGTGTTTATATATGTATATGTATGTATATATATATATATATATATATACATGCATATAGTATAAATGTTTATATATGTATAAGTGCATATATATATATATATCTGTAAATGTATATATATATATATATATATATATATATATATGTGTGTGTGTGTGTGTGTGTGAGGACACATAGCTTAGTGGTTAGAGTGTTGTACTTATGATAACAAGATCATGGTTTCAATTCCTGGACCAAGTGTGCATTGTATCCTTGAGAAAAACACTTCATCTCACATTCTTCTGCACTCACTTCAGTTGGCTTAGTGGAGAATACTCTCCCAAAGTGTTATAACACCTTAGAGTCATGACCATGTGAGATACCGCACCTCTAATCCGATCAAAGAGTGACAGACATCAATGTTCTACCATTTTTCTGGCTTGTCAATATCATGTGCCCAATCAGTATCAGAGATCAGTCAATTTGCCAGTTCACAATTTATATGCTCATAGTGTGCAAACTATGTGTGGCTATTCCTGGACAATGCATACATAGGAATAAATTCAAATATGAAATAGAAGCAGCACTTCCAGATGGGATTAAAGGTGAGCTATCTTACCTGTCCATGACTCTAAGGTGTTTTAACACCCAGCGCTTTGAGAGACTATTCTCCAACACACTAACTGAAGTGAGTGTAGAGCAATGTGAGATCAAGTGTTTTGCTCAAGTACACAACGATGCCAACCACAGGCTACCAGCAAATACAAAAGGCTTATACATTAAGTATATGTGGTTGATAATGTTTATTACACTAGTGCTGCTTCTATTATTTCATATTTGAATATGTGTATGTGTACGTGCATTCATGTGTGTGTGTGCGTGTGTGTATGTGTGTGTGTGTGTGTATGTATGTGTGTTATTAAACAGCAAAACCTTTCAAAAGCATCATTTCTCAAATGAAATTTCAAAGTATCAATGTATTGATACTTGCTATTTCTGATTTGTTTCTGGTGATGTAATTTTCAGTTTTATTTATGAATTGTTAATGTTGAACTGCTAAACATCGGGTTATCTCTGACTGAACAAATCTGTGACCAGATATGTTGCATCCATGACCACCTCTGCATTTAAATAAGTTCCTATTTTGCACATATAAGTAATATATTCTGATAATATTGCACTATCAAGCATTTCCAATATACATGAATGTACTTGAAACCTAGTTAGGCAAGAATAAATCTGCTACTATAATAATTCATGAATTACACTAGTACATCAAATATTTATAACATGTGGCTGTGTGGTAAGTAGCTTGCTAACCAACCACATGGTTCCGGGTTCAGTCCCACTGCGTGGCATCTTGGGCAAGTGTCTTCTACTATAGCCCCGGGCCGACCAATGCCTTGTGAGTGGATTTGGTAGATGGAAACTGAAAGAAGCCTGTCGTATATATGTATATATATATGTGTGTGTTTGTGTTTGTCCCCCTAGCATTGCTTGACAACCGATGCTGGTGTGTTTACGTCCCTGTCACTTAGCAGTTCGGCAAAAGAGACCGGTAGAATAAGTACTGGGCTTACAAAGAATAAGTCCCGGGGTCGATTTGCTCGACTAAAGGCGGTGCTCCAGCATGGCCTCAGTCAAATGACTGAAACAAGTAAAAGAGAAAGAGTAAAGAGTATAACATTGTACTTATATAACATATTCATATGATATGATGTTACACTATGTAAGCATAGGATAAGATAGTATGATATGCATAATACATCAAAATTTCATTGCATATTAATATCACAGAGCAATTATGCATCTTATTTTATTAAGTGACATAAAGATCTAAAGCTTTTCATATCTACATAAATATTTCCCACATTGCATATTATATGTGAAGATATGGAATGACTTTCTTAGTGCAAGAAGAATGGACATCAATATTTACAATTTAGCCTATTCAGCATGAATCGTTCCATTTTTATTTTCCTTAATGTTTTACTGAAAACTAACCAATCGCCTGGGAAACAATTCTCTTTTGTTAAGATTCATACAATATTTTCAAATGTTGATGCTGAGGACATCATTAAATTTTTACTAACCATTATACAATGAAATATTTTAGTACGAGAAGATATAACGTTGCGAAGAACCAGTCCCAAATGTACTTAAACTGCACTGAATTGTCTTAGTATTATCTTTTATCCTCACAAGTAATAGAAATTAACTACTAGTAATATCAACATCATCATCACCAGCAGCAGCAGCAGCATCATTATAGTAATCGTTATATTTACCATCATATCATCTTCATCTTTCTTCAACATTCAAGTGATGTAATTTTGTGCATGTTACTATTGGGTTGGCAAGAAAGTAATTTCGATTTTTCAGCGTGAAATAAAAGTCATTTTTTTTTTATGCAAAGAATGAACTTTAATCAATTATATATTTTCCATTTTGTTTGATGTCCTTTTGCCATCTTTCTGGCAACTTCATGATTTTGCACTCATGGAACTTCTGGTCCTTATCAGCTAAAACTAAAACAAATGCAATTTCAGGTCATCATTATTATTGAAAGTTTTACCATTCAAAGAATGTTGTAAACATCAAAATAAATGGTAATCTGATGGTGCAAGATCAGGACTATATAGTGGATGTGACATCACTCCTCAACTAAGCTCCAGTAATTTTTCACGAGTTATCAAAGATGTGTGTGGTCTAGCATTGTCATGGTGGATCACAATTCCTTTACGATTTGCCAATTCTGGCTGTTTTTCTTTGTCTCTTCCTCCAGTTTCATTAACTGTTGACAATAAATATCTAAATTGATCGTTTGGTTCCTTGGAAACAGCTCAAAATACACAACACCTTTGTAATCCCACCAAATTGACAGCATGACCTCTTTTGATGCAATTCAGTTTTCTGTGTGGTTTGTGTTGGTTGATTATGCTTGGACCATGATCGTTTTCAATTGATGCTATTGTAGACAATCCATTTTTCCTCACCAGTAATGATTCATTTTTTTAAAAATGGTTGATTTCATTGTGTTTGAGATGTATATTGCAATATTGATTCATTGTGTTAAGTGAATCTCTTACGTGAATCTCTTATGTGGAATCCAAATATCGAGCTTCTTAATGAGTCCAAGACATTTTAAGTGATTTTCAGTTGTTATGTGTGATACATTTAACCTCTCTGCAATCTCTCGCACAGTTATATGGTAATCAGATTCAATTATGGCTTTGATGCATTCATCATCAATTTCAGTAGGTCGACCAGAATGTTGGTCACATTTGAGTGAAAAATCACCAGAACGGAATTTTTAAAACCATTTCTGGCATGTGCCTTCTGTTAAGCAATCAACACCATAAACTTCACATATTTCTTTGTGAGCCTCAGCAGCTTTCTTGCCTTTACGGAAATATAATTGCAACATATGGTGAAAATGTTCGTTTTTGCACTCCATGTTAAAAATGACACTGAACTAACAGTTATAAACAAAATTACGAGCAATTTGTTTCTAAACTAAGCTAAAAGTAATGGCTATCAAATGTCAAAAGGAAAAAATCATGACATTATCAAAAGTCATTAAAAATATCGTAACTCTATTTGTGAAAAACGAAATTACTTTCTTGCCAACCCAATATATTCTATGTCATACCAGTCTATATGTGAGCAGAGGTGGGGGAAAGGGGGAGATGCTGAGAAGATAGGAGGTGGGGAAGAAATTTGTCAGGGACATGCCATCTGCAAGATGGAGGACATGGACATAAAGGACATACCTTTATGAACACAATTTTATTTAGATGGACAGGTCTTGTCAAGCAGAACAAATCAACAATTGTCTCAGTCTTTTGCCTTCTCTTTAGATCATTTTTCACCACTTGGTTCTATGTTTTTCTGAGCCCAGCTGGTTCTAATTCTAACAATTACACTTTCAGGGCATATTCTTTGAGTTTTCTGTTATCTAGCTGAGCTGTTTGGGGAGCTTTCTACTATCCCTAAACATCCCCTTAGCCATTGAAGAAATTGTATCTCCTGTGTGTTTTTAGTGTTTATAGTTGTGGTTCATTTGCCACACAAAGTCTACTTTCTTAGTTAACATTCCTAGATAATTAGGTAATATTTTCCCCATGGTCAGATATGTTTTTCATGGAAGATTAAAAATGAAGGATGCACGTTTAGGAGATATCAAGACAAGGACACAGCTTCTTTCAGTTCTCTCTAGCAAATCCACTCACAAGTTTTGGTCAGCCTGGGGCTATAATAGAAGACAGCTTCCCAAGTTGCCACACAGTGGACTGAACCCAAAATTATATGGTTCAGAAGCACACTGTTTCAATACACAACCATGTCTGTTTCTATGCCATTCCTGCTCCTGTAAATAAAGGACTCTAAATAGAACATTAAAAATATCAGAGAAACTATTGCATCATTTGTGCTATGTTGATGTCATTGCAATGACAGTGCTTAGTTTTCGTGATCTCAGTGTGACACTTGTTGAAGTATGACAGCTGTAGTAGTGCTATGATTCTAAAACTGTCACACATGCCAGACGTTATTTTCTCGGTGTAGAAACACAGTAGTTTAACTCCTACTTATAGTATATATTTATAATGAAAAAAGTATATGTATATAATGAAAGAAGTATATGTATATAATGCAAAAAGTAAATAACAATATGAAATGAAATAAAATGGAAGTGAAATAAAAGAGAATAGCACAAAACAAAAACAAACAAAATAAAATATATTAATATCTTGTCAATAGTGATTCTTTCTTTACCTTGACTTAGAAAATAAATTTTCTGTGTTTCACTTTTTCCTTTTACCCACCACCTTTACCTTGCCATTTAAACATCATAAAATACAAAACAGAAGTGTGAGAGCAATAGCTAATATATTAAAACACTCACATGACATTAAAAACTAGGTTTCTTTTTATTGACATGAAGATAATGGTGATTTTCTGCTTTAAAGGTGGTCAGTTAGTATTTTCTAGCATTGCATTTGTTAAAGTATTGAGTTCAACATGATTGAAATGTCTCAATAACTGTTTTTGTCTGTCTTTTTAGAAAACCATTGACATTTCTCTCTCTCTGTTTCATTAGATAGCTTGTGTTACTTCTCAGAGGTGTTTGTGAAGCAGTGTCATTGATGTATTAGTGAGATATTGTTGTTATGTGTAACTTCTTTCTATAAGTTAAATGGCTGAGTGCATGTAGTATTGAGCTACCAGCTCAAAGGCCAGTAGTACTTATCCAATACACACATGTCATTAATGTTTTTCAGTAATATATTTGATTAACTGCATTTCACTTTACTTAACTGTTAGAAACTGCTTCCAGACCTCTAGGAAATTTTACTATATTTACTTGAAATAGACTGGTGGCCAACTTGGAAAGAAATTTATTAGTTATTTGCTTCACACCTAGAAACTAGTAGTTAGCACTAAGTATTTCTATGTATTTCTTTGTCACAACTGACAGAAATAATTGGAAGATTCTAGAGTATAAACATAAATATATCTGGTGTCTTCAATTGTAGTCATAACCATTCCACTTGAGCTCATGACTATTTAATCTAGAATTAAAGAAGAATATTTAGAATGTGGGGGAACCTTAGTTGTTACTTTGAGCAGATTCAGTGACTATCCAAAATTATCTGAAAAGAGACTTAAGTGACATGTTTGGCGAGAAATTGTAGCTGTTGCTTAGCCCAAAATCAGCCACAATTAAGCAGATATATGAACAACCATTGAGAAGCTTTCTCATTGCATAGCAAGAAGTTCAGGTGATATGTAGTTAGATATTTATTCATGTTTTAGCGAGTTTGTTCAAATATTCCCTATAGGTTAGCAATAATAAATAGAACTTGTCATGATACAATTGACAAATAAATATAAGAGCTTCTGTTGTAGTAAGAGAAGGAAAGCATACAAAGGTCCTAAATCTGGAGAATGGAATGCATTGAAATTTCTTGGAAAATTTTTAAAATGCAACAATATTTAGACAAATTTTGCAAACATACAACACATATCTCAAAACATGTAATAACAGAAAATATTGATACTATGATGTTAAAGTTTACAATATACATATTGACAAGTTGTATGAGTGACTGTGTGGTTAAAAAGCTTACTTTCCAACCATGTGGCTAAGGTTCAATCCCTCTGTGTGGAACCTCAGGCAAATGTCTTCTACTATAGTTTTGGGCCTATACAAAGCCTTGTAAGTAGATTTGATAGATGGAAACTGAAAGATGCCCATCATGTGTGCATATGTGCATGTGTATGTGTGTGTGTGTGGGGGGGGGGAGAATGTTCCCTTGTCCTGATATCATGAGATAATTGTAAAATGAGCATTACCATTATATAAGCAATGATGTTAGTTTCCTGTCTTTCATAGTAAAATGTTACTATGCTTGAAGACAGGTGGGGGGTTGGCAACAAAATGGGTATCCAAGCATAGAAAATCTGCCACAACAAATTCTGTCTAAATCAGGCGAGGATGAAACACCAGACATTAAAAGACGGTGATGATGATATAAATAGAAACAAACTACTTTAAATAAAAGTTTAATTTTTATGACTTAAGGTGCCTGACAAGATAGCATCTAACAACTGATGCCTTGAAAATTCTTGTTATTCCCTACTTTTGATGTATCTTAAAAAAAGAATGCCTGATTTTGATACCCAAGACAACCATGCATTTGGACTCTAGTATGTTTCTTGTAAAGAATTAAGTAGTGTTTTTGTTTGAACCAATCTGCTTACATTTATAATAAATCCAACTTGATTTCATGCTTTAGGCTATATAATGTTATTATAAGGAAACTAAACTACATGCTTTTCTCTTTTATTTTCTCATTGACATTCACAACAATTTATTCTTCAGCTATTATTCTTTTTATGTATAACTTGTAGCAATGTCCAAACAATGTTACAGTCTGCAGTTAAATGGTACTGTAACTATTGATTCTAGTCAATTTTTAAAATTAATACAGTGCAAAATCAGGGTTGGTATAAGCAGTAAGTTGAGTGAAATTTTGAGAGAATGATCTAAAGGCTAGTCAACTGATGTAGCAATGAAATCATTTGTAATTTTCATTTTTTTTTCTTACTTGTTTTATTCACTGGACTGTGGCCATGGTGGTGTACAACCATCAAGGTTTTTAGATGATCTAATTGACCTCAGTACTTATATTTCTAAGTCTGTTCATTATTCGGCCAATCTTTTTCCTTTACTTAACTATTACATTATGGAAATGTAAACATAGGAATATCAGTCTTCAAGCAGAGAAAAAACACAAGCAAATAACTCTATACATGCATTGTGATGAATAAAGATTCTCATGGATTCCATTTTCCATTTCCTTAATTCATTGGGCACTGTGGAATTCCTGAGGAAGACCCAGTGACACTTATATCAAAACTGTGGAAGACATCAGATAGTCTAAACAGTGAAAGTGCTTTAATAGGTATACTACTAACCTTATACCCAAAGTCTAAATAATTACTTACATTACGTGTGTGTGTGTGTGTGTGTGTTAAGGCTACCATAGCTTTCATGTTAAGAAAAATATCTTAATATCTTAACATGAAACCAATGGTAGTCTTAATAAGAATATGAAGAAAATCTATCCACTGATGCTGTATTGAGCACTCATTCTCATTATTCAAGATATATCATCATCATCATCGTTTAACGTCCGCTTTCCATGCTAGCATGTGTTGGACGATTTGACTGAGGTCTGGCGAACCAGATGGCTGCACCAGACTCCAATCTGATCTGGCAGAGTTTCTACAGCTGGATACCCTTCCTAACACCAACCACTCTGAGAGTGTAGTGGGTGCTTTTATGTGCCATCAGCATGAGGGCCAGTCAGGCAGTACTGGAGCATATATATATATATATATATATATATATATGATATATATATATATATATATATATATATATACATACCTGTAATGATCCTCCAATAAGATAGACAATAAAAGAGTACTTTTGTATTTCAAGGAAAGTGCAGCTGTACTGTACTACAGCAGTTTGCTTATATACATTTGTAGTTAATGTAATTCTGGAAATGTAGCAGTGAGATACAATAAAATAATCATATTAACATATGTAAACATATAAAACAAATAAATTGATCATTTCTGATAAGGGTTTCAGATTTTAGAATAAGGGCAACAAGATTAGGGAGGGGCTAAGTCAATTACTTGAACCCCAGTACTCATCTGGTACTTATTTTATTGACCCTGAAAGGATGAAAAGCAAAGCTGTTCTTGGTGGAATTTGAATTCAAAATGTAAAGATGGACAAAATGCCACTAAACATTTTCCCCGGCTGCTAATGGTCATTTGTAATACTGGTTTTAAATTTGGCACAAGGCCAGCAGCTTCAGGGAAGCCATAAGTCTGTTACATCAACTCCAGTGTTCAACTGGTACTTATTTTATTGATACTGAAAGGTGACCCCAGAAGAATTTGAACTCAGAATGTAAAGATGGACAAAATGCTGCCAAGCATTTTGCCTGGTTGCTAATCATCATTTGTGATATTAAAGACAAGAACAAACAGAATGTATTTTGCAAATATATAAAATATTATATAATTTTCACCACCCTATTCTAGGGTGTGATGACCATATTTCCATATTCTTATAAATTACAATTTTTAACTTTTACAATAAACATATATAACATATTCTGTTGTATCTGGGGAGAGTCATTTTGTTTTTGTGCCTTATAATGTAACACACTCACCGGTAAAAAGATGCAAGGAAAATTTTAGGAAAATAAAAATAAGAAAAAAGTGGAAATTTTATTGGTGGGTGTGTTACATTATAAGACACAAAAATAAAATGACTCTCCCCAGACACAACAGAATATGCTTCAATACACAAACTCATATAAAGAATCTTGCAAACCAAATCCCAAAACGAAATATATAACATACATTTAAGTTATTTACTTTAGGTGGCACTCTTTATTAAAGTTAAACTTCTTAAGAAAGTCTCTCAGTATTGAGCATAGCAATGACATCTTTGTATCAAACTGACATATAAATCTGAAAAAATGTATCCATGGTAATTAGGAGCTAATTAATAACTTACTGTTAAACTCTGATACCTTATTATGAAGCACTAAATCCTGGAGAAACAAACCAGTAAATGGCTTTCTGATAACCATTTTCCATTCTTTTATCTCTCTCTATATAAATAGCAGTTTGTCTGTGTGTGTTTCTATGTGTCTGTTTGGTTGTACCCTCACCCTGACCACTGCTTTCAACCGATTCTGATGAAACTTGACACACACATAGCCCAATGTCATAATTCAAAACTAACGCAGCGAAAATTTTGAAAAGTTTCCCCAGTTCTGAAAAAAATCGATAAATTCGACATGGGGGTCGAGAATCAGAAACACAAAACACAGACTGTCTAGGGGACGCAACTCGACCTTTTTTAACTCTCAAAAAAATTTACTATCATTTTTTTTCCATTTTTTTGCTATTTTTTGCTATAACTCTCTAAAAATGCTTTATAGTTATTTCCCTTACAAACCTGAGCAACGCCGGGCGATACTGCTAGTCCTAAATATATGGCGAAGACACCACTTTTGAATTAATTAATTACAAACTTTATATAATTTTATAAATAATAATATATATTTCTATTAGAACAGCTTTAGAGGACAAACAAATTATGAACTGTATGTGAAAATTATGCTCTTCTGTTTTTTTATTCAAAATAATAATTGCAATGCTACAAAGCTATCACAAGGGAGCAAACAAATGCTATCTTTTCAAATCTACATTGCTTTTCATATTAAAACAATTGATTTTCGTCTTTATTCACAATGAAAAGAAATCTCATTTGTATTATAATCTCAGGCATCTTTGCACCTAAATAAGTTTGAAGTATTATCTTGCTTTGACATTTGCTGTAAAAGTTCATAAGATTTTAAAATATTTGTTAAAGATTGCAATGAAGCCAAGTTATTAGTTAATAACTGTGTGCACACATGAAATAAAAGCAGGAACTTAAACAAATGAACACTATCCTCAACTGACTTTCACTTAAAGATTTTAAAAGAGATTGGAAAGGACACAAAGTGAGTTGTCTTCATACATTAAATGACTTCTGTGGGAATCAAATAATATGTAAAATATTTCAATCAAAAATTTAATTTGTTTTATAAGAAATTTCACTAAAAACTTTTTATCTCATGATAAAGGATTTTTATCTAACGAATTTATTCAGACTTCAGTATTACCATTCATTTTCCCATGCCTCTTTTAGGAAGGGTATTTTATGTGCCAAAGCTATTAAAGTTAGAGACAGATGATTTTCTTAATGCTAACCATTTATTTTTCCCTTTTACTGTGTTTAGTTGGAGAAACAGGAGCAAAAAACGCTTGTAGTAAGGTTTGAAGTTATATGGCCTCATAAGCTAATTCATCTATAGAGTATTTGTTCTGTTTCTATTTTAATTCTTTGAAATCAAGTGCAAAAGACAAAGTACTATAATAAGAAATTAAATTGAACAATAACATCAACAACTGTATCAGATTGCATGTTAATTTTCTAAAAATGTCTTGCATATACACTTTTACTCTTTTACTTGTTTCAGTCATTTGACTGCGGCCATGCTGGAGTACCACCTTTAGTCGAGCAAATCGATCCCGGGACTTATTCTTTGTAAGCCCAGTATTCTATCGGTCTCTTTTGCCGAACCGCTAAGTGACGGGGACGTAAACACACCAGCATTGGTTGTCAAGCAATGGTAGGGGGACAAACACAGACACACAAACACACATACATATATATATATACATATATACGACAGACTTCTTTCAGTTTCCATCTACCAAATCCACTCACAAGGCATTGGTCGGCCCGGGGCTATAGCAGAAGACACTTGCCCAAGATGCCACACAGTGGGACTGAACCCAGAACCATGTGGCTGGTTAGCAAGCTACTTACCACACAGCCACTCCTGCACCTTTTTACGTTCCAATTATAGAATGAATTTTTAGAATGTGGCTGAGTTCCTTTTGAGTGTTGGGATTCACAGAGGCAATGACCAAGACCTTTGATATTATGTCATGCTTGAGACGAAGACCCATCAAGCAGAGCAAAATCAGTCATGGCAGATACTGGTGTCATGCAAATTGGCACCCATGCCGGTTGAATGTAAATGCACCCTGGTGTTACACAAATGGCATGTAAAAGGACCCATTGCACTCTCAGAGTGGTTGGTGTTAGGAAGGGAATCCAGCCAAAGAAAACCATGCCGAATCAGACTGGAGTCAGGTGCAGCCTTCCAGCCTGCCAGCCCAGTCAATCTGTCCAACCCATGCCAGCATGAACAATGGACGTTAAATGATGATAATGATGATGATGATGTCATGTAATCGTTTTTTGATGCATTTTTTTTCTCAAGATTAATACTTACACACTCAGAAATGCAATCATGTACGCCGTTGATTAGCAGAACTGATATATTGATATAATCTAGATAGAAAATTTGAAGGTTTTGAAATATTGTTCTTAAATTTTATTTTCCTTCCTGTTTTTGAACGAAATATTCTCAGCTCCTGAACAAATGGAATCTAATGTCTCTGTATGGTTGTTGTTATCTATCCCAAGCAATGATTACACACATATCACTAACTATAACTCGTTTCTTTAATTCTTTAGTTTGTTTTAGCTATTATGAGTAAGGCTATGCCGGGACGTTAGCTTTGTTTGTAAATACCTGTATATAATTTCAGAAATTCATTTGTTTCAGGAATATTTTATTATTGAGAATTTTCTGTATTTGAAGTTATCCTATAAAATTTTGCAATGAACTTTAATAAAATTTGGAAGAAATTAAATTAATTTACTATGTAATAATACCAATGGTAATGCTATGGATGAGGAGGGTGAAGGTGGTAGCGGGCATATGTAATGCATATTGAGAGCTTATATCATAATGGAATTAATGTCTTTAAAGTCTGCAATATGAACTTGAAGGGGAAACAATTATATTTCAGCTGTAAATTTTAAATAAAGGAAATATTATTAGCATAATCTCACATCAAAAGGAATGGAAGATAGATAAGAATGAACTGAGATGGGAAAAGAATTAGGATGAAATAAGAATATACAAATAAGTAATTGAAATATATGAATGAAATATATAAAGAATATGAAACAATAGTTAGTGCTAAATCTATTATGAAGAATACAAAAAGAAATGAAGAAATTAATGATAGAATCAATGCTAAATATATTATTGTTGTTCTCTATTGTTTCATATGAATTTCCGTTTAAATGATTATTGTAAATTAATATAGTGTTCTGTTTCATTTCTATTGCAATATACATAACTATTGTTTCACTCATGGATGCTTTGATGATGAATATCAAGGAATTATTTTTATCATTTTAAAACTGTTCACAAAATAAAATATAAAATTTTCTTTATAACTTAAAAGAAGTTAGAAATGCAATGTGAATTTCTAAAAAAAGAATTTCTAAACATACAAATCAAAATCTAACAAAAGTAATTCCAAATTCTTTGCTGCTCTGTAGGAAAATTACCTAAGACTGATTTAAAAAATTTTTTTAGAAATTTCCATAGTTTGAAAGGAAGATGTCTACCATTAAATTGGCTGTCTTTATCCTTGATGCTTTAATAACAATAATAATAATAATAATAATAATAATAATAATAATAATAATAATAATAATAATAACAATAATAATAATAATAATGGCCTACCAATGTATACAGTGTGTTTCTCTACCCTAGGTATCAGGAAGATACTTGGCAAGAAATGGAAACAGAATTAAAAGATGATAATGAAAATAATAATAAAGATGATAACCCCAGTGTCACTTTGATGGCATGAACTGCTCTCTCACTCAATAATAATAATAATTATTATTATTATTATTATTATTATTATTATTACGATGATGATGATGATGATGATGATGATGATAATCTTTTTCTATTATAGGTACAAGGCCTGAAATTTTGAGAGAGAGGGTTAGTCAATGACAATTACCCAGGTTATCAACTAGTACTTATTTTAACCATGAAAGGCAAAAATAGATCTTGACAGAATTTGAACTCTGATCATAAGGAGTAGGAAGAAATGCCATCTTGTCTGACATGCTAATAATTCTGCTATCTAATTTGTAGCAGCAGCAGTGGTGGTGGTGGTGGTGGTGGTGGTGGTGGTGGTGGCGACGGTTGTGGCAGTGGTGGTGGAGATGGCGGTGGCAGTAGTAGTAGTTGTAGTAGTGGAGGAAATAACTTGGACAATTAATTGAATATGTGGTATAATATGTTGATTATTATTCGGCTTTAACATACTTTAGTCTCAAGGAGATTGGTAGCTTAGTTGATCTGGAAATAAATGGTACTGCTATTGTCAAAAAAAAAAAAAAAATGAAACCCAACCTATTTCCATATTTAGATAATATAAATCGACAAGTTGTGAAGTGAATGTTATATCAATCTGTCTCTGACAGGTTATTGTGTTTGCTAATCATGTATTGCAGGCATTAAACACAATTATTTCACTTTTATAGATAACAGGCTTTTTGGTTTATTGATAATGAAGATGTTATTCCAGAAATGAAGTTTCACTAGAGTATATGATGAATATTCATGGAATAAATTAGTCTTAGACACCATACACTTAGCAAAAATCAATTTATTTAGTAAATTATTCTCAGAATATTTCTATTTTCTGATGCAAACCAGCATAAATTCCTATGCATTTCATTGGAAATTCTCTTTTCATATTTGTATTTGTTTTGTGTGGTCCTTGATATAAAATAGTGTGTCAAAACAGATGTCACTGCACCTTGTGAGGTTGATTTTGCCTATAAGAAACAAGCTCAGTGCTTGTATTTCTTTTTTGGCAAAATTACCCTTCGAAGATACAAACATATTCTCCTTCCCAAATTTCAGCAAGTACAAAGAATTTTATGATTTGCTGAGAAGGTCTAATAAGACCAAACATGTGTGGAGTTATCTTCCATACCAATATTGTTTTTCTTCACAGCATAATTATCTCTGATTTAAAATTTTTTTAATGTCATTTGCATTAAATATATTTGCACTAACTTGTTTAGCTATTATCTAATAACTGATTTGTGAGGTGAGACATGAAGAGGGTGACAAAAGAAAAACACTCAAATGCATCAAGAAAGTTTTGATAAAATTGCATCTGTTACATAGAATTGTTTTGGTGTCAGTAAAATTCCTACAAATTCAAAACAAATTATTCTCATTAACTGCTCTTTTGCAATAGTATCCATTTTTTTATCAAGAAATGACCTCTCACAGATTTTAACTATACAAATATAACTATAACATAATATAGGCAAAATATATAACAAAATGTAAATGAGGCAATTTTTAATGTTTATAATAAATTAAAGTTATCTAAATCTTTAATTCATAAAGTAGACTTTCATACTTCTCAATTTCATTATTCAAAAGTCTCTTCTGAGTGTCACATTAAGTTGACCTCATTGAATGTATTTATTGGTGCCAGTTTTAATATAAAAAATACAAGTGAAGACAAATTTTTAATTGAGTTGTATGACTGCCATTAAAGTAAAATATTTACAAACGTCTGTTGAGTGATTTAACGATCATTAGCCATCCCTACATTTTTTCTTGATTTGTTAGATACAACAGCTTTCTTGTCATGTATATTGAAATTTATTTTGCTTCAAACATTTTAAACATATACCTCTCATAAATTCCCACATATTATATTTTATTTTTGTTGTTTTCCAGGTAAGTTGATAACTCTTGCAGTGAAACTCAAATACTCAAATTATATCAATATAGATGAATGTGAGCTTTTGATTTGAATTTGAGGTAAGATACTTTTATTAGCAATTTTGTAAAATATACTACATTTTGAAGAGCAGAAGAGTTGTCTATAAATGCTTATCAATATAGGATTTCATTATAGGGACAACACATCTGTGAAACGATTGTAAGATGTTTTAAATACTTAATTCAAAACTTCTAAACTGTCATATACATTATATATTTATCCTTATACATATTTAAAAATATTTTTTATACATATTTATATATTTTTAATACAGCAATTATTTTTCACACATATATATCTTTCTGATGAGTTTCCTGATATTGATTTCCCAATATTAATAATAATAATATATTATTGATATATATATATATACTACATCTTATAAATACGAGGGAATGCTGCAAAATTCCTGGCTTTAAGAATATTACAGAAGGCTTGATTGGAGACACATCATTCCACATTCTTTTACAGAGCTTAGAAAAACTGAAGGACTGCTGCAATAAGTGTGTAAATCTGAGAGGGGAATATGTTAATTGAAATCATAGTTATCTGTTCTTGTATTTTCTTTTACCCAAAGCCAGGAACTTTTCACTACCCCTCATACATGTGTGTGTGTGTGTGTGTGTGTGTGTGTGTGTAAAGTACAGAGAAATGTAAAAAAATAATATTAATTTTCGTGAAGAAATGGAAAACTAAATTTTAGATATAGAATTATTTTGGTAATGTTTTATTTGAAATCAAAATGTAAATAGAAAACATTTATTATTTACTTAAATTGTTTTTGTGAATATTTTGCTTAATTATAGTTAACATATCTATGTTCCATCTAACATCAATAAAAATGTACCAATATCTTGGTCAAGTTACTTCAATTTCACAATGTATTTAGTCAAAAGGGTTTCATGTGGTCATGTTTGGACAGATGCTACACAATAGTAAAAAATTCTTGGTGACCTAAGTCTGTGACTGAGCTAATGTATTAATATGAAAGCATTACCCATTTCTTATATTACTTATGTTTTCAGGCACAGGTGTGTCTGTGTGGTTAAGAAACATGCTTCCCAACCATGTGGTCTGGGCAAGTGTTTTCTACTATAGCACCAGTCTTAGATTTGGTTTATGGAAATTGAAAGAAACCCATTGTGTATATTTGTGTGCATGTGTGTATGTTAGTGTGCATGCATGTGTGTGTGCATGTGTATGTTTGTGTCTATGGAGCTGTCAATATTGAGATGGACTGGCAGTTGGGTTAGGATGTCTTGTACCCTTGTTGCTGTGTCCTCATCCAATATAGCTTAACAAAGTTACATATAAAATCTACAACTTTATCTCTTATATTTTATCCTTTACCTGTTTCTGTCAATGGATAGCAACAATGCTGGAACACTGCCTCATAGGGTTTGATCAAATAAATCACCCCCAGTACTTTTATCAACAAGTTTCTAATATATACTGTGCTTTAGGCTTGGTACTTATTCTATTGGTCTCTTTTGCTGAGCAACTAACTTACAGTATCATAAGAAAATCCAACACAGGTTGTCAAGTGGTCAGTTGGGGCAACAAACATATATATATATCATCATCATCGTTTAGTATCTGCTTTCCATGCTAGCATGGGTTGGACGGTTCAACTGGGGTCTGGGAAGCCAGAAGGCTGCACCAGGCCCAGTCTGATCTGGCAATGTTTCTACGGCTGGATGCCCTTCCTAACGCCAACCACTCCGTGAGTGTAGTGGGTGCTTTTTACGTGCCACCGGCACAGGTGCCAGATGAGGCTGGCAAACGGCCACGATCGGATGGTGCTTTTACGTGCCACCAGCATGGGGTCCAGGCGAGGCGGCACTGGCAACAGCCACATTTGGATGGTTCTCTTACGTGCCACCGGCACTGGTATCACAGCTGCAATGTCCATTGATGTTGATCAATTTCGATTCTCACTTGCCTCAACAGGTCTTCACAAGTAGAGTTTTGTGTCCCAAGAAGGAAAGGTATGCATAAGTGGACTGGCTACATCCCGTGTAGAGGCCACGGGTTATGGTCTCACTTGTCCTGCCGGGTCTTCTCATGCACAGCATACTTCCAAATGTCTCGGTCTCTAGTCATTTCCTCAGTGAGACCTAAAGTTCGAAGGTCGTGCTTCACCACCTCGTCCCAGGTTTTCCTGGGTCTGCCTCTTCCACAGGTTCCCTCAACCGCTAGGGTGTGGCACTTTTTCACACAACTATCTTCATCCATTCTCACCACATGACCATACCAGTGCAATCGTCTCTCTTGCACACCACAACTGATGCTTCTTAGGTCCAGCTTTTCTCTCAAAATACTTACACTCTGTCGAGTATGAACACTGACATAACACATCCATCAGAGCATACTGGCTTCATTTCTTGCAAGCTTACGCATATCCTCAGCAGTCACGGCCCATGTTTCACTGCCATGTAGCATGGCTGTTCGTACACACGCGTCATACAGTCTGCCTTTTACTCTGAGTGAGAGGCCTTTTGTCACCAGCAGAGGTAAGAGCTCTCTGAACTTTGCCCAAGCTATTCTTACTCTAGCAGTTACACTTTCAGCACACCCGCCCCCGCTACTGACTTGGTCACCTAGGTAACGGAAGCTATCAACTATTCCTAGTTTTTCTCCCTGGAATGTGGCAGAAGTTGGTCTCAGAGCATTTTCGGTGTTTATTGCTCCTGAGCATCTGCCACATACAAAAACTATCTTCCTAGTTAGCCTTCCTTTGACATTGCTGCACCTCTTATGTGTCCATAGCTTACACTTGATGCATCTTATAGAGTTTCTACCTACACCTTTTCTACAGATTGAGCAGGGCCATCTACCTGAAGGCGTTTGTGATTTGTCTACCTTCCTACTTATTAGGACTTTGGTTTTAGCTAGATTGACTCTAAGGCCCTTCGATTCTAATCCTTGCTTCCACACCTGAAACTTCTCCTCCAGTTCTGATAGTGACTCAGCAATTAGAGCAAGGTCATCAGCATAGAGGAGCTCCCTGGTGCATCCTGTCTTGAATTCCTCCATTATTGCCTGGAGGACTATGATAAATAGGAGGGGGCTGAGGACTGAGCCTTGGTGGACCCCTACCTCTACCCGGAATTCTTCACTGTACTCGTTGCCAACCCTCACCTTACTAGCAGCGTCCCAGTACATGGCTCGCACAGCTCTCACTAACCATTCATCAATCCCTAGTTTCCTCATTGACTACCAGATAAGGGATCAGGGGACCCTGTCGAAGGCTTTTTCCATGTCAACAAAAGCCAGGTACAGAGGCTTATCTTTGGCTAGGTATTTCTCCTGCAGCTGCCTTACCAGGAATATAGCAACAGTGGTACTTTTCCCTGGCATGAACCCAAACTGCATCTCATCTAAACTAACTCTCTCTCTCTAATTAGTTGGGCTATGACCCTCTCCGTAACCTTCATTACCTGATCCAACAGCTTGATACCTCTGTAATTATTTGTATCTACGGCGTCAACTTTATCTTTGTAGCAGTTGACTATTATGCTGCTACACCAGTCATTGGGTATGACTCCTTCGTGTATCACCTGATTAACTATACGGGTGACTAGGCTATAGCCGACACTCCCAGATATTTTGAGCATCTCTGCAGTGATTCCTGATGGGCATGGGGCTTTCCCTGTCTTCATGCTTCTAATTGCCTTAACTACCAAGGAACTGTCAACTTGGATAGCTGGTCCCTCTGTTGGGTCGACATTCGGCAGTCTCTCTTTATCCCATTCATTTTCTTTATTCAGCAACCTTTCATAGTGGCGTCTCCAAACCTCTCTCTTTGCATTCTCATTTAGCGCAAGTGAACCATCTTCCATGCAAACACATTTCTCTCCTACCACATCACAATTCTCTTTCATACACTGTCTTGCAACACGAAACACCTCCAGTCTTTGGTCCTCACGGCGCAGAACATTGGCAAATTTTTTCTTATCTGCTTCCCCTCTGGCTAGATAGACCTGTCTCCTAGCTTCCCTTTTGGCAGTCTGATACAACTCCCTGCTACCACCATTTTTCCAGTCCTTCCAAGCCTGTCTCTTCTCTAATAGCCCTGTCTACAACATTGTTCCACCACCACATTACCTTGGGACGAGAGGGGACTTTGCACCAGCCACAGATCTGGTCAGTGGCTCTCAGCAGGTTGTCCCTTAGAAACGTCCAGTTGCCTTCTATCCCATGTGATACTCTATCCCTTTCTACTTCGTTAAAGGCTTCAAGTAACATGTCCCTAAATCTCTGTCCATTCGCGGGATCTTTAAACTTCCAGATCCTTCTTCTCCATGTTGGTCATCTTCTGGTTGCCCTCTTAGTCCTGATCCTAAAATCACTAACTATCATGTCACTACTATGTTGCGGGGTACATTCTTTGCCTGGGAAGGTTTTGGCATTTATAAGCAGCCATCTTTCCCTTTTCCTGGCAAGGATGTAGTCAATTTGGCTGGTATGTCGGCCCAATAGGTAGTTGACTGGGTGACTGGTAGGTTTCCTGAAGTTAGTGTTGCAAACCATAAGATCATTTGCATCGCAGAACTCCAGCAGCCTGGTTCCCTCCTCATTACGGGAACCATAGCCATAGCCTCCATGTACACCATGGACGCCCCCAGCATGTCGTCCAACATGACCTTTGAAGTCACCAGCCACAAAGAGAAGGTCTCTGTCATTTGTCAATGAGGTAGTCTGCAGTAGAGTGTCATAGAATCGGTCTTTCTGTCCATCGGGTAGCCTCGGCTGAGGAGCATAGGCCGATATAATGGTTGCTAATCCATGATGAAGCACTAATCTAATCTTAAGTATTCTGTCACATACTCTGATTACCTCAATTACTTTATCTACCCATTTCTCAGCGATAAGTATACCCACGCCACCAACCCCATCAGTGTTCCCTGATATATATATATATATATGTATATGTATATCTATATGTATATCTATCTATCTATCTGTCGATCCATCTATCAATCTATCTTTTTATCTATCAATCAATACACACACACACAAGTCCTTACTGTAGATTGTGATGTCCTTTAGCAAGAAATCCACCTTTACTTTCTGCATGAGATTTAAGTACCAGAAGCATCAGAGAATCATGGTTCTTCCCAGGTAACTGTAATATAAAAAAAATTCTGGAAATTTTATATATATATATAAATATTTAACAGAATCAGTAGAGTGACTCAAGGGTTGAGAGTTTCATGTGTTGGCACTTATCAAACTAGTTACAGGCTGAAGAGATGTGGATTTATATATCTAGTGAAAATTACATTTCTCTGGATTGTTCTAGATTGAATTCTAAAAACAATTATGATATAATGTGGATAATTCATATTTTTCAAAGAGTTCACCAAATCCACTCCTGAAGTAGAAAACACTTGGGAAGCAAACTTCTTGCCACAGAGCCACACCTGCTTCTGGTAAGATCTTGGTAAAAGGTTATTTGTCATTTGTAGAAACATCTCAAAATGTTTGGTTTTGTAATGATTGAAGTGATTTTTATTTGATGAAGAGCCATTATTGTATTAAGTCAGAAGTTAATAAAATATGAACAATTTGAATAAGGAATCTTTAGAAAGACAACAAAACTTAACAAAATGGAAGTGATACGTAAAATCTACTCATCAATATCCAGTATATGTCACACAAGTGTAATAAATAGACAGTTAGAGTACTGAGAATTCCAAGATGTTGAAATCATGCCAATGAAGATAAATTGCAGTGATAATGAATTTGTTACTGTCATTGTTTAACCCCAGGTCAGCACTAATCTACCATAGTCTATAGTCAAAACAATTCCAGTTGTGATCATTCTATGTCCTATTTTTTCACAATGTACCAAGAACTACAGTTTCAATTAGTTTTCTTTTAGAGATAGTAGACTATGATTAATATTAGTGAGATACAGCTAACATTTTAAGCAGAGCTTATAGACACTTCTTCACTATCTCAAATATATATTATTTTTATGCTGCAGGGATTAATTTTGGGGATTGGACAAATAGAAAATATGACACTTATGTCTTTACCATACATGTTTAAAAAACAAAATTAAAGTTTCTGGTGATATTTATTTTGGTTAATTGTAGATTTTTGAATGTTCTGTGAAAGAATTTAAGAACAAAGATTCATTTTTTACTTGTTTCTAAAATACAATTGTAGCCATGCTGGAGCACTGCTTTGAAGAGTTTAGACAAACAAATTCATCCAGTACTTATTTTTTTAAAGTCTCGTATTTTCTCTATTGGTATATTTGACCAATGCATTAAGTTATGAAGACCTTGGGACAAATACACACTGACACATGAAAACATATACATGTACATAATCACACACACACACACAAACACACACACACATGAGGGACAGCCACAGAGTTTCCATCAACCAAATTCCTTCACAAGGTATTGTTTGGCCCAGGATTTTAGTAGATGACACTTGCCTAAGTTGCCATGCTGTGGAACTGAACACAAACCATGTTGCAAAATGAGCTTCTTAACCATAGAGGCATGATTGTGTCTATTCTGTAAGTTGTAGATTCAAAATGCAGTAAGTTCATGACAAATTTTCTTTATATCTATCTGTCTGTCTGTCTGTCTGTCTGTCTGTCTGTCTGTCTGTCTGTCTGTCTGTCTATCTATATATATATATATATGTGTGTGTGTGTGTGTGTGTGTGTGTGTGTGTGTGTGTGTATCATATGTATGTATATATGTATGTATAATATATATATATATATATATATATTCTCAGACACTAATGCACTGCCCCTCTCATAACTCCCTGTCTTGTGAGTTACTTGGTTAACCAGCCAGTGCTGGTGGCACGTTAAAATCATCCAGTCCACACTGTTACATGGTTGGCAACTGGAAGACCATCCAGCTATAAAAACCTTGCTAAAACTAACTTCCCCTGTGATAGTACCACGTAAAAAACACTGAGTCTACTCTGCTGAGTGGTTGGTGTTAGAAAAGGCATCCAGCTGTAAAATCCTTGCCAAAATAGACACAGTAGCTTTTCTACCAGGACAGCTTTTATCAACAGTCCTACCCATACATGCATGAAGATGGACATTAAATGATGATGATGATGAAATATATATGTGTATAAACGCCATGATGGACCATTAGCTCCTACATGCATTTTTTTCTCTCCTTGTTTCTTTTCTGTGTATCTTTCTGTCGAAGAGCTTAGGCTCGAAACGTAAAAGACTTGTTCTATTTCTATTCCTGAGCACCATACTAATACATTTGTTTGTTTGTACTCCACGTGCCTTCGTTTTTTGTTTATTTTCGTAAACCTGCCTTCATCTTTTGTTTATTTTCGTAAACCTTCCCGTTATAAATATATACGTATATATAAATGTATGTATGTATATATTCATTTATATCATCATCATCATCATCGTTTAGCGTCCGCTTTCCATGCTAGCATGGGTTGGACGGGTCAACTGGGGTCTGTGAAGCTGGAAGGCTTCGTCAGGCCCAGTCAGATCTGGCAGTGTTTCTACGGCTGGATGCCCTTCCTAACGCCAACCACTCCGCGAGTGTAGTGGGTGTTTTTTACGTGCCACCTGCACAGGTGCCAGACAGAGCTGGCGAACGGCCACGAACGGATGGTGCTTTTACGTGTCACCGGCACGGGGCCAGGCGATATATATATATATTATATATTGTTTATTTTCGTAAACCTTCCCGTTATAAATATATATGTATATATAAATGTATGTATGTATATATTCATCTATATATATATATATATATATATTATATATATATATATATATATATATTATATATATATGTATATAAATATGTATATATATATATTATATATATATATATATATACAGAGAGAGAGAGAGAGAGAAAGAAAGAACTAGACAATTTGAAGTAGAATTGGTAATTTGTATGAAATAAGTTCACACTCATATATGTAAGGGTTTGCTCTCTTTTTTAAATTTGATTACATGAGCATGCAAATCGAGGAAAAAACTATTTCAGTTTCTTAATAGGATTTAGTGCATATAAAGCGTTGAAGTTCATACATCTGATTTCCTGAAGGCATTTAATATATTTGATTTATGAAATAGTATTAAATTAAGAAACTAAAATTGCAAAATTCAGGCTAAGTAATTGTCATCAGAAATTACAGAGTAGGCTAAAATGAAAAGTATGGAAATGAATTTGTGATATGAAATGTTTTATTAACATTAATATTTCCTTTCAAAATAAGTTGTCATCTTTAATTGTTCAGATAACAGCAGATATTTCTGGATATTGAACTCTTAGATTTTTTGTATTGATCCTATCAAAGTCAATGAAAAAACATGTGTGTGTTTATGCATGAGGGTGTCATATAGATATAAATCGTAGTCATGGCTGTTGCCAATGTCATGTGATCAGCACCTGTGAAATCATAATTATGGTCATTGCTGATAGCATGATCTTTGAATGTTGGGTTTAACAGAAGTGATGGCAAGTGATCGAGACATTTGGCAATATGTTATGCTTGAGAAGACTTGTCAAGCGAAGTGAAATCATAGTTGTGGCTATTGCTAGTGTCATAGAAATGGCACTTGTGCTGGTGGCACATAAAAGTACCGATTACACTCTTAGAGTAGTTGGTGTTAGGAAGGGCATCCAGGTATAAAAGCCCTGTTAAATCAGACTGGAACATGCCAGCATGGAAAGTGAAAGTTAAATATTGATGATGATGATGATGATACACACACATATGTGGACGATTTGACTGAGGTCTGGCAAACCAGATGGCTGCACCAGACTCCAATCTGATCTGGTAGAGTTTCTACAGCTGGATGCCCTTCCTAATGCCAACCACTCCAAGAGTGTAGTGAGTGCTTTTATGTGCCACTAGCACAAGGGCCAATCAAGCGGTACTGGCAACAGCCACACTCAAATGATATATATATATATATATATATATATATATATACATTTACATATACACAAATGTATATATTCATGAGTTTTGTTTGTGTGCTTTATAACTCAGGAAGTCACTATAAAACAAAACAACAACAATACAGACTAATAACATAAAATTAACAGATCATGATTACAACTATGAAATTGGAACAAAGTTTGTACCTAAATTGAAAGATCGATATTTGATGCATTCTCATCTTTCCTATCATTTTTTATGCATAATTTTAACTTATATATGAGACATTTCTTGATCCCTATGATCCCTATGGCTATGATAATTTTGCATATACTAGAAATTTAACATCACACAAATCTTATACTTAAATGCATAGTGAACCCTATTATATCTCCAGCATTAGAAGCTGTAGAAAGACAATAAGTAATAATAATAATATAATAATAATAATAATAATAATAATAATAATAATAATGGCTTCTGATCTTAACTGATTGTTTTGTCTTGGTATAAAAGATGGGCTACAGCAAATATTCTGCTCAATACCACAGATTTGCCTGTCAGTTGTTTGACCTTAACCAGTTGAACATGTCCCTTAGTGGCTGACAATATGTGCATCTCTGATCACGAGCAGAAGTAGTGGGGGAGCATCATAGCCATGTGTTGAAAGGAATTCTTAGAGGTTTGGACAATTCACCTTTGGAAACATGGGTGTTTCGTTCAACATCCTTAAACAATCCTTATTGAGGGACCTTTTGGGTGGGATGGGCTACTCAACCAGAAGAAAATTCTAACTGGGCCACACCTGCAAGGTCATGTGCTGTTTATCTTGATATGAGATCACCATGTCACGCACATATGGTTGTGATGCATGTGCCTGGTGTACCCTTATCAGACAGGTAGTCATGATGGGTATACTGGGCTTCGTATGTTTTACCCCAGCGTCACTTTAATGGCATGCACTGCTCTCTCGCTTAATAATAATAATAATAATAAATAGAGTTATAAATAATAAATAGATAAGGAAAAGTGAAGTTGCATACTTATCGACCCATCATTCCCATTTGGTTCCAGGATTGCAAAGAAAGTGGAAGAAAACAAACCCCTAAAATTTGAAATAGGAAAAATTTGGAGCATGTGAACAGTAAAGGTCATGCCTATAATAATTAGTGTGCTGGGAATAGCAAGCCAAGATATAGACAAATGGCTGGGGGGGAGATTGAAACAGAATGCCTGGTAGAGCTCCTCCAGAAAGTGTGTTTTTGGGGGGACTGCAAGGATTATGAGGAGGGTTCTAAGCACTTGAAAGACTGCTGAAAACTTGTGGATATTTAAGGTTACTGGTAGTAAGATGCTATCCACATAATTCCTACCAGGAATAAGACTGAATCTGAGACAAACCAAAATGATAATAAATATAATAAGAATAAGAATATACATGGCTAAATGTATTGCCTTTCTAAGTGGCAGGAGGGAGATGAGGCATGACATAGGTAACTGAGGAAAAGAATGGAAAATAGAAAGAATATCATCGTCGTTTAACGTCCGTTCTCCATGCTAGCATGGGTTGGACGGTTCGACCGGGGTTCTGGGAAGCCAGAAGGCTGCACCAGGCTCCAGTATTATTAATATAAATATTAATAATAACAATAACCTCATTATGGGTAATATTTTTATTATTTATATTATTTTTCTACTTATGTATTTTTACCTTTATTATTACTGAGGCCAGCATGAAAGAAACAGATTTGATTGAGATAAATGAATACCCTCCAGAAATTAAATCTGTTTAAAATAAGATATTCAAAATCTCATTAATTTTCCTTTTGTTATAAATAACAGATCCCTAAATTTAGAAACCAACATTGTCACAAGCTAAAGAGGTAACATTTGCATAGCTATTCAGTATGGTAGAGCTATAAATAAAATCTTGCTAAAACTCAAATTCTATCAAGAAGAACAAATTGGATAATCCTAGATACACTAACCCTGAACAATAAATAAGACAAAACTCATAGATAGAGAACATTTTTAATCATAGCTATGAATGATTGATTATAGCTGGTTTGGGGTTCAGTAAGCAATACTTTCAGGAATTTAGAAACCATTTTTTCTGATGAAGTGAATTCAATTCCTTTCTCTAATTATGCACTAATTTAATAGATGAAAACATACTCTATTAGAGTTCTAGTAAATGAAATGAATGGTTTTAGTATAAGGTACATAGAATAACAATTGAAATTCTAGATACATTATTGATAGCCTGATAAACATTCTCATAAGAAGAGCAAATGTTTCCAATTTTGATACATGTTGATATTTTTAGAAATCATACTCTGGAAAATATCTAAATAATCTGTTAATGGAAGTAATCTAGAACATAGGCTACTATTTAGATACATTTACAAGGATTTATTACCAAAATTCCAATGACAGCATTTCAGATAAAGATAAATTAACAACAGTGAAATCATTTTTACTTTCATTATGGAAGCATAAACACGCACATAATTTTATGTTCTTTTCTAATCATTAAATCTCAGAAATGACAGCTGAAGGCTTATGATTGAAAAAACATACATGAATTTTAATAGTAGTCAAAAGCTATGTGGTGCTTTGCAGTCTAGGGTTAAGTTTTAACAAATGGTTTCTTTCCATTCGTTCTGTATGCAATAGAATATATAACTTCAATAAAGTTATGTAAAGTTAAACTTCAACATTATGCCGTTTTTATTGGCAGAGTATCATAAAGTATAATTTGTGCATTTGTTCTGGCTCATTATGCTCAGAGTTCAAATCCTGCTGAGGTTAACTTCACTTTTCACTTCTATGAAGTTGATAAAAGAAAGTACCAGTTCAGATCTGGAAGGTCAATGTAATTGGCTAAAGCCCTCCACTTAAATCTGCTGACCTTGTTGCTATTTTCCAGTAGTCTTGTTTTTAGTGTATACTTTCATTGTGGTACAAAACACAACTCTGAGTAGCTTGGACACACTGTTTTCTATTGGCTTTTCTACTATATTAAGTTTACTCAGTATAATATATGCCCAGTGCCTACCAGTGCTATTTCTCCATGTTATGCATATTTCCATGTCCTGACTATGATTTTGGCTGTATGTCTTTTAAACATTTCCAAAGTGCCTATTACAGTTTTCAGTCACCACATCCTGTTTATCTTTATTTGGAGATATGTAAATTTGAATAATATCTCCATTTACTTAAAAGATATATCATTATCTTTTAGGATCAATAGTTCAATTAAGGAGCATGTTTTTTCTTGTCAGTTCTTTGACAACAGTTGCAGTGTGGAAGGTGTTTATACGCCATTTAAAAAACACACAAAAACTGTGAGATTCACTTCAACATTTAAATTTAATTTGCCAAAATATTTTCATAGCCTAGAGACTGCGACCTGTTCACTGACAAAATGCAGCATGGAATTTTGTCAGTGAACAGGTCGCGGTTTAAAAGCAACAAAAATATTTTGGCAAATAAAATTTAAATGTTGAAGTGAATCTAACGGCTTTTGTGTGTTACTTAAGTGGTTTATAGACACCTTCCACACTGCAGTTGTTTTCGTTCCAGCACACGATCTCAGATCTGGTCACTTGCTATGCAAGTACATCTTTGACAACAGTATATGGGCAATTAGCACTCAAAATTCTTTTCTGTGTCTATTGATATGTCCCAGAATATGATAAGCTTGTCATATTCTGAGACTATTTTAGTGTATATTTACATCATCTTTAATTACTCTTATTATTATTATTATTATTATTATTATTATTATATGTTTGACTTTTGCTTTGTATTTGTACACGTTGGCTCCAAGTCTGACCCAGAGACCTCAAGAGACAACAAGTTAGAAGTTCCAGTTGGTGTTATGCCTAGGGTGTCATATATTTGGTTTTGCACATAGTATTGTTATTGAGAATGTTTAAGAACACATAAGAAAATTATGAGTTTGTTTTAAAATTTGAGATTACATAGACAGTATATTACGTAGGATATGGGCAGTTCTCATGAGCACTATCTTTTGAATTTCTGCCATTTTGGATTTTCCTGATATCTGAGCGAGGTAGCAATTAGCTTCTTTTGCTATCATTCCTAGGGCACCTATGACAACAGGTATTGTTTTAGTCTTGAGATTCCACATTTTGCCAATTTCTATTTCAAGATCATCATCATCTTCATCGATTAACATCCGTTTTCCTAACATCAACCACTCTGAGAATGTAGTGGGTGCTTTTTATGTATCACCAGCACAGGAACCAGTAAGGTGAGCCTAGCAATGATCACGTTCAGATGATGCTTTTTATGTGCCACTGGCACAGGAGCCAGTAAGGCAGTCCTGGCAACGATCACGTTTGGATGGTGCTTTCTACGTGCCACTGGCACCAGAGCCAATCAGGGGGTATTGGCTTCGGTCATGATTGGTTGGTGCTTTTTACATGCCACTAGCACCAGAGCCAGTAAGGAGGGCCTGGCAACAAACACATTCAGATGGTACTTTTTATGTGCCACCAAAGATCTTTATTATTATTATTATTATTATTATTATTTTACACTAATGTGACAGGCAACAAGTTCTTAAAGAACTGAATCTCTTTTACTCTTTTACTTGTTTCAGTCATTTCACTGCGGTCATGCTGGAGCACTGCCTTTAGTCAAAGAAATCGACCCCAGGACTTATTCTTTGTAAGCCTAGTACTTATTCTATTGGTCTCTTTTGCTGAACTGCTAAGTGACGGGGATGCAAACAAACCAGCATCGGTTGTCAAGCAATGTTGGGGAACAAACACACACACACATATACATGCATACATATATATACAATGGGCATCTTTCAGTTTCCGTCTACCAAATCCACTCACAATGCTTTGGTCGGCCCGAAGATATAGCAGTAGACACTTGCCCAAGGTGCCATGCAGTGGGACTGAACCCGGAGCCATGTGGTTGGTAAGCAAGCTACTTACCACACAGCCACTCAATTGTGATTCACTCTCTAAGTGGAACCCTTTGTTTTGTGATTAATAATTTTGGGAAAGGAAATGAACATCACAGCATTGAAAAACCTCTACTTTCTTGGATGATCACAGCTTGGTGATGTTCAGTTCAATGAACTATTGTCGATCTGAATGTGGCTAGTTCATTTTAGGATATTGCAGGTACTAGAAAGGGGTACTTATCATAGCTGGTCTAGATGAAAAGGCAACATTAAATTCATTATTTTCTAATGGGCATTTTTCTTGCAATTTGGATGTCTTTGTTACTTAGTTTTTCTTCATAATACACCATTTAGCGCTAACATCATGTTGGTCCTGCTTTAAATATCTGAAGCATTATAATATATTAACACAACTACTACTACTACTACTACTACTACTACTACTACTATACTACTACTACTACTACTACAACTACCACCACCACCACCACCACCGCCACCACTACTATTACTACTACTACTACTACTGTTGACTCATATTTCACTTATATGCTCATATCTTGCTAGAAGCAATGTGAAAATTCTACTTAGAACTATACAAAGCACTCCTTCCTTCTATCAAGAAATGAAGCATAACTTTGTCTACTGAATAATGCAGCCCTGAAGCCAATTAACAAGTATGGATAATCTGTATCGAGACATACAGTCTTGTTATTCTCTTGATCACACTTATAGAAACAAATAGTGTATTAAGATAGCTAAACAATCTTGAATTTCTTTAAACACCTGTTCAGGCTTTTGTCTTAGAGGTACACTGACTTATTGGCTAGACTGATGAAAGTCTGTTGTTGCATGAAAAAGTAAAGATTTTTTTATTTTTTTTTATTTTTAGCCAAAACATCCAGAAATATAAAAATGTTAATGAATGAGATGTAGAACAAGAAATATGTTTGGAGTATTTATGTTTCACTGCATTTTGACTTTGTTCCAAGCAATTACAGGAGACTACATTTCCGCGTTGCTTGTCATTTATTTTCAGATCTATAATCTTATAACTGTATCTTAGCAAATGATCATAATTTCCGATTTCATCATTTTATCGAATACTTTCCTTCCTGTGCTTTCCTACCTGATGCAAATTACATTATTTGCAATCCTAATTACATTCTCTTCCAGCATTTTACTTTCTCTACAAATTGACTATTAGCAACAGTTAGCAACTTTAGAATAACAGATATTTGATGTTTAAAGTCAACACTCAGTCAGCAGAAATAAAATAAAAATTTTAAAAAATAATAAAATTATGGAATAAATATGTTACAGCAAACCATATACTACTCAGAGCCAAAATTATAAAGCACGCTGAAAATAAGAAAAATAGGTAAAGAGAAAAATATTAGAATAATAGCTGGACATTTGACAAAAGTAGTTAAAACATATTTTAACTACTTTGCTGTGAATAAGCTTTCACAATGAAATGAAATATTTTTTTAAATGTCATTACTTTGTCATGTTATACTTTCTTATTTTTGACATAACTTATTATGTATTTTCTTGGGTGTCTTTAGCATTGGTGACAGAAGATGGATTTCTCAAGTGGAACACTAATATGATGAACTGCTTTGGCCATGTTTTTCATTATTTATTCTTTGGTAGGGTTACTTTTCTTTTATTGATGACTTTGTTGTCACTTTACTGTTTCAGAGAATTTCTGCTAAGTTCAAAACAGAAATATTTCATGGCAAGGACTGCTTTTTTACAAAGTGAATTGTCTTCTGTAAGAATTTAGGGCTGACAAACTATTAAAATATAGACTTGTTTAATTGAAACAAAACCTCTGTTTTTTTCAGTTGATAAAAAGAATACTGCCAGTCTTCAGGTTCAAATGTTTGACAATCATACTATCAAGCAGATTTGTATAAAAACATTAATATGTGAACACAGAGGGAATCAGTATAAATGTTTCTCTTGAAATCATAGCTAAATATATGTGTGCCTGCATAAGAGTATTAGTTATATGTTTTGAGATTAAAGTATACAATATTTACTAGTCTCACTTGTGATGTCGATACTAGATTTTCTGAATAGAAACAGACAGGTTAAATAGATCATTGTCATAACATATATTGGAGAGAATTCTCTGAGATATTTTTTCTGTTTTTTTTTCTGCTCTGAGTTCAAATCCTGCTGAGATCAACTTGTCTTTTTATACTTTGAAGTTAAATAAAATACAAGCCCAGTCCTGATGCAATCCTCTCTCCTGCCAACCTTTACCTTCTGTATTTTCCACTTCGTCAAGAACAGAGTGAGGGTGCTGAGAAGATACCTATGTCTGCTCATAACTGCAGAGTTATCTAAAGTGATTAGAGGGAGACTTAATCTCAATTTTGAACAGTAGCTGTAGCTTTTCTTTTGTTCAGTATGATTATTATTATTTTTTTTTTTTGAAACTGCACATATATAACTCCACATATAATGTTGAAGTCATTAGTGGGCAATGGGTCATTATTGTAACAGAGGAAGGCTGTTGCTTTTAAGCAACTTTATATTCATAAAGATTAGGAGTTTAGTGAAAACGGCATTTGTGTTTATTGAAATAATTTGCTTATGAATGAATGAAAGACAGATGCTTTATTCATTAGACCAATGTCTCTTGTTCTGAGTTCAAACTGCATTAATATTGATATTAAATACCAATCTCCTGGATCTAAAAATTGATGCAATCCATCCTGTATGTATACTGATCTTGTGATTTAATAAATTAAAGCATTCAAAGGACTTATGCTGCACTCAAGATGGTATCAAGCTACACTACCTCTTCTTTCTTCAGAAAGAAGTGCTAGTGGTTTCAAATGACATGAGATAAAATCATATTTTCCATTGTTTTGTATTATGTCAAGTCAACTTCATTTTGTCGATAGCATTTACTGTCTTGTAGCCCTTTTCAAGCCTAGCCAGGCTCAAGGGCCCGGTTTCCCAGTTTCTGTGGCATATGTGTTCCTCCCAGCTGGACGGGATGCCAGTCCATCGCAGCATTACTCAAGAAACAGGAAGAGAGGGTGAGAGAAAGTTGTGGCAAAAGAGTATAACAGGGGTCACCACCATCCCCTGCCAGAGCCTTGTGGAGCTTTTAGGTGTTTTCACTCAATAAACACACACAACACCCATCTGGGAATTGAAGCCATGATCCTCCGACCACGAGTCTGCTGCCCTAACCACTGGGCCATTGTGTCTCCAGCATTTACTGTAATGTTCACATAAACATATTTCTTTTATGTGATAACCAAAGTTTATATGCATAGTGCTTAGTGTTATTGGTATATTTCATATCTGATCTTATGTAATCTTTTCCCCTTTGACCTTTTCATATATATTATTTCTTTGCTGATTTTCATGATCTATTCACTTATTATTTACTTAATGAGATAAAGAGTGATATTTAACTACATTTCCCACATACATTTACCAAATTAAACATTTTAATAGTGTCAGAAATAAAATTTTTGTTTACTGATGTTTTAGAGAAATTTCTGTTATGTAAACAGATCAATCTGCATGTGAATATAAATATTTAATATTCTCTTAAAATAATATTTAGGTTAATATTACAAATGAAAGCATGTGAGCCTAACAAGAGTAAAATAATCCTGATTTTTCACAATTTTAGTCTCATTCAAATTTGATTAAGCCAAAATGAATATTACTCCTTAGTCTTGTTTGTTCACAAGTTTATTGTATAATTTTTGAAGAGCCATTCTACCTTTTTACCTTTAAGTATTACATTGATAAATGCTTCATCATAGTATCTATAAATGTCTTCTATAAATGCCTCAGGAAAGAAGAAATTAATTTAAAACATAAAGGATGTAGAAAGTAAAGTATTCGACTACATGCATAAAGATTGATATTATCTGAATAAAGTATACATGTTATTAGGTTGGTTTATTAACATTAACTCTGTATGTAAAAGACAGCAAGGTAATAGAATTGTTACCATTCTTAACAAAATACTTAGCAGCATTTCTTCTAACTTTACATTCAGAGTTCAAATGCCACAAGGTTGACTTTGCTTTTCATCTTTTTGGGATCGATAAAATAAGCACCAGTTGATGTAATCAACTTGGCCCTTCCCATGAAATTGCTAGCCTTGTACTAAAACCTAAAACCACTACTCACTTAATTACATTTTTACTCCTTGTTTGCATATTTATCTACCACCATTGTACTCTAGCATGCTGCAAGTTTTAGGACTAGGGTTGATGTTAACCTAGATGATAAGTTACAAATAACTTTTGTTTTGCATGGTGTCACTGAACTAAATTAAGAACTATGCATTCTAATTTATAACAATGAAAAACGATTTTCAGCAAGCTAATGTTCAGAGATACCTCTACACTCCCATAATCAATTAAGAGATTTTGCAGACATATTTGGAATAGTTGTGGTAATTTGTATGGTATATATCATGCATTATTGTAATGCAAATGGTTGTTGTTTTCAAGAAATTGAATTTCAAAGCAAGTAATCGAAAAATGATAAACAAAAAGTCAATTAACATAAGTGGCTATTAAAACAAACAATCCTCAGAGTATTGAACTGACACAGTCTACAACGATATTCTATTTTCAAGAATACTTCAGGTGCTGCACTAAAATTACTTTCACCAATTTATTTTTGATTAAGAATTTAAACAAAAATCATCCACACATGTCTCTGCACACAATTATGTATGTACATATGACCACATGCAGACATACAAACATGCACATGTAAATATGTTTGTATTCATCTATATGTGTCTATATATATATACATATATATTTTTCTCTCTCTCTCAATATATATATGTATGTATATATTATATATATATATATATATATATATATATTATGTGAAATAGAAAGATGAATAATCTTGTAGTAGATTAATCAAAAGTTTAACCGATACCTTAGTAGCAAAAATCACAGCAGTAAACAGCACGGTTGGAGGTACAACCATCTGGCGTTGCAACCGTGCGTTGGTGCGGATAATTGAAATTAAAACATTATTGGTGAATTGAAGAAATGGAGCTGAACGCAGATTGAACAGAATCGTTTTATTTCATTCTACACGTGTTTCGAAAGGCACAAATTACCAAAATCCGATTGAATAATGGGACCATATTGTGTCTTTCTCTTCAGGAAGAAAAAAGGAAATCCGTTGGAAAAACAAAAACAGAACAGAGGCGGAGCAAAAAACAAATCGAACTGTGCTCCTAAGAGCCCATGGCGAAACTGTTTATCAGTGTATGTTGAGAACCGGTGGCTGAAGAATTCAACGGGTCAGGCATCGGTCAATCATGTGGGTGAGGGTGTATAGATGTTCTTTGTGACCGAGAATAAAGTTCTGACTATTTAAAGAATATTGGATGTTTTATAAGGGGCGAGAAAAAATCTAATTAGAGACGTGTGTGTGTGTATACTGTTAACGTTAATAGTGACGTAGTGGAAAATAGAGTAGTAAGCGGCTGCAGGTCTCGGAACGAATATAGTGACAGGAACGCAGTTCTAATTTCAGAAACCAATCCTAGCAGATTAAGATTCACGTCGGCGAACTCCAAGATCAAAAACGCCGTCTACCAATGCAAGGTTTACACGGACTCAGATGCCTTCACTTATGTAGGGGCATCATCCTCAAGATTGTCTTTGCGTGTCTCCAACCATTACGCAACTTTTCGGGACGTGAACAAGCGCCAGACCACGGGACTCAGTAAGCTAATATGGCGACTGAAGGATGCGAACTTAAGCTATAGGCTGGAATGGTCAATTTTGTCGGTGGCCCTCCCATTTGATAGGGGCAGAAGACAGTGCAACCTTTGTGTCTCCGAACTCTTCCATATTTTGTTTGCCAGAGGCCGGATGGTAAACGGGCTCTTACAGTCGGCTTTTCGATGCCCCCATTGGCGGCGTTACACTTATCTGGCCTTTAAATAGCGTTTATAAATAATACCGGCACCCATAGCCCTTGGTAACAAATTCTGAAATAGTCTTTAAGATATCTACGATTAACCACTGCAAGGGGAATTACTCCTGTAAGACAAACGGGGCTTGTTTTTTTCACAGCGGGGGGTTTCCTTGACAAGGCAGGCTTAGATGAACACACACACACATAAAACATAATATATATATATAAATTTTTTTATTTTTTTCTTTCTGCCACCCAACGGTTATCACGGCAGTAGCCACTGACAGCCGAACGATCAAACGCACACACGTACACAAAAAATGTTTTCTACCCCTACGCCAACACACACATATATAGAACAGTATACACACACACACGTCTCTAATTAGATTTTTTCTCGCCCCTTATAAAACATCCAATATTCTTTAAATAGTCAGAACTTTATTCTCGGTCACAAAGAACATCTATACACCCTCACCCACATGATTGACCGATGCCTGACCCGTTGAATTCTTCAGCCACCGGTTCTCAACATACACTGATAAACAGTTTCGCCATGGGCTCTTAGGAGCACAGTTCGATTTGTTTTTTGCTCCGCCTCTGTTCTGTTTTTGTTTTTCCAACGGATTTCCTTTTTTCTTCCTGAAGAGAAAGACACAATATGGTCCCATTATTCAATCGGATTTTGGTAATTTGTGCCTTTCGAAACACGTGTAGAATGAAATAAAACGATTTCTGTTCAATCTGCGTTCAGCTCCATTTCTTCAATTCACCAATAATGTTTTATATATATATATATATATATATATATGCATATACACACACACATATTTATGTATGCATGTATATGTGTGTATGTGTTTAACATACATATGCTTGTTGTCTTCACCTTTGACACCCATACAAAAGTGCATTTTTGGGATGTGCGAAAACAATTTTCTTTTCAAGCATCTGTTTGTAAGTGATTGAAATTTAAAAATAAATTCTAACTCAAATTTAAAAAAATGAAGTTTGTGGAATTGATGTATATGCAATACTCAGTAGAATGTATTTATCATTTGGTGTCAAAATTGGCACATAAAATGATGCATTTAGAGAAAAATCTTTTCCAATTCGCTATTTCTTTAACTAAAAGGAGAAACAAAAGAAGTCAAACAGATATGTATTAAATGCTTATGTATATCTACACACATGTGCACCAACATACATGTATGAACGTATGCAAATTTATATATATAGGGAAAAAATAAGCTCAAAAGAGAAAAAGAGAACAATTCAAACTTTTTGAGAAGTCCAAAAAGAGAGAAAGAATGATTTCTAATAAAGATTCATCATATTCATAAAAAACAGCCAGAGCAATAAGATATAACGATATTTTTCAGCTGTTTGTATATATGTGTGTGTGTGTGTGTGTGTGTGTGTGTGTGTGGTGTGTGTGTGTGTCTGCATGTCTGTGTGTATGTATATATATATATAATTTAGATTCAGTAGGGTATATGATACCACTTGCTAAAATCAGAGCCAATGCTCCAAAAACCACCATAAACTCACAATAAATATACACATGAGCAATGCAAAGAAAATGTGAGAAACAGGCTTACCATTGCATTGAATACATCAGTAATGTATATTTCAATATCCCTTGATTTCATGCTTTGCATGACAAACATACTCTGCGATCTTTAGTTGAAAATAACATTTTAACATCTATTTCTAAAATATTCATTACATTAGCTCGTGTACATTTCTTACTTTAAACATCCCACTCCGTTTAAAAGAAAACTATCACAAGCAAGAAAAAATGTAAATAAAGAAGTATTTTTGCAGTTATTAATAGTATTAATAAGGTAATTAATATGGTGGCTAGTAAGTTCACACTGTTAAAGACACAATATAAGGTAAATTTAGATTCAGTAGGGTATATAATACCACTTGCTAAAATCAGAGCCAATGTTCAAAAATTCAACATAAACTCATGATAAAGACACACACGAGTAATGCAAGGAACATATGAGAAATAGGTTTAAAGTAAGGAACACACATGAGCTAATGTAGTGAATATTTTAGAAATAGATGTTAAAATATTATTTTCAACTGAAGATTGCAGAGTATGTTTGTCATGCAAAGTGTGAGATCAATTGATATTGAAATATACATTACTTACTGATGTATTCAACACAAAGGTAAGCCTATTTCTCATATGTTCATTGCATTACTTGTGGGTATCTTATCATGAGTTTATGGTGGTTTTTGGAGCATTGGCTCTGATTTTAGCAAGTGGTATTATATACCCTACTGAATCTAAATTTACCTTATATTGTGTAGCCATCTTATTACCTCATTAATACTATTTATAACAGCAATAATACTTCTTTATTTATATATGTATATCTATCTATCTATTTATTTATAAATATATATTATTATTATAATTATTAGGGAATATTACTTCCGAGTACACAGGAAAAAGACATTCAAATTAGATGTACTAAAATGAACATCTCTCAATGTTTAATTCGTATATATAAAAGTAGTTTTAGAGACAGAACCACCTTCAACTCAACCAACACTGAAAGTTTATACCCGACCACTCCATAAAATGTTAAATATTAAATCTTATACTAACTATATCTATTCTGAATCCTGTATTTTCCGTTTATAAGACTACATATGTTTCATGAAAGTACGTCGGTATTGATATGATACGAGTTATCTAGTTTCAATAGTTAATCAGATTGACATACTCCCAATCTTCAGGTCTGGATTTCTCAACATTTTTTACTACCCCTACCTCTTATATACCTCCATGATACTCTACATCTTCAATATAATCTTACTTAACATGTACAAATGAATAGAAATACAAATAATAAATAAAAATAATAACTGAATATTAAAAATTTAAGGAGTAAAAATTTAAGGAATAAAAATTCAAAGAATTTAAAGAGAAAAAAGTACAAGTAAAAATAATGAATAAAAGTTACGAATAATGAATAAAGAATTGCAAATAAACAAATTCGAAATAAAAATGAAATAATAATGAAATACAAAATAGAGATGAAAATAAAGCGAATGTTAACTTATCTTTTCTTTCCTTGGCAAAAATTATACATAGCTACATCTTGCAAATAAGGTAAAATCCATATCAGATAATACCTATCTATAGGAGGTACTACAAATAAATGTCAGAAAGTTCTACTGGTGTATGTATCTATTCCTTTATATAGTACTGTCAGGGGAACTGGAAATGAATGCTTCACGGGAACAAGTCACTTTTATCGCTGTTTATTTTATTCAATCTATGTATTATTGCTAACAACCAATCTAGTAAGTTAGTTCTTTAGACCTTGCACTATATATATATATGTATATGTGTATGTGTGTACGTGTGAGTGTGTATGTGTGTATGTATGTATAAATATAATTATGTCTCTCTTTATATATTATGCATATAGATATTTTTATTATGTATATATTTTGATCAACTCTTTCTATTGTAAAACTATTAATAAATGGACCGCTATGAGAATACGATCCATTTTATTACAAATTTTATTATAGATGCAGGCATGGTAAGACAATTGCTTCCCAACCCACTGCATAGTGCTATGGGCAAGTGTATTCTTCTATAGCCCTGGGCTGAGTGGATTTGGTAGATGGAAACTGAAAGAAGCCTGTTGTACATATAGATATGTATGTGTGTGTGTTTATGTCTTTGTGTTTGTGTTAGTCCAACCCAACACTGTTTGACAACTGGTATTAGTTTGTTTGCACCTCTGTAACTTAGCAGTTCATCAAAAGAAATCGATAGGATAAGTACCAGGCTTTAAAAAATAAGTACTGGGGTTGATTCATTTGACTAAAAACCCTTCAAAGTGGCTGCAGTCTAATGACTGAAACAAGTGAAAGACAAGAGATAAAAAATATATGATTGTGCATATGTGTGTGTGTGTGTGTGTGTGTGTGTGTGTGTGTGTGTGTGTGTGTGTGTGTGTGTGTGTGTGTGTGTGTGTGTGTTTGTGCATGGATGTATGTGTTTGTGTATTTAAATGTTAGTTATGAAATAGGAGACATTTTGGAATGAAAAGCTGATACCAATGTTTGATGTTGTGAAAAAAGTTTTGCTAAATTTTTGAAGAGTGAATTATAATGATCAAATGTTACATGTAAAGAGCTTAGTTCTTTAAAATTGTGTTTTAATAGCAATAAATAATCCAAATTACTTAAAGAAAACGTATGATTGTGTAGTTCCTCAATGGATTGCGGTTATTCAGTGACTGTAGGCCATCATCTCAATGGAAGCTTCAGTACAATCATGGTATCAAATCAGATTTGATACGATGAACTAAGAAAAACCAAAGAGACCAGTGATTTTTGCCATGTCTGGTGAATGCATGCTTGAATGGAATACTCTGTGACATTTTTTTTTATCCATAAAGCAAGTTAATGCCTTCAAATACTTTTAGGTGCATGCATGATGATGCTGGTGTTCTAATCACTGATGTTAAATGAACAGCGTAATAGGAAAGCGATAAAAATGGTTGGCAGTAAAAACAAAGCAAGTGATTGTTAGATTGCAATAAAGATATTGATTTAATAGTTAGCAAATGCAAAGGTTATATTTCAAAGAAAGTCAAATGATACAAAAATAATAATCTTTAATACGATATTGTAAAAGTTTAATATTAATATGAAGAATGTGATTAAATCACCAAATCATTTCTTGCATGCTTCCTTGTAATGATTGGGATGATGACTATTTGATGTTAGAGACATTTTTATCAATATGTTTACTGACTTATATGATACCAGTTTTTGTTGGTTTGATTAATCATATTAGGTGTTTCTGTTTGAAATTAAGCTTATGGTCATTTAGTGAGAAATGTTTATGCCCACATTATATATGACTATTTATGTGTTAAATTTTTCGAAAGTTATTTCTCTCTTCATTTACCTCACACTTTAAGTGTATTTTTGGATTTTTGGATCACTTAATCTTTTCCACAAAGAAATATATTATTACCTCACTCCATATGTATAACTATATGTATTCTATAGTTCTCTATACCACTAAGTTCTTGATCTTTGTATCTAATTTGAGACATCCCAACATTGGGATTGTATTATAGTGAGAGGGCAATACTAGGAATAAAGAAATTGCTGCCAAGGTTTTGGAGATCTAAAAATTGATCTAAGCTCAAATTCCGAGAAGGTTGACTCTGCCTATCATCCTTTCAAGTTTGTTAAAATAAGTACCAGTTAAGTAATGCTATTAATGTAATGAACTTCCCCATTCCTCATCCACTCGAAAACAGCTGACACCGCAAAAAGTTTGGACTATTTTTTTCTTCATATTATTATTATTATTTTTGTTGTTGTTGTTGTTGTTAGTAGTAGTAGTAGTAGTAGTAGTAGTAGTAGTAGTAGTAGTAGTGGTGGTGGTGGTGGTAGTAGTAGTAGTAGTAGTAGTAGTAGTAGTAGGAGGAGGAGGAGGAGGAGGAGGAGGAGGAGAAGTGTTATCATTTCATCTATGATACCCATAAGATTCTGAAACTTATTGTAGAGAAAATCATAGCAACTTGTTTATTATTTTTATTAGATAAACATCTTAAAGTAAAATGCTACTATTGTCCATGAATAGAATTAGTTGGTAATAATGATTAGGATTATTGAGTATCTTCAAGTCAAGTTATCTTGAATAGAATCCTGACTGAGAATTACTTAATCACATATTTACAAACAAATTTATATGTATGATTCTGGGTTCTGAAAATCTGCCAGTGCAAGGTATTTGGTATGTCAGTTTAATTCAAAATCCATCGTTTGATCAACATTTTAGTTGGAGGTTATCCATGCTTTTATTTGACATACCATTCATAGATTAAGGGATTCAAATATGCTTTGTTTATATTTAAGATGTTTGAAAATTTAATGGAAACTTGGGCTTCTTCATTGAACATAATTGAACATATAAAACTTCTATATAATAATACAATGCTTTAAACTGCTGATTTAAATTGATACCGCATGCAAAAAGTTGCCAACTACATTCTCATACATTTGGTATGACCAATCTAGATTTTGAGATATCAGTGTCATTTTTTTTTACTTGAAGCTTGAATATATCTATTCATCCTTTGAAGTAGTTATTCAAAGCCAAAGACATTAGTTTAGTTGGCAGTTAATTTAGTATCAGTTATATGAAAAAGTCATATAAAATTTCATTAACAATATTAAAGTAAATAAACTTACTATTTCAGAATTATTTTGTATGTTTAATGTGAAATCTTGGGAATTAGTTGACTAATTCTCTATCATATATCTGTTACAGTAATACTAACCATTGGTTAACCCAACAATAATCATAGTATTTAATTTGTTTGTGAGATTCAGAATGGTGGGTTTCCCATAAACCACTAATGAAAACTGATTGGAGAAACAAAAGCAATATTAACAACAATCAGATTAACAATAACAAGAACAAAATTAAGAAATATGTTTAATAGGATTAGCTAGTTGGTGATAAATTGTTAATAGTGATCCAACAAACTGTTGTCATGGGAACTGGCTTTGAATGTATGACAGATTAATTGATGGCACTAGATTCTGATGACAAATCTCTAGAGAGCTGATATTCTGACCATAGCTACTGTCTTGGCAAAGATAATGATAACTGTGAAGAATATCATCATTGAAGCCTTACAAAATTGTTCTTTTAATAGGTGCTTAGACACATAAAATATAATGAATCATCTGAGAACAAATAAAAATGTCTAAAAAATACAGCAGCTACAATTATATGGCAAGTTATCTCCATAAGTAACGTTAACTGTAAAGATAGAGAAGTTTTAGATATATCTGTAACTAGTTAAGCTATCATGTTTATAACTAGTTAAGCTATCATATTCAGTGCCTCAAACATTGAGCAAAGAATATAAGTAGCGATCGTGATACACACCATTAAGAAATGGTCAAGCTAAGTAACAATCTATTAAGCAACAACTACTTAAAAAACATACTATACAATTAGGAAAAGGTGAAACGAGGAAACCCACAAACTGACTAAAGTCTGTCTACCCTAAGTGAAATGCCTTGGACAGGATACACAAGATATGTAGTCTATATGACATCAGGATGGTATTTAAGAGTAATACAACACTTTGAAAATATCTCCTTCATGTAAAACCTTCAATATAAGAGAATATGACCAAAGACTGTATATACTCTATCCCCTGTGGGATGAAGTTAAAACAGTATACAGAGAACACCACTGGAAAATACAAAAACTAAAAGAGAGGCAGCACATAGGCTAGGACACAATAACCTCCTAAGCAGACCTAGTGCAGATATGAGTAGAATATGGGGACCGGTATTAAGGAAGGATACAAAAATATTGGGTTTATAAGCCCTAAAATTCACTCTATAATTGCCCATGGTCATATAACAATGTTTAAGAGCATGGGCTACTAACCCCAAGACTGCGACTTCAATTCCTGGAGGTGCCTTGAATAAATAATAATGATGATAATAATAATAATAATAATAATAATAATAATAATAATAATAATAATAATAATAATAATAACATCGGCAAAAAAAAGAATACCTTAGGAATGAGAACCCAGGCTTGGGTTCAAAAATCCTACCAGAACACCTGATAAAGGCTGGAGAGTAAATCAGTAAATCAGCCAAAATGTTGTGGTAACAACAATCCATCTTATGTAAATAATGTAACTAAATGCTGGTATGGAAAAAAAACTTATGAATGATATCAGAAAATATTTTCTTATATTTTGTTGGATAAAACTGATATAACAAAAATTAAAGATCATATCTGGTCAAGTAAAAAGAATTAGGCTCATACAAAGACAAAATATTTTGTTATATTGTTACCATTAAAAACCTGAGAACTTACCTTGGGACAAGAAATTCACAATCTCTATATTCTTCTGATCTTGCTTCTTGCCATTATCAACTTGTGATAAATTATAGTTAAACATAAATACAAAGTTACATTTATTATATTTGTTAACAGATATCCTTAGCCAACCTAAAAATATTTTTTGTAACATGTCCACTTCAAAGTTGCATGAATGTTGTAAAAGGCATTAAAAAGCTTTGTAGACTTGAATTTATAACAATGAAGAAATATATAGATTATCAAATTATGTTTTTTAAAAATTTCGTTATAAATATGATATTGTGCGTGGGCTGACCTGATAATAAAGATTGATAGTATAAATAATTGTGTTAAAAATCTTTATTCTGAATATTAACTGTCAGACATTATTGTTTTTGATAAAAGCAATATTGTGATTGCTACATCTTGATAATCAAATGGGCCTACCATGTATTTACTTAGAAGCTGAAGCTTCCTTTGTATAGAAAATACATTTGATTCAGATTGGTAACAATCAATATTTGCTAGTTTTTGAAATATGAAGTAGAGAATAGTGTCAATTAAAATTTGAAAAGGGGAACATATTTCTCAGTTATTGCTGTTCAATTAAACAAACAATTTATCCTTAAGTGCCACTATTTTTACTGGATTATCATAAATTCTGAATAAATTTTGTGTATTTATTCTTCATGATTAATAAATATGTATTAAAATCTTTAATACAAAATATAAATAAATGAAAATCTATCCTTTATAGTAACAATTTTTATTCTCCCATTGGTTCATGTTTATTACTTTTTCATTGTGAAGAAGGATCTAATTATAATTTTTTTTCATTACACTGTTTTATAAAAAATTATTTTATGTTAATGTAAACATGAAGAGTTTTTGAAATGTGATATCTAATTATGTATTTTTAAAGCTAAAAAATTTACTGCTAGATACCTTCTGCTTCAACTATACAATAGCGACTATTTTCAGTATGCAAAGTAATACATAATTTCAGCAACACAGTTCCATGAGCATACAGTTCTGCATGAAGATGATGAATAAATAAGTACATTAAAAGTATGTTAACATACTTAGTATAGTGATTTTCTTAGTATATGTACCTTTCAGAAATAAATATCAAAGAAGACTTTAGACATTACTTGGTTGCTACCTAATAACTCTATCAATTAAATAAAGCAGAAAGCTATAAAACATATACAATATGTAGCTAAGAAATCAACTACGTGTCAAGTCAAGTAATTGCGAGCTGTATGAAGATGAGCCACAGCTAAAGTAGTGTACACTAGACAAGTTGGATGTGATAGACATGTATAGCACCAACACAGGTGATATATTATCGGTATTCTATGTTATAAAACAAATTAAGTTAAGCACTTTACAATCTGCTAATATTCCCTTATGTGTAGTCAACATTTATATGTAAAAATGTAAAATTGTCAGCTCTGTAATTTCAACATTGGCCAAATATTTACAAGCCATTCAAATTCTGAATATGCCTATGCAATACAGGACTATTATGGTTGCATTATCAGAAGTATTAGAAACTCTCTTCCCACAAAAGAATACTGAAGTGACCATGTCAACATATCAAAAATCTCTTTACATAAACAAGACTAAAATTACACATGGGTTTAAAAAGAGGAGAGACTAAGGCTTACTGACGAGCAAAAGCAAACTTGACAAAAATACAGCACCAAAATGAAAATAGCAGACAATGTGTTCAAATGCAGTAACTATCGTTCTTGTATACACACCCCAACAGTTGACACTCAAATCACAAGACTGAAAATTTTCCAGATGGAAATCCTTAGTCTTGCAACACAAATGGATTCCTCCATGCCATATGTTACTAGAAGAATTTACTTGGGCAATAAGAATATCATTAATACTTATGATAGACAATGAAGGATATTTATTGTTATTCACAACACTTACAAAACAGCAGCCTGCACCAAAAAATTTACAAAACACTAGTGAAAAGTAATAGAAGTCAGAATGACTTCTCCACTGAGGGAAATATTTTCCATTATATGTGCTCAGAGTCAACTAAGTGTTTGTGAGTTAATAAACCTAGCTGTTTGAGCAACAATTTATTCAAGATTTAATAGTAGACATCAGAACAAATGATAAAGCTCACAACAGTGCACTGCATAATATTCAGCAAACGTTCATTATTCAAGGTCGATGTTATTACAACTTATGATTATCTGAATGTATACCAATTTTTAATGATTTATTCAACGTAATATGAACTGCAGATCAAGGAAAAATTGCATGAAATTACAACATAGTAAGGAATATAGCACATGTAAATCTGCAAATGAAATCTAATGCATCAGATTTGTTACTGATGCCAAAAATAGATAAAAGTATTAAAGCATTTGAGAATGTCGTGACCATCAAAAAAACATCTTATTTGTCACTGCTAAGAAACAAATTGTCTTATTATTTGTAATCTGCTGATAATATATTCTGTTATATTCTAACTTAAACTTGGAGTTGAAATTTCATTTTTTTATAATAGCATGGCTTATTTAATAATTTATAATAATGTGCTTGCCTATATAGTCATTTATAATTTGTAAGTATCAAGAAGTGATGATTTCAGTAAATATATGTTGATTGTATTTTGACATTGGGACATCTGAATTTTTCTTACATAGAATTCTTATTTATTGGAGCTTTTCAAAATTGTGAAATCTTAAAATAACTGCAAGCTGAATTGTGACCAAAGTAATAGAAAGGTGTTGTCAATTTACATTAATGGTAAAGGTATTTGAATAGCACCCATTTATAGTGAACTTATGTTAACAAGTAGTATGGTACAGCACTTAAATTTCCATACATCCATATATCATTTCACCAAATGGCAAACCAAACTTACTATTCCAAGACATCATAAGGTAAATACCCAATCATTTTTGCACTGTGATGTATTCTGAACTGTTTTGTGTACCTAGGCTTATGCAGGTATCATTTGTATCTCACGAAAGCTCAAGCCATGTTAGATCTAACAATATTGTTTTACACTCATTCTCTCATTATCATGTGAGAATTGGCACAAGTGTGACAAGTTCCATAGGGTTGGTTTCTTTTCCTAATCACTTCCTGGAAATAACATTGCGATGAAGCTTAATTTATCTTCCATTTGAATGCAAATACCACTTAATTCCTTGAAATGAAGACTAATGACAATCTCTTAAGTTCTCTTTGAGGTTTGAGTGACACCAACATTATATTATTTGCTAAACAAATAATGTATGCCATAACAATTCATATGGTGAGTAGTTTCTTGTTCAAAAGGTTTCATTGAAGGAGATCACTCATTCTGTACTTTTGTCAAATCAAAGTGGAATTTTTAAGTGGTGGTTTTAGTTAACAGTAATGGGTAATATATATAGGGTATTCATTCTATATAACTCATTCATATTTTAATTGTGTTACAGAAGATTTAATTTGATCTCAAGCACTGTTAATATACAATAAAAAAAAAATTATACCAAATCAGATTTCCTCAGTTTATTTATATGCATTTCTATAATTTTATTCTCATTTGTTCTTTATCATTTCACAAGATGTATATATACTATTTCTCTACTTGTCATAGCAGAATTCTGTACCACAATTCCCATGTCATAATTGGTGCTTAGTTGACATTTAGCTTCAACACTTATATATTAAAAAATTAAATATCTACTAATATTATCCTGTTAGATGCAATAGGCTATTTGCCTTCCTTACAAATGCAAGGCTTTATAGCAAAGCTTAAATTTACTATTGTTGTTATTATTTTTATTATTTTGAGTTTTTCTTCTTTCAATTTTGTTTCCATCTCCGGCCAAGTTTCTTCTTGTTAAGAAACTCACAGCATACATTGATAAACCATTAAAATAAATACACCACATTGTTCATTTACAAAATCAAGTTATGTGGGGAAAAAAACGAAAAAAGAAGAAAGAAAAATTTACACAGGTTGTAATCATTCTCTCAGAGACAATGCTCTTCTCAATCTTTTGCACGTTTTGCATGGATGAATTTATTCTCAAATAATTTTCATTTCCTTTTTTGATCATTACAAATGTTCCTATAGTCATTGGTATTGTAACTACCTTGAGATTCCACATTTAGTTTTAATTTCAATGAGTAAATCTTTGTGTTTTCTAAGCTTGTCAAATTCATTTGCTGCGATATTATGATCACAGGGAAGACTCATGTCAGTCAATAAACAGACTTTATCGTTTTGGTTTTTCCCAACAGTATCCAGTTTATTAGCTTTGATGGTTTTGTCTGTATGTACTGGAAAGTTATTGTTATTATTATTATTATTATTAAAATCATTATCATTATTGAATGAGAGAGCAGAGCAGAGCATACCATTAAAGTGACACTGGAGTACAAATATATAAAGCCCAATATACCCATCATGACTACCCATCTGATAAAGGTATACCAGACACATGCATCACAACCATATGTGCATAATATGGTGATCTCATATCAAAATAAAACAGTGTATGGCATTGCAGGTGGGGGCCCAGTAAAAATTTTCTTCTGGTTGAGTAACCCATCTCATTCAAAAGGTCCCTGAATAAGGTTTGTTTAAGGATGATGAACAAAGCACCTATGTCTCCAGGGATGAATTATCCAAACCCCAAAGAATTCCTCTCAACACATGGTTATGATGCTCCCCCACTATTTCTGCTCATGATCAGAGATGCACATATCGTCAGCTACTAAGAGACATGCTCAACTGGTTAAGGTTAAAGTAACTGACAAGCAAATCTGTGGTATGGAGCAGAATATTTGCTGTAGCCCATCTTTTATACCAAAACAAAACAATGTACATGTTAATACTTCCAATTAGTTAAATTCAAAAACCATGGGAGCCACTGCCTGGTACCACATTGGAGCATTTATCATTATTATTCTTACTATTATTATTATTATTATTATTACTAAATCTTGTAGAGTGAAGATGTATCTTTGATTTTTCCTTTTAAATCACTTCGTATTTCAAGCATTACCTAACAAAATTTCCTGTGAAATATTAGTAAAAAGAACTACTATCAGCTAAGAAAGGGTAGCTCTCACAACTCAAGGGTAGTCAACAGAAAAAAATGGAGTTGCTTCATAAACTTTTAAAATCATATTTACACATATAACATTTTTACATCCAAAATGGCTACCACCTAATTACACCACATGACAAAGGACTACAAGGAAAAATCAAAACACAACTAAATGTACTAGAGGAAGGGGAAAATGAACATTACAGTGAACAACAGAAAGAAAATTATCCAAATACTCAAAAACGTCATTTGGAAGATAGTGAAAATAATAACAGCAGTAGTAACTCTTAAACAATTTCAGAATCTATGGCCTGTTTATATAGAAGTAAAATGAAAACAAATCTCACAAAACTAAAGAAACAGATAATACTTTTGAACCTGCAACAGTTACAAAAGAAAAAATGTGAATGTTTAAAATTTTGTAAAACCTCCAAAGCAGTTCTTTTCCACAGTAGATGATCCAGGAGATGATGAAGAGAAAGATTATTTATCTCTGCTTATGAAAAGATGGAATCAGATTAAATTCCTATCATTTCAAGCAGTACAACAATAACTCTTAGGATAAATAATCTCAATTGAAAAAGGAAAAAAAAAAGCTTTGGTGCTATTTTAGAAGAGAAAACACAAGATGAAATTGTCAAATGTACATCTGCTTATACACTTGTACTCTAGTAATTGAGAAAAAATCCCACAAGAATTGGTATTAGAGACACTGGCTACCTTAGTATATCTTTGTTTACAGTAAACACATGTATATAAAGTGGCTGTAAAGGCACATAGCTCTGGGCTCACAATCATGAGGTAGTGAGTTTGATTCCTGTACCAGACTGTGTGTTGTGTACTTGGACAAGACACTTTATTTCATGTTGCTCCAGTTCTCTCAGCTGTAGAAATGAGTTGCGATGTCACTGGTGTCAAGTTGTATCGACCTTTGCCTTTCCTTTAGATTCATCGGTGGCATGGAGACAGGAGACTAGTATGTATAGGTGACTGCTGGTCTTCCATAAACAACCTTGTCTGGGCCTATCCTTTGAAGGATAATTTTCTAGGTGCAACCTCATGGTCATTCATGACTGAAGTGGGGTAATTTATAAAGTTGTCACCCAGTGCATTCATTCTACTTACCCTGTATTATGCCAATGCTGGATAGTAAGTGTCTCCTTGCAGAAACCTTCATATAATTGAGTTCAATAGGATTATTGGTTCTTTAATGTTGGCAAATACTTCCGTTCCAGTCTACATTTATCCTCTTTCACTCTTTTCAAATATGCATCCAATTTTACATGCAGCCACCACACTATATCAATGTCTTTTCAGTCGTCATGGAAACATTATTTAATAATTATGAGATGTAAGGTTGAGTGATACATGTATCTATTAGCAATCAGTTGTCTATATCAAGTATTTTTTAGCATGTACATACAAGAATCTTATCTTGTATATCATTCCAATCAATATGAAATCTTTGATAAAATCTTGTGGAAGGTGTCTAAACAAGTAATTGACCAGAAAATCTTTACATTTTCATGATTTTTTTTAACTTTAAAAGGACAATTTAATCCAGCAACATGGCATATAGATAAAAGAAACATGTTTTCCCTTGCATTGCAAGACACAATGTAAACTTCTTTTATCAATAATTTAAGATATCAAACGTGACACAGACAACTTCACACTTTTATTGAGCATAAGTTCGTGCACGTTTGATTTTTTCCTTTTAGTTATTATGTATGTTCACGACAATGTTGCTATTGTTTTTCTTCCTATCTACCAGTATAGAAAATCACCAAAAATATTTAACTGTATTAAAAGCAATGAATATCAGGTTAAGGCAATGAATGTCATGTTAAAGGCAAAGTTAGACAAAGTCGGTCACTAAAAACATTCTCTAGATTTGTATCAGCCTCCATTTTGTTCTTCAGTGATCAAAAGTGAATCTAGACATCCATGTTCAATAGTTTCTTTTAGGTGTGTCTCTGTGTGATTCCCAGCTCATTACTAATGTCATGACTCTTGATTATCAAACTTCAAACTTTTGAGTGATCTGGAGCAAAAAAAAAAAACTTCTATAATTAAAAGAAATAGCTGTACCAACTGCTCAATCCTCACTAATTGTATAAGCAAGTCAAACATAGATTATATTTGGAAAACAGTGTCTTTCTTTTTGGTGGTGGGATGCATTGCAATCTTATAGTTTCACCAGAAATATGCAGAAGGAAAAGCCTAAAGTGTTCATGATAATGTTCATTGTGGCATTATTGTTATCCTCAGTCCTCTAAAAGTTAAAGTATGGTAGCCTGGCTACTCACATGATATTGAGCACTATGTACATCAGTGTTTCAAATGGGCAGAGATAAAATATTTCTAAGTGAAAAAGCCTTGATTATCATCAAAGTATTTTAGAATCCAGGATTTGTGTACACATGCATCATGAGACTAAATGCTGCTTATCATAGGAGATTAATTTTCAGAGTGGCCATTTGTGTTATTGTTGGTATTACCTGTAGTTTTCTTTTGAGATAGTGTTCCAAAGATTTTGGTGTCAGAAAATCCCCTCAAATATCTTGATATTGAGCTTTAATTTTAATCACTGAGAATTGGTGACAATTCTTACAAAATGACCTCTTTCATTTTCACTCAAAGAGGTTTGTAGATCAAGTGACGTGATCTGTCAAAATAAAAAGTTAACAATATTCCCAACAAGAGGGAAATATTTGAATGAATTTTGCCCTGACTATTGTACAGCTATCATACTATTCTTTCATGCTATCATGCTAGAGCAACCATCAGCAATGATAAGACATTAGCTTTATGCACTATTGAATATGTTATTTTAATAATGTTCAGCTGTGGTAAAAATAGATTATATTTTCTTATTAGAAATTGTGAACTTTGTGATGCAAACCAAGAACAACGTTACTGTAATTTCTAGAAAGAAATTAAACTAAAATTGTTTTATGCTGATTACATCAGACATTTCCCATTTGAAATAGGAGAATGTTAGTAGTACCCACGATGGTGTTGGCATTATGACTTTTGCAAAAATGATATATCTATTTTTGAAGTTTTAAAACTTTTAATTGCTTGATAACTCACTCTCGTACTGACCTCTTTTTCATTTTGAGTGAACAAGAGGTTTATCCTGGTGGTCAGTAGTCATGGAAAATATGACATGAAAAATATAAAAAAATTATATGAATTTATAGTTGTAACTGGTGAAGAATATAATAAACTCAAAGAAGTTAAAGATAAATATTGGTTTTGTTATTGATATATAAAGTGTATTTTTGTGGAAGTGGATTAAAAAATAAAATTTGATGATTTTTAAACACTTTCAAAATATGGAGGCTTTACTTGTTTAATTAATAGAACTATGAGAGTATTTTGGTCAGCCTATGAACTTTTCAGCCAACCCTTGTAAAGTAGATTACATTTACTTAAGACACCAAGTAGGCATATCAAACCAGAAACCTTGTAATTGAACTTAATTTCTTTACCACTTAGGGAAGAGCCTAAATAACTTGCATTAGAAAGAGTATTTTGCATAACCTGGTTATCAGGTGACAAAATGGGGGTAATCTTAAAAGAAATGTGTGAAATGATAGACTGTATGAACTTAGTAGACTTTACCAATAAATGCAAAAATAAAGAAGATATTATGGTGAAGATGAAGTAAGAAGTTGAAAGGAGTAGAATTATAGACGTTAGTAATTTCGACAAATGATAAGTGCATAAATATTTGCTGATAAGTGGAGGCTATTTAGAAACAACTTCAAAAATTTATAAGTTTCATGAAAGAGAAAAAGAAGTCTATTGGAGAACTATATATCAACTCATGTGATTCTCAGTGATTTTTTTTTCTGATTTCATGTGCACTGGAGATCAAATAAACACTACTGGTGAATCTTGTATGGGTAGTTTAAAAATTGCATTAAATAGTAATATATTGAAAACATATAACAGAAATTGTTGCTTCTTTTGTTTTATTAACTCTATTTGTCTGTAACAAAAGGATAAAAAACATTCTGCAGTACACTCAAGCATTAATATAGACATTTGTATATCCTCAAATTATATATTTTAAATCTAAAGTACACCTAAATACACTTTTAGGTGTACTTGTACATCACTGTTTGAGAAAAATTGAAGTACACCATGAATTATTTTGCAGTGGAAGCAGAGTATCTGAAAACCCAACATATCAGTATCATATGACAGGAATAGGAATATTAATTTAATGAAATTTCAAACTGAAGCAGGTAACTGAAATGTTTCAAATATGGGTCCCATCTTTCACATCTACATCCACTGTTTAGCAACGTTTCTCCTCAAACAGAAGTATACTAGCATCTTCTAAAACAGTCAATCGCATCCACTTTTGTCTTCATTATCAGGTATCTTCAGATCAATAGAATGATATCCACTAAGTTGGAAAAAAATACCTTCTGGAATTACTAATTCAGTTCCTGTAAAGGAAGAAAGCATTCAGGTTACTCTACTACATTAAACTTCTATTCTTTACCAATGAAGCCAAGCCAGGAATAGTCTTGTCAGACATGAAGAGAAAACAAAGTAACTAACAGTTCTGATGGCTATGGAAGAATAGAAGTTAATAGAGGGCCTGCAGATTTAAAGTAAAAAACATTTTCTCTTTTTCTTTCTTGTCGACACAACGAAGCCATATAAAAATAACTTCATCAAAGCAAGCCATTCCACAAGAAATAAAATTGGCAATACTAAACTTTTAAAGGATGTAGAAAATGAAAAGAGCACTTGATAACAAGAGTGGTGGGTAATTAAAAATGTGTCAGAGCCAGATTGTGATGCTGGCAATATAAAGTGATCAAATTATACATTTTCTCTGTTTTTTTTTGTTTTTTTTTACCTTTTTTGATAATGTCACTAACAAATTAGAAGAACTAGAATGAAGTAAGAAGTAAACAACAAAAAACAAACTGTACTTTAAAATTCTACGTTATTTCTGTTTAGTTATAGTGGAAATGACACACATTTTTAAAAATCATCTTTCATAGCAGTTTGTGAACAATAGTGTAATTGGTAACAAATTTCCAATGAATCAACCACTAGTTCTCTGCAGTTTTGATTGTGAGAATGACAGGGAGTATCTGTAACTTGATTCAAAGCAAATATTGCAAGAGACTTCATTCATAAAACACCTACTGCTTTGGTATTCTTGATGGTATATGTTGATTAAAGATACACACATAGATGCATACACACACACACACACAATGAAAATCTGCTTATATTTCTCCTGTCAAATATCCCTCAAAGTATATTAGTCAGTTCAAAGTTTTGATTCTGAGCAGAAGTTCAGATAACACACACAACAGGCTCCTTTCATTTTCTGTCTGTCAAAGCCACTAACAAGGCTTTGGTTGGCACAAGGTTATAGTAGAAGGCACCTGTCCAGGGTTCCCTTGCAGTGGGATTGAACCCAAAACAACGTGATTAGGAAGGAAACTTTTGACCACACAGCCATGCATATAAACTTATCAACTTTGTGTCTAAAATATCTGCTTGAGCTGTTCTCAAAGAAACAGAATTCCTATTTGAAGAATAGCTCAAAGCCACAATCTTTGTCATAAATTCTACAGTACATTCATTCGACATTCATTCAACATCCATTGTTCTACATTCATTCAACAAAACAATTACAGAATCATTCAAAATACAAATCAAAAATATCAAAATACATATTGTGAAAGCTAACATAAATATACAACTACACAACTGAAATAATAACAACCCCAAATCCAACAAAAATATAAGAAATATAAACAAACGATTACTACAACTATAGACACAAGGCCTACTCTCTTTTACTTGTTTCAGTCATTTAACTGTGGCCATGCTGGAGAACCACCTTTAGTCAGGGAAATCGACCCCAGGACTTATTCTTTGTAAGCCTAGTACTTATTCTATCGGTCTCTTTTGTTGAACTGCTAAGTTACAGAGACGTAAACACACCAGCATCGGTTGTCAAACAATGTTGGGGTTACAAACACAGACACACAATCACACACACATATATATACATATACACGATGGGCTTCTTTCAGTTTCCATCTACCAAATCCACTCACCAGGCTTTGGTCAGTCTGAGGCTATAGTAGAAGATACTTGCCTAAGGTGCCACGCAGTGGGACTGAACCCAGAACCATGTGGTTGGTAAGCAAGCTACTTACCACACAGCCACTCCTGCACCTATAATTTTTTTTTTTTTTGGTTGGGGTGCTAGTCAATTACATTGACCCCATTTCTCATTGGGTACTTATTTTATTGGCCTCAACAAGATGTAAGGCAAACTCGACCTTGGCAGAATTTGAACTGCGGACATAATAACTGACTGAATGCCACTAATCCTTTTGTCTGCTGTGCTAATTCTCCCAGCTCACTGCTTTAATAATAATAATGATAATAATCATAATAATTCTTTTTGCTATATGAAATTTGGGGAAGGGAATAGTCGATTGCAACCATTCTCAGTGCTCTCCTGTACTTGTTTTATCGAACCTGAAAAGATGAAAGGTAAAGTCAACCACAGTGGAATTTGAACCCAGAATGTAGCCAGCATGCTAATGATTCTACAAGCTTGCCACCTTAATAATAATAATAATGATTTCAAATTTTGGTACAAGGTCACCAATTTGGGAGGAAGGTATGTTGATTACATTGAGCCCAATATTCAACTGGTACAGAAAAGATGAAAGGCGAAGTTGACCATGGCAGAATTTGAACTCAAAATTTAGAGATGGGCAAAATGCCACTAAGCATTTTGCTCAGCATGCAAACTATTCTGCCAGCTCACTGCCTTAATACTACTACTACTACTAATAATAATGATAATAATAATATACTAATAATAATGATAATAATAATGATAATAATAATAATAATAATAATAATAATAATAATAATAATAATAATAATAATAATAATAATAGTAATAATAAATGCCCTGATGCTGTACCAGGCAGTGGCTCTCATGGCTTCTGATCTTAACTCATGTACATTGTTTTGTCTTGGTATAAAAGATGGGCCACAGCAAATATTCTGCTCAATACCACAGATTTGCTTGTCAGTTGTTTGACCTTAACCAGTTGAGCATGTCCCTTAGTGGCTGACGATATGTGCATCTCTGATCACGAGCAGAAGTAGTGGGGGGGCATCATAGCCATGTGTTGAGAGGGATTCTTTGGGGTTTGAATAATTCACATCTGGAAACATGGGTGGTTCTTTCAACATCCTTAGACAACCCTTATTCAGGGACCTTTTGAGTGGGATGGGCTACTCAACCTGAAGAAAATTCTAACTGGGCCCCACCTGCAAGGTCATGTGCTGTTTATCTTGATATGAGATCACCATGTCGCGCACATATGGTTGTGATGCATGTGCCTGGTGTACTCTTATCAGACGGGTAGTCATGATGGGTATATTGGGCTTCGTATATTTTACCCCAGTGTCACTTTGATGGCATGAACTGCTCTCTCACTCAATAGTAATAATAATAATAATTATAAACCTTTGTACTATAGGTGCAAGGCCTGAAATTTGTGGGGAGAGGACCAGTCAATTATATCAATCCCAGTGTTCCACAGGTACTTAATTTACTGTCCCTGAAAGGATGAAAAGCAAATTTGAACTTGGTGGAATTTGAACTCAGAATGTAAAAACAGACAAAATGCCGTTAAGCATTTTGGCCAGTGTGCTAACAATTCTACCAGCTCGCCACCTTAATAACAATAATAACAAGAGCACTCAGAGAGCACAAACCTCCACCAATGCAACACCAATGTCCTCCCAATGATTAACTGGAGACGATTTTTAAAATGAGAGCATCTGAAATAAAATCCTTCAATGAATATCATGAGACCTTTTGGTTTTCCCTTCTCTTAAATTCCGGTCTTCTTTCAGATGGATGTATAGCATTATGTATATATGTCAGTATACTGTTAAGTGTTAAAATGTATGTATAATCCCCTAATATAATAATGGGTGCTGCCTTTTTATATATTTGTATATGTATATATTTGTATATATTTACTTCTAATATATGGATAAAATTTTCTTAAAAATTTTTATCAGCTGCCAACATATGAAAAATACCTTTTAAGGTGAAAATTATAAATACAATTATAAATAAGGGTAAAAAGAAACTGTTGTGGTTAGATGATTTAGCATCTATTTTTCAGCATATTGGCAAAGAAACTTTTTCCTCCTTATTTATGATTATATTTGTATATAGAGAGAATTCAAAAAACAAAAGAAAAAATGATGAAGACAGGTGGTGTAGACAACAAACAGATATATTTGCTTGGGAAGTGAAAATGTCTTTAACGTTTCGAGCCTACGCTCTTCCACAGAAAGGAACACAGAGAGAAACATGGGGAGAAAATATATTTGTATCAACTCAATGGCACCTCCTTCTATTCCCCTCTGCCCTCTAACCCCACACGTAGCTACCAACAGACGGTATCCTCTACTGTCCGCGACCTCATCTCGTCCTCCCGTCTCCCCCGCACCGCATCCAACCTAATTGTGCGAACCCCACGTACCCCCACCATTTACTTCCTCCCCAAAATCCACAAACCCAACAACCCTGGCCGCCCCATCGTCTCCGCCTGTAACTGCCCCACGGAGCTCATCTCTAAATACCTCGACCGTGTCCTTGCCCCCCTAGTGGCATCTCTTCCCTCCCACATCCACGATACCAACCATGCTCTCCGGCTTTTCAACTCTTTCTCCTTTCCTCCCGGCTCCTCCAAAATCCTTTTTACTATGGACATCCAAAGCCTCTATACTGTTATCCCTCACCACGAAGGACTGCAGGCCCTTCGACACTTTCTTGACCTCCGCTCTAACCCTGTACCTGACACCTCCACACTCATTCGTCTGGCCGAACTTGTCCTTACTCTGAACTGCTTCTCGTTCGCGGGCGAGTTCTACCATCAGGTCTCGGGAGTGGCCATGGGAACGCGAATGGGCCCCAACTATGCGAACCTGTTCGTTGGCTATGTTGAGGCCCAAATATTCTCTAATTTCACTGGTCCCACTCCTGAACTATATGGTCGTTACATTGACGACATTATCGGTGCCACCTCACTCTCCCGTGAACATCTAGATTCCTTCCTCTCTTTCGTCCAATCTTTCCATCCAGCCCTCCACTTCACTTCCACTATCTCCAACACCTCTGTCTCCTTCCTCGACATTTCGGTTAGCATTCTTCACTCCACTCTTACCACCTCCATTCACTACAAACACACAGACTCACACTCATACCTCAACTTCTATTCCTCCCACCCAGAACACACCAAGCTTTCCATCCCCTATTCCCAATTCCTCCGTCTACGTAGGCTCTGTAGTGACGACCATGACTTTGAGACTCAGTCTCAACGTATGGCTCACCACTTCACCCTACGTGGATACCCCCTCACCACTATCCACACCGCCCTTGCCAGAGCACGGTCCGTGGACCGTGTATCTGCTCTCTCTCCCCGAACCCGCCCTGTAGTCTCCCGCCTCCCTTTTCCCCTCACTTACCACCCCACGACCCTACGTCTCCAACGCACCATTCTTCGAGCTTTCCGTCATCTCCAGTCCGACCCGTCCACTTCACACCTCTTCCCTAACCGACCCCTCCCCTCTTTCAAACGAGCCCACAACCTTCGAGACCTTTTGGTCCATAGCTCCTTCCCTGACCCTACCTCCCAACCCGGCTCGTTCCCCTGCTCCCACTCACGTTGCCGCACTTGCCCTTACCTCTCCAACAACACCCGCCTCACTAGCACCCACCATCGACCCTATCCCATCATCCACTCCTTCACCTGCACCTCCAGCAATATTATCTATTGCGTCTCTTGCTCTCTCTGCAATTCCTTGTACATCGGACAAACGGGACGCCGCTTGGCTGACCGGTTCGCGGAACACCTTCGTGACATCCACCATGCGAACGACACACCGGTCTCACGTCATTTCCGCTCCACCGGTCACTCCTTGCAACACCTATCTGTGTTCGGTTTGTCCTTACACAGAGGCCATCCGGATTCCCGTTTGCGCCGTGAACAGGAATTAATCTTCTCTCTTCGCTCTTATACGCCATTTGGTCTCAACTCTCCCCCCCTCCCCTCCTCTCTCCCCCTCCCCTCCTCTCCCCCCCCTCCTCTCCTCTTCCCCCTCTTCTTCCCCTCCCCTTCTCCCCCCTCTTCTCTTCACTACACCACACGACTTTACACATCACATCATATATGATGTGCCATACTAATACATACTAATACATACACCAACCCTATACATACACACGTCCAGACCCCTCATACGCACTTATACTCTCTCATACACACACACACATATACATACTAATACGTACTAATACATACTAATACATACTAATACATACACCAACCCCTACATACGCGTGTCCAGACCTATCCTAGGGTCATTCAACTCTATTATCAACCCTATTATCTCCCCTTATTTCGCTCTCGCGTCTCATGTTTGATCTTTGACCTCTGGCCGAAATCAGATCGCCATGTTGATTCGTTAGTTACTGCACGCATTTTTTTCTCTCCTTCTTTCTGTGTTTTTTTTCTCTCTGTGTATCTTTCTGTTTAAGAGCGTAGGCTCGAAACGTTAAAGACTTGTTTTATTTATATTTCCTGAGCGCCATACTAATACAATTGTTTGTTTGTTTTCCACCTGCCTTCGTCTTTTGTCTATTTTCATAAAGCTTCCCGTTATATATATATATATATATATATATATATATATATTATATATATATATATAAAATAGACCCAGAGTGAGAGGTGAAGGTAGAGGAGATAAATGACAAAGAGAGCATCGTATGACTGAGAAAGGAAGGGGTGATAGATAAATAATGAAGGAAGGAGTGAAAAAGCCAATAAACAACATTTGAAGTGTGAAAATATGTGTATATAAAAGTGAGGTATGTTTGTGTGTGTGTACAATGGAAATGGGATGGTAATGTTCAATGCTGAAAATGTGTGTGTGTGTGTGTGTGTACAAGAGAACTATGTGAAACTTTACATATACATATAAAGAAAATATAAAAAACTAGCAGAGGCACTTGGCACTGGCCAGGAATTAAATTTTTCCTTAGATATTGGAAGAAAAAAGCAATCTATGCTGTATAGAAATTTGTTATTGTTCAATTGGGATACAATTTATTCTTTAACTGGGAAATCAATTCTGAATTCATAACACAAAAGAATAATAATAAATATAATATCAATGATAATAATAATAATAATAATAATAATAATAATAATAATAATAATAATAAAAAAAAATGCAAAATTTACCACTTTTATGAAAGGAGATAAATTCTACCACATATGTTGAAGGAAATTATGTAAGAGCTTCTGGGTAAACAATATTCTTTGTTTTCTGGTTTGGAGCATAGACAAATAAGTCTTGCAAATTACCTACCCTGGAGCAACCAACCAAGTTGACTATGAGAAATACAAGCCAGTACATTTCAAGAATTGACCTTGATCTTTATGAATAGACATTGCGAAATGAGGTTGCCCTGGGAATTGCGTTCGTTTGAACCAAAAGGGCATGTCTGTTGATTTGATTGTAATTCTTGGAACAGAGGCACATCCAGTGATGATGGCAGCTTCTGTCATATTGGTTGACAATGTCTTCACAATCAACCTTGTCCAATCGCATAATTTTGGAGGATCTAAATTTCTTAGAAGCATTATTGGGAATCCTACCTTCAGAAAAGTTTATGTGGTGGAATTCCAGGTGGCTCCAGAGAATTAATGAACTCTGTTGGGTAATGGACAGCTTGATTTTCATCAAGGACTGAATCAACTGATTTGTACTACTTCATGACAGTTGGAATCTTATTCATTAATTCATGGTTAATTCTTGCTACTGTGTCATTTTTTTAGAGTATGAATTGCCCCTTCACACAACCATTTACGTGAAGTATGATTATTACTTAAGTCTGAGGAATTCTCCATGATAGCAATATGAGGCAAACTGATATGACCAGTCCCATCAAATGGTACTTTCCTATTTTGTAACTGGAGGAGCCAGGTTGAAAAATGTTTTGCTCATTGGTTCCCATGTAATAAAGCTTGCCCGTTAGCATTGAAGTTAGAATTTCAGTACTTTATTCCATAGATGTGAAGATTTAATGCATGCTTTTATCTCATCAGACCTTGTTTGTCTCAGAATGACTGGTAATGTCTGTCTGAAGTCTCCTGATGAAACTAATGTAACTCCTCCCATTAATATATTGTTGCCTCTGATGTCCTGTAAGGTCTTACCAAGAGCTTCCATCGCACCTCTATGTGACATGGTGCATTCATACCAAATGATAATGTGGTATTGGCACAACACTGAACCTGAACCTTTGCCTATGTTACAAATTAGACTGTCACTTGTGACCAGGTTTAGTGGAAATTTCAAAGCAGAATGAGCTGTTCGTCCTCCTAGGAGAATGGTGGCAGCAAAGGCAGACAATGGTACAGCAACTGCATTTTTTTTTGTGTCCTACTTTGGAGAGAAGCAATGTCACAAATATTTTACCTGTGTCACTAGGAGCATCAAGAAAGGAAACTGCTCTGCCTTTTTCTGACGATTGTGGAACGCTGCAGGCACACACACACAGGTACATATACATACAGTATCAAACATCAGATGAAATGGACGTGTGTGTGAGAGAGAGTGAGTGGAGGTGTATGTTGTCATATATACGTACATACATAAATAAATAGGCATACATCGTTCTTGTATGAATGTGTGCGTGAGAGAGAGAGTGCCACTTAGACATCACTCTCTCTCTCTCTCTCTCTCTCTGTCACACACATACATACATACATATAAAAAAGATGTATGCATATGTATTTATGTATGTACGAATAAATGACAACACAACCCTTCACTCACTCACACACCACACATAAATGTATACAAACGTAAATACAAAAACAAGTGTGTGCATGTGATTCAGGAATATGCATAGAGCTGAACACGGCGTGAAAAAGAAAATAAATGTTTTAAATCTTTGCGTAAATTAACGTTGTGTACGAGTTCCAGCAAAATAATGCCCATATTTTTTGGGCGTCCCGTGTTGAATTGCAAAATTTAAACCCGATATTTGTATAATAAAGAAATCAAACCTGGAGTATGTTGGGAGTGTGTGTGTGTGTATGTGAGAGAGAGAGAATTTTACAAACAATGAATGAGATGGACATGGAATGAAAAAATTCGTATAAATAGAAACACGTTGAAAACTATCTTGTACTAAATATTTAAATTTGTGAACTTAGTAAATAATTCAGTAATTTATCGTAGGTGTTTACAAATAGCGAATTAAAACTTGAGATGAAAATATTAAAAATTAAACAGGGACAGACTTGGCCAGTTTTATGTCAATACCGGAAGTAGACATTGAGAAACTTTTTTGAAAGTAGTGAATGTAATATAATAATATTCCAAGGTATATTTGTAGAAAATTTCATTTAAAAAATATCCATTTTCTTGAAAGTGAAGACGAATTGAAGTAGACTCCGGGGAATTTTCAGAAATTCCCCCACCCCTCCTTCGAAATGGACATGATACAACGCATATTCGTAAGAAATTTTATTTAAAAATATCCATTTTTTTGAAAGTTATGATCATAGAAATTTGGTGGAGGCGGGGACAGAAATCTTTAGATATGCCAAGAAATTTGATATTTTCTTTCTACACATGGTTATATCATCTTTATATATAAAAGTGAGGTTGTGTGCTGTCTGTCTCCTACGATTTAGATTCCTAACTACTCCCACATTTTGCGGTGCAGTTTAACCAAAACCGGGTATCTTATAGTCGTGATTCATATCGAGCCCTTCTGGGTATTAGGGCGCGTCTACGATGAGTCTACGATTAAAAAAAAAAATTACCATTAATTTTTCCCATTTTAATGCATTTTTGGCATATATAAGGGAAGTAACTCTCTAAAAGTTTATTATTAAATCTCAGAACGTAAAAAGCTACAGTAACATCCACCCCCTTTGTGGTTAACCATATTGAGTTGGCTATTATACTTTACATCTCTAAAAATGCTTATATAGTTATTTCCCTTACAAACCCGAGCAACACGATACTGCTAGTCATGTATACAGAAATGCACGAGTGCAGAAAATAGTAAACAATGAAAATAACTTGTTAACGGAAATTATGTTTCTTAATACGACGGGCAGAAAGTAAATAAATTTTAATGAAAAATAAAGTATTGTACGGGTTGAAGCGAAATTTATCACTCAGTGCAGCAAAGAGCCAGTATCGAAGGAACCGGAAAGAAACAGTCAACAACAGAAAAATACGAAACCGTACGGATTGAAGTGAAATTAATGAAGATACTTCTGTCAGTAAATTATGAAATTACTTACTTCAGTAACAGTGAACTTCTTTCTGCCAGTAATTTGTCGTTTGTTTGTAAATAGCGATTCAAAATTTTGACTTAAAGTGAAAAACAATAACATGAAAGTAAAACAATGGCGTATGAAAATTGAAAGTGAAAAGAATAGCGTCTGAAAAATGAAAGTGAAAACAAGAGCTATAGATAGAGAGATAGTGATAGATAAAGAGAGATATATTACGTCACTGACGGTAGAAAACCGTAAGTAAATATATTTAAAAATCGTTGAAAGATGTGAATGTAATATGAAAAGAAATTTTTTTTATTTTTTAAATATTTTAATAAAAAAAATCAAATGAAGACCCTATTATATGTCGGAGCTCAAATTATTCATGCACCAGAAGTATGGGAGTAATTAGTGAAGCCGTTTTCACATTAAAAGTGAATATGCACACATCTCTATTTTATATAATAGAAGATAATCCAGTATCCTTGTCTGGTACCGGATCGATCCCAAAATCTAATGAGACTGTGCTAGTCACAAGGCCAAACATCCCTGAAAGTTTCATCTGAATGCACCCAATGGTTTTTGAGATATCCTGTCCATGGACAAACAAACAAACAAAGAAACACAAATGAAAACAATACCTCTGCCTTCGCATAGGTGGAGGTAATAACAATAATAACATTAAAAGGAACTTCACATTATGAAACTATAGGAAGTGGTATAGAAAGTATATCAAAGAGAAGAAAATGCAAAGTGAAAAGCATAATAACAAGCAATAAAATATTTAGAAAGTAATAACAGCATGATCAAATCTAATAATGGCTACACCACATCCTATGTTGCAATAACCATTTCAAATAACACCTACAATTCAACAACAATTAAATTCTCTTCTCAAACACTTTTTCAAAGTATATATTGCCAGAAAACATTCAAAGAAGTCTAAACACAAAAATGCAATATATAACATATCTTCCAGTATCTTAACTATTCCTTTTCATCAGACAAAAGAAAGTATTGATAATTTATATAAAAAAAAACCCCGAAGCCTTAGGGCCCACTGGAAGCATAACTACATAACTATCCACACAAATATCACTTAAGGCTTGAAATAAATATTGTTCAAACCAATGTCTTTAACATTATCAAATCCTCAGAATAAAGAACTGGAGCAGAATAACCATTCTAAATCCTTAACAACTGAAACTGGAATGAAATTACACAGATCCACATGATTCCTATGACTACACTAATAATTCTGAAATAAATACACATTTGTTTCATCAACAGTTCTTCCATTGAATTTGAATTCAGACCCTTACACTCAAACACTTGACTACTACAATATTTTTAAACTTCAGAGAAAGAATGAATGGTAGTTTAACAAAAGTGGAGAAAAAATATAATAAAAAAGTAAAAGAATAAACAGGCACTTTTCTAACTCTCGTTAAGAAGACTTTCTTCCTCATGGCCTATTCCTAAACAAGATATTAGATGCCTTCCTAATAAACAAAGTAAGTGCAATGGTTGGTAAGATATCTCTCAGCTCACCAGAACATACATAAAGTACAGTGTAATGTCTAAAATCAGTAATTGCTTAAATGGTATGAAGCAATAAATTTTTCTTCTTCTCAAATGATATATTTTCATACAGCTCCTACACTGGAACTTTTGTCCCATATAAATGAACTAAAAGTAGTCCTTAATAAAATCAGTGGGAACCTATTTAGAGTCAATTTACTACCTAGAAACAGAAATAACTGGCAAATAATCTGTTTTCACATTCTAATGTCTTAGGAAAAAGAACTTGGATAATTTGGTCTTGGTTCATAGTAAGAGAATGGAATGGATCATAACTAGAATGCTTTTGATCATAATTCTACTCAGTCACATCTGGCCTGGATTTTAACAACACCAGCAATAGTAGCTATATCTCTTCTTACCACTAGCATTAAATATAATGAGAAACAACCAAACATCACACTTAAGAACATAAACTTCATGCACACATTAAAGACAAGACGACTGATTATTATCTGCAACTTCACAAAACCAAAGCAAACACAGAGGGGTGTAAAAATAATGCATAAGGATACATAAACAATCAGTAATAAGCAATGAAAAGAATCCTATTTAACCAGCTCAAGAGTACGAAATGTATATTAGATCCATCCCAAAATATATCAGAACCCATATGAACTTCTAGTCTCGCTACAATAAACTACAAAGAACACGTAATAGCACACTTACTATCAGAGGCTTCACATAGGTTACTTACAAGATCAAACTGAAAAACTCAGTACAAAGGACCACTAGAGTATTAAAGGGATGTAGCTTCCTTCTTCAGCAAATTATGTAATTACTATTTTGAAATATTAAACCTAATGATAAGTGCAGAGAGGGAAAATCAATTTCCTCATTATAGTCAAAATTATCTTACCATATGTGACTTATAGGAATCAAAAATGACAATGAAGAAAATCTGATATACCCAGAATATGATGCTCAACTCTATACAATAAACCTCAGTATTGCTGGTGGGAACTCTGTTATTATTAACCAGATAGAAATATTGTGTGTGGTGTATATATGTATATATGTAGGCATATATATATATAAATATACACACATACACATACATATATATGTGTGTGTATGTAATTATGTATGTATATATATATATATATATAAGCATTTGTTGCATAATGAGATAAAAAGCCAAGGCTGTGTAGATATTAGAACATTTATAGATAGAAGGTCTTACAGCTGTTTCCAGGATATTTATTAATTATATCCTTTCATTGGAGACGGTGTGAGAGGATGGTTAATTCATAGTTAGTTTAGATATGATACAAAATAGAGAGTGAGATGGAGGAAAGAAAATAGATGCAAGATATGTAGGGATATTGAAGTTATAGATCCATTTTTAGGTAGAATGGTATATATGTAGGATTCCAGTACCTTATGAGTAAAGTCCAACAGAGTTTAAAATGGGTCCTTCCAAATATTGAGTGTATACACAATGTAAGTTTCCAATAGCTTATGAATGAGATCCAGCAGTTTTTAAACTTGGTTATTTCAAGTACAGAATTTATATATATACACACACTCATAGATATATTTGTGTGTGTGGGTATATGTATGTACATATGCATATAAGTATGTTTACATGCATATATACATGTATGTCTGGAATATTGGATCTCCATATGTAATCAGGGATAGCCAAAGTCATTCAGCAACATGAAAAGCATTATCATGTAGTAGTAGCAGCAGCAGCAGCAGTAGAAGTAGTAGTAGTAGTAGTAGTAATAGTAGTAGTAGTAGTAGTAGTAGTAATAGTAGTAGTAGTAGTAGTAGCAAAACATTCTGCTGTAAAAATGTTTTTTCAAAATATTCAAATGTCCAAATTTGTAAATGCCATACCACCCATTACTAATTTGAAAAACAGATGTAAAACTGCATAACTTGTTCACCATCATCACCATGCGTATCCCATTGATCACATTAAAAAAAAATCATTACTATATCTATTTGCATTAATGTCACAATCATTATGAAGCACTCCCTCCTTCCTATCATCAGCATCATCATCATTGATGTGGAATGAAATTCTTTCTTTCCTTTTTTTTTAAATAATCTCTTTTGTTTAATGAAATCATTATGTTTCAATACTTGCTGTTTATAAATTATTCAAAAGCACCATTAATTAATAATTTGCTTGAAAATTCAGCAAATTTTAATTCTATTGTTCTCTAATTAATGGTCATATTTACAGAAACTAGTCAATAAGTCTACAGTCACAACACTGCTGGTGTTCTTGTTCGTGTTCAAAACTGCACAGTTTCTTCTGTTACAGTAGCCAACTACCAAGCACGCTAGCTATTCAACTAAAGCTGACGCACACGAAGAAATACTCCTTACATTTGACATGTAGTTAGAACCTGAGACATGCTAAGCATGAATTGAGACAGCAAAAGTTTATTAAGCATATTGAATAATATATTTCTACAGATATCTTCTTGGGAAATGTAATACAAATTGTATGGTGTATTCATTGCAGGAATAATTATTTATAAGGGTACACATGATAGTTTTATTTAAAGAAATTCTAGGATGGATGAGATATATGGAATAAAACTTTAGAACGTTTGGTCCACAGGGAAGATCAGATACAAAAGGAACATGAATACAGAAATATTCTGCTGATGATAGTTTAATATTGTTTAAACCAAAGGATAAAGAAATTAACATAGTCCACACATAGCATATGCATAAACAAATCTTCAGGCTTAAATACATAAATAAATATATATATATATATATATATATATATGCACACACACATATATATGCACACACACATATATATATATATATATATATATATATATATATATATATATATATATGTATATATATATGTATGTATGTATGTATGTATGTATATATATATATATATGCAGATGGCACAGGCATAATTGTGTGGTTTGCAATCTTGTTGTTTTAGGTTCAGTACCAGAGCACTGCGGAAGATTCTGTTACTATAGCCTTGGGTTGACCAATGCTCTCCGAGTGAATTTGGTGAATGGAAATTGGAAAGAAGTTATTGTAAATATACACACGTACATATATATATATATATATATATATGCACACACACATATATATGCACACACACATATATATATATATATATTATATATATATATATATATATGTATATATATATGTATGTATGTATGTATGTATGTATATATATATATATATGCAGATGGCACAGGCATAATTGTGTGGTTTGCAATCTTGTTGTTTTAGGTTCAGTACCAGAGCACTGCGGAAGATTCTGTTACTATAGCCTTGGGTTGACCAATGCTCTCCGAGTGAATTTGGTGAATGGAAATTGGAAAGAAGTTATTGTAAATATACACACGTACATATATATATATATATATATATATATATATATATATATACAAAGTTAATCCAAACATGAAAACACAAAGAGAAAACACAACAATGCGAGGACGTGGAACAAATACAGTATTATTGGACGCTCAGGAAGGAAGGGAAGAAGGAGGGTTTTACGTTTTGAGCGGAGCTCTTCGTCAGAAACATAGGAAAAGGAAGGATCCAGAGAAGGGTGGATGGAGGAAAAAAAATCGCCAACGGTACACACGTGGTCACATTTTGAAGTTGCACCAGTCTACTCATCTGTCACTGTCTTGTTGGACTTGCAATGGGCATAAAGGAATTGTTTGAAAAAGCTTGTATAAAATTTATACATAATGTTTAAGTAAGCAATGGCTCCATAGTTTTCTGCCAAATCAGTATTACCATTCTTAGCTACAAATTAGACTGTGCTATGGCAAGCTATTGGTACGTCAGTCTGGTCTTCCATAATTCTCTTAAATATGTATATAAGTAACTTTCTATAGAATATCATATCTTCTGCCAATATCCGATTATTAGGTCACTTCCTGGTACTTTCCCAACATGCAATTTTGCTACAGCTTTCACAAAAGTTTCAAAGTTGATTATGTAAGTTTTACTATTGATATTGTTACAGCATCCTTCTTGATTGCATCAATCCAAGATGCATTCTGATTAAAATCAGTCTTTTCATTCCAGATCTAACCATGAAAATGATTTAAGATCTTAATGAAAACGGTTCTTTTTATGAAGATATTGATTTTCTTCATTCTTCCTTCTTCATTGTATAGCATTGGATCAGAAGTAACCTGATTAATTATGAATTGTAGCATTTTTTTAATAAAAAATGTTCAAGTTATGAAAAAAGGTTCAACTCAGTGTCTTGAGTTTGTATTTTAAAGTTATTAATCCCCACTCAAAGATTAGAAATGTGTAATATTCATATATTTTTGTTAATTTTTCCCAAGTTGCAGTTGGTGATTGTGAACTTTGTCATTTTATATTTCATTTAATTAAGTCTAATTTTACAGCACATGTTAAAATTTTCTTCTTGTTTTGTTACCAAAATAGTGTGTGTGTGTGTGTGTGTGTGCATGTGTGTGAATGCATACATACATACATATACATATGTATATATGCATAATGGTATGTATCCATGCTTGCACTTACGTATGTATGTGTTTATGTATGTGCATATGCATGCTTGTGTGTATCTATGCCTTGACTTTATTAGTATTCTTCTGAGGAGGGTGCTAGTGCCTAATAAAGAAGCAAAAAACTTCATCACTGGAATTTGGATAAAACCAATGATAATCGTTACATATAAAACTGAAGTAAAGTCTTGCATAATTTCACAATTCCACTTACTGATTGTATCTGTAAAATGCATGTTGGCGGATGTCTTTATTTGCTTGAAAATCCTTGCTTTTCCAGATTGTTGGTTAAACATTCATTAACATAGTAAAGCATGCCAATGGTTATTGGTGTGAATGTAAATTTATAATCAGAGTAGAGGAGCTGCTCATTTGAAAGTAGTTGTTCATAAATACCATCCAACTCACTGGTTTTGGAAAGATGTTCACATCTTCAGGGCAGCTGATCTTTATGACTGCACCTGACTTTTCTTTTCAGTCCCAAATATGGTTTGCACTTGGTAGAAGTTTTGATGTGAATGTTCAATCATTGTTTCATGTGTTGATGTGTAGGTATTCAATAGCAGAAATGCTTATATTTATTACAGAACAGTTTTTTCTCTCTGTACATCCATGTCAATGAATATTAGAAATCGGGGTCAAGTCCTCATCCTACAGTTGTCTTGCTAAGAAGTTTACATCCATAGTATTATTTCTAGGCATGAAACCAAACTGCATCACATCTAGGTCTAGTCTACTCTATCATGGATCAATTATGCTATAACTCTCCCTGTGACCTTCATAATCTGATCCAGAAGTTTGATTCCTCTATAATTTCCTCTCCCTAAGGCATCTTCTTTGCTTTTTTAGTAGTTTACGATGATACTGCTATGCCAATCATTAGATATGACACCTTTCTGGTGGAATTGAATAACTGTCTTGGTGGTGATCATATATATTATCTTGCCAGATATTTTGAGCACCTCAGCAATGCAACTTTCACTGATGAACCCACAGTTTTTCCTTTATATATGGTTTTGATTACTACCACAGGAAAAAAAACAAGTGCTGTAAATAGCAAAACCTTTCCTGTCAAAGAATGCACAGCATAACATACTACCACACTGCTATCAATTTAAATTGCTGGTTTCTCTGTAGGATCACCGTAAGGTAGCAAATCTTTATGCTATGCATTCTCCACATTCTGCATCCTCTCATAATAACACTTATGATACTTGTCTTTCATATCAACAGCAAGTATACCTTCATCATTCCAAAGATGTCTTGGTTCATTCTCACACACTGTCTCACAATCCTGAAGTCTTCTTATTTCTGATCCTCACATTGCTGTAATCACCCAAATCTCTTTCTTTCTTAGCCAAATATACTGTTGCCTAGCTGCCCTTCTTGTTATTTGATAATGCTCCCTACTACTACCTTTCTACTAGGTTTCAAAGCCTATCTCTTACACCTTATCAACCATATCGTTACACACACTACTTTAGGTTGGCTGGGACTTTGCCTCAGTCACATTTTTTATCTATAGTCCAAAGCAGATTGTTTCATAGAACTTCCTAATTGCCATCTATGATAAACATATCTAGAATTTCACTAAATCATCTATTCCCAATTGCAGTATCTTTTATGTTATATGTCTTCCTTCTCCATACTGTTTTTCATTTTGGTGTCTGCCTTCCTGTGACTCTGAAAGCATTAGCCACAAAGTATGTTATGCTGTGCATTCTTTGACAGAAAAGGTTTTGCTATTTACAGCACTTCTTTTTTTTTTCCTGGAGAGAATGTAATCTGTATGACTTGTGTGTTCACCCAATTGGTAGATGATTAAATGGTTGGCTTCTTTCCTAAAGTGTTCATTGCAAAATTTTAGCTCAATTGCATCATGGAATTTCTGGAGCCTTACAAACACCCTATTTCATGAACCATATTCATAGCCTCTATGAATGTTATAGAAGTTATCAATGTGTTAGTTAACACATCTATCAGAATCAACAGTAACAATGAAGCCCCTGTCAATCATCATTGAGATAGTCTGCAGAAGGGTCACATAAATGCAGTCCTATCTTTCTATAAGTTTTACCTGAGAGGCATATACATAAATAACCTTCATTGTTGAGTTGCCAATAACTAGATTCAATTTAATTATCCTATCACACAACCTGGCTACCTCGATTACATTCTCTATCCATTTCTCAGCCAATGGCATGCTTACTCAACACTGTTGTCTCTATTACACACGCAGATAACATTGTACTACTGTCTCTTGCCTGTGAGGAGATTAGTTGAAGATCCATTTCACCTTACCTTTTGCACACAGTATACATCCATTCATCTCCACTCCACCATTTCCACAATCTTACCAGTGTTACCTTTCATCAGAAAGTAGAGACTATCTTCAGGGAGAGTGCTGTTGGTGGTTAGTTGGTTTATTTTTGTTTGAAGATTTCTGCACCTGAGAAAAATAAAAATTCTTGGTCAATGCTTTGCAAGCAGGTGGTAGATTAGTACACATTATTTTTTATCACATTTAATTCGTTTATCATTTATTCCTTTGGTCATTCTTCAACACTTGCTGCATCAATAGATAAGAAGTATTCCTAATGTTATTTACATTACTGAAGTTACGGGTGCTTGGCTTTGCTGTCTCTTTAATTACCAACGCTGGTAGGATGATATCATACGTGGAGAGAGTGGAACAGGTGAGAAAAGAGAGAAATATTTCTGGTATGGGTGGCTGGATGCATTGTGAGCAAGCATACAGCAAACTTTTATAAGAGAGGAGAAATACTGAAATTAAAGAGAAAAGCAAGCAAGCTCCACAACTTCTATAAATAAATAAATATTGTTATTAGAAAGATGAAAGCCATATTAAAGTTTAAAGAAGAGTCAAAAAAGAAAATTCAACATATAAAGTAGATAAAGCAGTGAATGAATGTGGTAGAAATTAAAAGATAAGAAAACAAAAATTTTGGTGCTTATCTTGGCTTGTTTTCATTTTCGTTCTTCATAAATATAAGTCTGATAGTAGTAGTGTCCAAGGTGATATAATTTAAAGGGCCTATAGTATATGAAAATGATAGGAAGCTGAGAGAGAGAGAGAGTGAGAGGCCAAAGGAAGTAGAAAGAAAACCTTACATGCATGAGTTATACTAAGAGAGAGAGAGAGAGAGAGAGAGAGAAAGCTGAGCCAGCAAGTTGTAAACTTCCTTAAAAAAAAAAAATTACTTGTATTAGAAAGAACAGGACCGCATCAAAGTTTAAAGAAATATGTATATGTATGTGTGTGAGTGATTGTGTTTGTGAATATGTAGGTATCTGTATAAAAATATATAATAAAGATAATATGTGTGTGTGTGCGAATGTATGAATGAATGTATGTTTATCTCTCTCTATATAAATGGCAGTTTGTCTGTGCGTGTTTCTGTGTGTCTGTTTGCTTGTACCCTCACTCTGACCACGGCTTTCAACCGATTCTGATGAAACTTGACACACACATAGCCCAATGTCATAATTCAAAACTAACGCAGCAAAAATTTTGAAAAGTTCCCCCAGTTCAGAAAAAGATCGATAAATTCGACATGGGGTCGACAATCAGAAACACAAACCTCAGATGGTCTAGGGGACGCAACTCCGCCTTTTTAACTATCAAAAAAAAATTTACCATCATTTTTTTTTCCATTTTTTTTGCTATTTTTTGGCTATAACTCTCTAAAAGTGCTTTATAGTTATTTCCCTTACAAACCCGAGCAACGCCGGGCGATACTGCTAGTATAGGTATAAACGGCAATATATAAGTTAAATGAATTTGGAGGAAATTTATTGGAAAAAAATGTATAATTTAATGATTCCTTATATTTTAGGTATGATTCCCATCAACTGTAGAAAACAGTTGAAGAAATATCAGTGGTTTACTATTTGTTGCTATAGTCATAGTATCAACAACAGCAATAGCAACATAGTCTGTGTTAGTAGTAGTAGTAGGAGGAGGAGGTGGTGGCGGTGGAGGAAGAGGAGGAGTGGTAGTTGTAACAGTAACAGTTTTAGCAGCAGCAGTGGTATTATTAGACATTCCTGTAGGGTGGTGAGCTGGCAAAATCGTTAACAGGCCATGCAAAATGCTTAGTGGCATTTCATCTGTCTTTACATTCTGAATTTAAATTCTGCCAAGATCAACTTTGTCTTTCATCCTTGATATGATTGACCTGCTGGCCTTGTGCCAAAATTTGAAACCATTACTATTATCAGTAGTATTATTATAAGGCTGCAAGATGCAGAATCATTTGCATGTTAGACGAAATGCTTAGTAGTATTTCATCTGTCACTATGTTCTACGTTCAAATTCTGCCAAGGTTGACTTTGCTTGTCTTCCTTTCGGGGTCGATAAACTAAGTACCAGTGAAAAAAAGTGTCAGTTCCAATCATGTACTTGGGTTAATTTAACTAATTGCAAATCAGGAACGGGTACAAGGTGCATTCCAGAAGTTTTGAGACATTTTCAGGAGAGACATTCATTAAGTTCTAGGAAGTGCTAAACTCTAATCCCCTTCACAGTAGGATGCTCTAACTTCAATGCCCTTTTTGTAGTGCTTCAAGCAAGTCGTGAAGGCCCCATAGAAGTTAATTTAATCTACAAGCAGTCAGGAACATTTCATAAGTCTCTGTAATGCTTTTGCCCAGCTTAACACAAAACTTGACTGCATAACAAGCTTCCAAACTTCCCAACTGCACTCTGTAAACTACACAGCTGTGACAAGTAGTGTTTTGTAGGGTGTGTTCAAAGCGATGCTACAACCATCTTCTTCAATCTGGAATAACAAAAGTTGGCAGGTCAGCTTATTGGATGTACAGCAATGATATACTAACATCATAATGACCTAGATCAATTATAACTGCCTCTCCTAAATAGGCTCAAAATTTCTGGAAGGCATGCCATATCTTGAAGGCAGTTAAATGTTTTCAGTTTTATTCTGGTAATTCCTATAATTACAGTGGTGCTAAGATATATTTGGTTTTGCACTTCTATTAAACAATATCAATACTATGTGGAAGGGAGATCTACTACATAGACAACATCATGTCTTTAAACTCATTTGTTCACTCCAGTATAGATATTTATAAATTATTATTTAAAATTTAGTATTATTAATACTGCCAAATAATTTACTTTTGATGTTTGCACTGTCCTGTGTCAATACTGATTGCATTCCACTGAATTTTGTTTAATAAGTTTGTGTATGCGTGCATGTGCTCATGCACACACATACTGTTTTTGCTGTTATGTTTCCTGTTTGAAAATGTCCATGTTTGCATTTATGTCAACTTATACATGCTGTATTCAGCCTCCTCTCTAATCTGAATTCTGGTGGTGTTTATTTTCCTTGTTGACTTTGTTTAACTAAATTGATTTTTTAAAATATCTAGATATCAATCACTTTATGTTCCTAACTATATATCATCATCCATCCAAGGAGTAACAAGTGCCTGAAGAGGTGCGTTTTACACCTTGGATGAACGATAATAATTACACAACATTTCACCAATGTATTACAGGTATAAAAATGTGTCAAACTAATTGTAGTGGATTTAAATAAAGATGTCTCCTCTCACGTTCCTTTCCCCATTTTTAGAGTTGGCACTGTTAATGTAGGCACACTGAAAAGTAGGTCTAGTGAGATTGTAGAGATGCTTGAAGAGAGACGTTTTGATGTATGCTGCATACAAGAGGTGGAGAGGAGATTCAGACAGGGTCCTCACAGGCAAGGCACATAAGTATAAAATCTTCTGGGAAGGTAACAGTGATGGAGTAGGGGTGTAGGCATACTCCTTGCGGAGAGATGGGTGGATAAGGTCATAGAGGTAGTCAGGGAATGTGACAGACTGCTTAAGCTCAGGCTAGTCCCTGGTCAAACCGTCAAACCCATGGACAACTGACACTAAATGATGATGATGATGAAAACGTATATATGTACATATTTATAAATAGATATATGCATGTATTTCTGCTTTGCATTTCAATTTCGTGTATTTCTTTTTAAAAAATAGTATGTATGCATGTAAGAAGTAGATATCTGTGGGTATATAAATAGACATATGCGTATATATTTCATTTTACTTTACTATTCTGTCTTTTTCCTGCCTCCATAAAAGTAAGAATGCATGTAAGAAGTATATATATATGTGCATATACAGATACATGTGAGTATATATAAAAATATACACACATGTATCTATCTATCTACCTACCTATACATATATATATATAACTGTAGCTGGAACATTATGTGTATGAGGGAGAAAGCATAAAGACACCTACTAATTTATTTTTTCTAGTTGTTTCAGAAAAAGCATAAAAGAGTTAGACTATAATAAATTAACTTTAAATAGAAGATGATTTGAGTGTAGAATGGAGCCAGTTGTTTTGTCATGAAAGACAGGATAATTTACAGCTTCAAAGAAACAAAGAAACATTTGCTAAGTAGAGAAATGGTCAGTCTTCATCAATTTATCACTTTCGTATCTTTAAACACTTAATTTTATTCTTCATTCTGTTTTGCATGCTTTTCCTTATAATCTGACCATGAAGATAAAATTGTCATATCATAGTGAACCAGAACATTTTTTTTTATTTGACTATTTCTTTATTTCTGTATTTTGCATTTTGATTATAACTCTATTTTGCCTGTCATTATATCTATGGGTTTAGTTTTGTGTGTAAACTGCTGAAAATGACACACTGCTTTAGGTATGCATTTTCCTACTGAGTGAAATGACAGTAGGATCTACTGAAGGACTTATTTAAACTGTCACATGAGGAGGTGTATTTTACTCCTTCGATAGATGCAACATCTCACTAATATACTACAGGTGTAAAAATATGTCAAAACAATTTACATCACTCATTCATTAAGTAAGGCCCCTTAGACAATTCATTCCTTAAATATTTTTATTCTTTGTTTTTACTTGTCTTGTACTTTATTGATAGATTTAACAGACCTGGACAACGCCATTGTTTTCAAATATTAGCTGACCAATTAAGTTGTAGGATTAACTTTGGACTTACCCTACTATTCATAAGAGTATTGAGATGAGGTTTCTGTTAATAAGTAACAAGTAATAACATCGCACTAAGGTTTTACCTAATTTTTTTTTCATTGATGTACTTATGTATTGAACTTTCCCAAACAAGTTCACATTAAGTTAACTTTGTCAATTCCTTTTATGATACTCTATTAAATAGCAGTTAGCATCTAACTTTTGACCCCTGTGATATGGACCCTCCCATTAAACTCACTCCACAACGTCTTACGTTCACTATTTCCCCCAGTAAAATTGAAATACAGTGTAACTCTCATAACCTGTGGAAATTACTCCTGGAAGTGACTTTCTTTACCATAAGATGTAATTCCATGGATTATGGCTATTACCTTGGAATTGACGTTTTTACCACTCGTTACTATTTCTATTATGTTATTTTATTTTATCACATTATTTTACCTTACTTCCTCACATTAGATTCCTAACATTATTGTCTCTCTGATGAAGCCTTGGGTCTCA